>NC_044244.1:175510000-175853750 GCF_003957555.1 Calypte anna
CTTGTCAACCTGGACTAGCACTGCAAACAGCCAACACTATTCAGAGCACTTTGTTCATTGCTATGCACACTTCTCTACACCACACACATATCCTACCCACTGGTTTTCAATCTTAGAGTCTTCTGGACTTCCCTATCTCTGCTCATTTTCTCTCCATTTCCTTCTTTGCAAAATCCAGTTTTAATTTTCCTCCTTATCATGTCCAATTACTATTCAGCTGCCTCTTAAAGGCACTGCCACTTTACAGTCTGGTTACATACTCATGGATTATGGCACCTTGACTGACTGAGGATTAACCAACTTTCTGGGTACTATAAGAAGCAACATTTAAAAACTGAGAACCAAAAGCTGAAATTCCAGATTCCTGTTTAGGCCTTGAAATAAATCACCTGAATTTCTGAAAGGCTTTCAGAAGTAGCTGATAAGTGATTACTACTTCTGAAAATCGGACAGTGACTTAGGGTCATAGACTTAGACAAAGTTTTTAAAATCATGAATTTTTTGTGCCTAGGCAGAGTATGTCCAAACTTAGTGCCAGGATGGAGTCCTCTTTGCAAATAAAGAGATGAAGCAATGTCAGAAATGGAGTAAAAAGTGGATGTGTTGGAATACATTCATCAAGTTCATCTGTCTGAGGCAAATAGAATGATACCCATATTTAAAGATGAAAAGCAGTCATGTGGACAGTGAAAATAACTACAGCATCCCATTTTAAACTATCATGTTTCTGAAATAGCAAAACAAACAAATTCCAAAAACGAGCTATAATACACCCAGATGAGAATACAGATGTAGGAACCAGTATGTCTCTGCAAAAGAAAAAACAGCTTTTGCACAGGAAAACATGGAGAGATAAAAGTTATCTAGGCTTTCCACACTAATATTCTGGAGATCTTCAAAAAAGAGAGGAAATAATATGAGAAATCAGTGTGGGAAGAAGATTTTCATTGTAGAACACAGGCTTCATAAAAGATTTGATGACACCCAAATTAAAGATGTCAGTTTTTGGAATGAAAATAGGCTAATAATAGGTTGCCTAAAAGATATGTACTGGGACAAGCATCATTTAAAGCTTCATTATCTTGACAAGCAAGCGAACAGATGGCAAAATCCGTAGCAAATTCAAGATTTTCTAGGGTACTAAAGTTGAGTGATTTCTGAGAACCAAATTCAGATGACCAAAGCAAGGTGATTTGACAACCTCAGAGCAGATGGGGTTTCAATTTACCTTGCTGTGATTCAGTGCTCAGGAGTGATCTGAAGCATTCACTGGTACTGCATGCTTAATGAAGTGTTACCAGTTCAGAAAAATACCTGAGGAACATTATGGACAGCTTAATTAAAACAGCTCAGCAAAAACAGCTGTTCAATTTGTAGTGCTAGTTGTGAAAGCAAATAAAATGCTAATTTGTATGAACCATAAAGAACAGCATTGATGTTATTATAATGTCATCATATAAATTCAGGGAGCTCTATCACAGTGACTTCCAGTGTTGTCAACATCACAAAACTGTGTACCAAAAGAAACATTCAGAGAAGCCAGTGAAGGATGTGTGCAGGGAAGATACAATCATTTTAGTTAAAGAACTAATTAAAAATGTGGGTTTTCCTGCTGATGTTTAATTCATAGAAATAGCCAATAAATGTAAGATAGAGATCAAGTAGCACCCTCATGTGTTGGAATATGTTTCCCAAATGAATGAGGATCCTCAAATCAACAAGAAAACCCTCCAGGATGGCCTAGACAGACTGGATAAGTGGGCTAAAAGGAACTTTATGAAGCTCAGTGTAGAGACGTGCAAGGTCTTGCACCTGGGAACACATAACCCAAGAGTGCAACTCAGACTGGGATCCAGTTGGCTAGAGAGCAGCCTTATGGAAAGGGACCTGGGAGTCTTGGTGGGCAACAGGCTCAACATGAGCAAACAGCGTACTGCAGCAGCAAAGAAAGCCAACAGGATGCTGGGCTGCATCAACAAGGGCATCACCAGCAGAGACAAAGAAGTCATCATTCTGCTCTACTCAGTGCTTGTCAGACCACACCTGGAGTATTGCATCCAGTTGTGGCCCCCAGTATACAAACAGGATGTGGACAGGATGGAGAGGGTCCAGAGAAGAGTCACAAGGATGATCAGAGGACTAAGAGCACCTGCCATATGAGGAGAGACTGAGAAGACTGAGTTTGTTCAGTCTTGAGAAGAGAAGGCTTAGGGGAAGCCTAACCATGATGTTCCTGTACTTAACGGGTGGCTACAAAGAAGATGGAGACTCCCTGTTTACAAGGAGTTACAGGGATGAGACAAGGGGCAATGGGCACAAGATGCTCCTGGGGAGATTCCGTTTGAACACGAGGAAAATTTTCCGCTGTGAGGACAGTCAGACATTTAAATGGTCTCCAAGGGGAAGTGGTGGATTCACCCACTCTGGAAAGTTTTAAGTCTCAGCTTGACGGGGTGCTGAGACATCTCATATAAATAGTAATATTAGAAGGGTTGGACCAGATGATCTTTGAGGTCCCTTCCAACCTGGCAGTCTATGATTCATGCTATAATTCTATGAAACTGAGGGCTTAAGCACTGTGTGAGTGAACAACGAAAGGGAAGTACCCACACTAGATGAAATCTTGCTGTGAAGAACATGGGAATTATTACAATTATTTTATCAACTCAGGAATTTCACCATTAATGTGAGATTGTCACTAATGTTTGGTCTAAATTGTGGGGATTTCTGAAGAATTATTAGAGCAGTTCTCTTGTAGGAACTGAATGGAAGCTGTCCTTGGTGTTTATTGGGAAGACCTTGAGTTTCATCAGTTCTGCACTAAAAGGGTATTTTCTGCCTGTACAAAGTTGAATATGATCCTACTGTTATTTTTTAGCAGTACATATAACCAAATTATCATTTATGTTGCCCAGCTATAAAAGATGAGCTACAGGACAGGACAGAGGAAGATGAATCCAAATCTGTTTAAGTCCTAACAGAAGAGAATGTTTTCCAGATGAAATAATATTTCCTGTGACATGACTGACAGCAGTGAACTATGTTAGATCACTGCAAAACCACCTATCAACTTTTCAGAATAGAAATGGGAAAGAGCTTTTAATTTAAGGTACAAGACTAGGTTTTAGTTTACATATGTATTCCTTACACTTTTTTCCCTCTAGTAATGACATTCACTAAAACTCACTAAACCAGAGTTCAGGGCCTGAACTCTGAAACTGTGTATCTGATAATTTTGATCAACTTAACATCAAGGATTACTTAATGTAAATATTCTCTGTCACATAATTTAACTGGCTTCTGTCTCAAAAACTATCAGTGCCTAAGATCCTGCTGAGTTAAAATTTCTTTAGCACCTGCTCTCCAAGCAATTTACGTGGGTTTATGTAATGTAAATTATTCAAAAAATTTCACTGAAATGTAGAACAGTGTCAGGTGATTAGTTCTGAGCAGATTTATCTCAGCACAAAACGATGAAAAGCTGTTCAAGTGAGTCTGCATGACAGTAGGGTAAGTAAACAGTATGAGGCTCCATCTGTATCCCCAGCACCATAAAGGTGTCCTGACCATTATCCATAGGAACTAACTTCACTGGAAACCATTGCAACACAGAAAATGAACTCTGGAACCAGTAACACATACAAACAAAACAGCAACTTCTTCTTGCCTTCTGGAGCTGTCCTGAATGCAGATCTCTTTCACTTGTATGACTGCATTGAAGTCAAAGGGAATGGTGCATGTGGAGTTTCAAAAAAGCATCTAATAGAGGGTGAGTTAGGATAGCTAGAGTACAGAGTTCCAAGGGAGTAGAAAGAGGAGGTGAAGCCTGCACTGTTCTTTCTGGAACCAGCTTTTCAAACAATACTAAATAAAAAAGCCATTTCTTGAAAGGGAGTAGTGGCATTATCAGTGGAGAGCAGTGGCTGTGACCTCTGTCATTATTCTGCTCACGTTGCTGTACACAGCAGCAGGTGATGGGGAAACTTCTCCTCAAGTAGTCCCTGCTATCACCTTCATTGAGAAATAAATTGTAGCAAGTAGAGCTTTCAATCCCAAAAGAGAAAAGCCAAATATCTTGGTATTTTCTAGCTTTCTTCCATGCTGTTTGGTATTACTATTTGTATAATAGTAACTTAATGTTACTAAAAAAATTCAGTTCTGTGAAGACAAAATGGGTGCATAGTGTACATTTTTTGCCTCTTACTTGCAGAAGTTGGAGCCTCTTTGGAAGACCACAATAAGTTATGCTTTGGTTGTTGGGCTACTTAATTTCTCACAGATGAATTCTTTTACATAGACAATAATTACTCAGCAGCACATCAGTGCTCTCATAAAATCTGATGCCTACTCTTCAGTGAAATGTTATAGCACTACTTGTACTATATAGTACAGCACACATAAAAATATAACAAAGCTTGCATCTTAAATGAAGTTATGCAAACACCCTTCAAAAGACAGGAGGACTTGAAGCAAAACTAGGGTGAAGAAGCTGCAAATTTAGTGTCAGAAGTAGTTATTAGACTCACAGGTCACAGCTGTTCTTTTGCCTACCTGTTTATTCAAAGCCATTACTGAAAGAATATTGGACTTCTTTCGATGACTTTTTTTTCTCTAAAGCTTTCTGTAATGGTTTCAAGGGCAGCACTAAAGGCCCATTCGTGTTTCAACCAAAAAAGTAAAACTCTCAGGGACTCACAGTAAACCATTCTCTGCACAGCTCTAAAAACTGAAACTGCAGTTGTTACTGCTGACTTGTTAATATAACACAGACATTGACATTTCCTGGTTACTGTAAACACTGAAATGCTTTTGGAGTTAATGGAATACAGGTGCTGCCTAATGCTACTAAAATGTTCTCACAGAAACAGAGACATTTTTGGATAGAAAAAGCTGCAGATCCACCTAGTCCAGCCCCTTCTTCACAGCGTGAATATCCTGCTTCTCAGTGGGAATACCCAGATATGTTAAATGTCATGAAACAAGCATTCTTTCTAAGCTTAAGCTCCTTTATATTAGCAGGAATGGCAGTACCACTTAGCCTGCTGGAACAGAGAGTTCTGTAATGCCAGAGCTGGGTGATGGAGTGGGCTTAGGCAGGCTCTGAGCTGGCTGGGAAACCTTCCCAACAGAGCTGTGGGAAATGATGCTTACAGTCAAATTGCCACCAGCCTTCCTTTCGAATGAGACTCAGACAATACTGTGAACAGCCATTTGTCCCTTTTTTTACTGTAGAAGAAAAAGAAAAGGAAAAATAAATCTTAAAAAAAAAAAAATCAGCCTTAATGACTCAAGATCCCATGGAACTGTAAAGGTTAATAGAGGTTGACTTGGCGCTCAACCAAATTTTGAATCTGGTTGTTACAATCTGCCCACCTGAAATTCTATCCACTATTGCAACTGGACATTCTTTATTTCCTGTCCAAAACCTCTAGTAGCATTGCATTTCAATTCTATTCAGTATATATTTTAAAAATCTGTTAAATAAATTAAAGTAGTAGCTATGTAATCAGTCAAGAAGGAAGCTTTGTAAAAATCCATTGCTTGAAATATTGTTACTTGGCAGTATGCTCCCATCAGTCAGTAGCCTGATTACTAAGAAATGTGTCTAAGTATTTGTGTATCTGAAAAAAGTTCTTTCTCTTGAAACTAAATTGGTTTGGGGAGCAACTCTGTTGCACTGTTGTTAGAACCTGTTGTCAAGACTGATTGTATTTTTCAGTGTAATCCAGGAGAGTTATAAAAAAAAGGACAGGGTCCCAGGTCTCTGAACCAATATCCAGATACAGAGTGTGCTAAATTGCCACAGACTACTGCAAGGCTTTTTACATAAATGTTCCAATTATTTCTACTGTGATGGTAATAACAGTTGGAAGTTTGGAAAAAAAAAACCCACTTGGTTTAGACAAGGTCCCTATATGATATTAAGGAAACGAGCACTTTGGGGGCAAAAAAAGATGTAATTTATAATGCTTTTTTTTTACTGAGTATTAAAAAGGAGGGGAAAAATCAGACACCAGAAGCTGAAATGAGAAGAACAGGGGAAATATTTTGTTCTGAGACATTTCTTATTTCAACATTGCTGCTCACTTCTTTTTCAAGAACATTAATCACCTTAAAATTTTAAGCTCTGCTCCAATAAAACCCCACTATATCTACATGCTTTAAACGTAATGCACTTTCCCAGTTGCTTAATCATTGAAGAACTGGCTATTTCTACAGTGACCAGCTTTGCCAAGCCCAAGCTTTCATATCTGCAACATGCTATATTTTAAAGATGTCCACAGAGCACCACAGAGCATCTTAGGAAAGGAGGTGAAAGATTACTGGCACTTGATTTGTTTTGTCCATTCTTCTCCTCTGCTATCTGAGAAATGTGCAAGGGCTGTTCTAGCTGCAGTTCTTCAGAATTTCAGCTTAAGTATCAGCTTTTCTGTTTACTGTTCAGTGGAAAAGCTCTGTTTGTTCAGACAGTAATCCATCCAATGATCGTTTGTGCCACAGTTACCTCCCTGTCCCCTTTCTCACCATTCTCAAATAACAGAGCATCCTCTGACCTGTCACATAGGGCCTTCACCTGTAGATCATCATTCTCCTTTGACAAATTAATCTGAGATAAAGAGGTAGGATAGGAGAAGTAGAGGGGTTATTAAAAATAATCTGCAAGAGATAGATATAACTAGGAGGTGAAATGGAAAGAAAAGTCCGAGTGTAGCCAGAATGTGGAAATACTGTTCCACTGCAAAGCCAGGAAGATGACAATTATTTTCCATAAAAAGGGACATTTTCTCTAATGTGAATTCTGTAAGAAATAGTTTGTTGTGAGGAGTTTTCTAGATGAAAATTAGCCATTGCTCTAGGAAAAAATTTTGTCCTATATTTATCAGCTCATCTTTGTTCTCACTCTGCCTTGATAGACACAACCTGCTTCAGTGTATCCCAAAAGAAAATACTCTGGCAGTTCTCTGCTGTCACTTTTCATTACAGTCCATTCTGCCTTTGTTTTACATCAAGTGGAGGCTATTTGGCTTTAAGTTGAAGGTCCTTCCCTCCCCCATCTATCATTTTTTCAGTATTAAAACCTTGAATCCCACAGTCCTCTGGTGTATTTTCAAATGTACATCTCCATGCTTTCTGTAAAATTGCCCCTCATAGTTGGAAGTTGGTTGTCTGAATGTATAGATACCACATTAACCTCCATGGAGGCTCTCTTGCTAATTCATTTTACATCAGTGTAATTCTGATTCTAAAAAAATAATTCTGATGTGCTAGCATCAGTAGTCACTAATCTGGCCAGTATGGTTTTATTGTTTTCTTGTAACTCCACCCTTCCTATCCCAGTTAGCTCTGGTGTCTTGGTTTATATTTAGTTTGTAATCTTCTGAGAACATAGATTCTACTTTTGCTCCATCCATTTTCTGATTATAAATGCTCTGATAGTAATAAATAATAATAATAATAGAATGAAGTACCATTCTGTATGAATGAGAGAAAATCTTACTTCTCCCCATCTCCTCCGTGCCAGTTTTAGCAAAGGAGAGGGAGCACGGTCAAACAGCAGATACTTTGTTACTGTAGACTGTATCTGAGCACACTTAAAGCCTTTTCACAGTGAATACTGCAAGAAGTCCTGTTAATTTCAGCATTAATCACTGTAAACAAAAGTGAAAGAATTTGGCCCCAAGTAATGAAAGCCAGCAGGGCTCTGCTGCTGGCAAAGTGTGGAGGGATCCTTTCCCAGAGCTTCAGAAAGCTGAAATGGAGAAAGGGGGACAGATAGGTGCCAATCTCCTAATAAACTAAGAGTGAAAACTGCTTTATAATTGATCCTCATTAAAGGTATCTTAAAATTATGATGATTTGCATATGTAAATAGCGAGCAAGGAGAACAAACTGGAACATTATGTCCTGATTCACAATGATTCTTATTTTTCTCTATCCAAAATGTTTGTTTGTTTACTTAGATGTCAAGGAGGACATCTACTCATATGCCCTTGGTGCTTTTCACAAAACTTCAACCACAGAATTAGTATGCAATTCACTGCAGTCTGCTATTAGGAGAACAAGCAATGGAAAACCTCAGATCTTTTCTTCCTTTCCAGTAGGAACTCAGACTTGCAACATCACACTCCAGACATTTCGTCTGCGATAGAAAACAAATTCCAGAGCTCTAGGACCCCAAAGAGATCATTGCCAAAGTTATAAATATTACATGATGTATTTATATCTAGTCTGTCTGAGCTATTTGAAGCTACAAAAGTACAGCAACACCACTTTGAGTCTAGTAAGCTTCAAGAAGCCTCATTATTTACTGTCAGTTCCTAAAGAATTAGATGTATTATAAAATTTGATATTGTACTGATTAGCATCACCCTGTATCCATGATCCTGTGGTAGTAAGTGATTTTCTCTTTTGCTTTATTATTGCTTTTAAAGAGATAAAAGTGTAATGTGCTTGTGTCCACTAAACAGCATGCAGAAACCAGGGGTGTACTCTTCTCACATTTTCCTCTGCAAGATGTATCCTGTTTTGTTCTTCCACAAGCAGACAAATACTGTGAAATGGTTAAACTAATGACATGGCTGACTTACCATAAGTAAGGACTAGAGGAAAAAGTGGAAAAAAGCTGTACTTTTGCCAGTCTTTCAGTAGCTTACACATGGCAAACCAAAGCATAGTTGTTGTTTTTCTCTTTCCTTAGGCCTGGCTCTCTGCTTAACAGGTGCATGGGAGTTTTCACAGTGGCTGTATTAGGACCTGATCAGGCTGCATAATGGAATCTGTAACAAATTAAAAAACACACTGCTAATTAGAGTCCAGATTAGTATGTACTATCAATGAACTTGGCATTGAATTACCATGCTGATTGAGGGGAACTATAAAACTGATAAATATATAATTAGAACATCAGACTTCTATGCCACAGTGGCATCCAAGAATGGGTATAATTAGCTTAGATTGCCCCCCAACATTTTGCATGCTTGCAGGATTTTAAGGCAGACAAACACCACTTTCATTCCTGCCAATATTCTGTTATCAGTGAGAAAAGACAAATATCATAGTTCTGCTGATTTTGAGGCGACTGGGGATTTCTTCCTTCCTGTTCATCATATACAGTGCTTTTATTGCAATTACTCTGAACAGAACCATTTCTGCATGGCTAGTATCAAGCAGGAAAGCTGCTGTTCCTGTAGAAAATATACTTTCCTTTTCTTTCCCACAGAAATGTTATCCATCTTGTTCAGCCTTTCAGAATGTTTCAAGCTGTAGACAAGAGCACTGATCTGTTGGCTACTTATGCACTTAACCAACAGACAAAAATGCGTGGAGGGAGACCAGAACTTTATCATTTAGTCATGTTTTCTAACTCCTAAAAGGAAGTGAAGCATCTTTGACCTGTGAACGACCCCCAACACATACCTTTCTTCAAGTAGGTTGTGTAGAATAGCTCTTATTGTAACTGTTACTGCTAGGTGTAATACATCAAAATAACCTGTGCTGGTAACTCCACTTCTGAACAGCTGACTGTGACTAAAGGCATAAAATAGAAACGGGCCAGTTGCTGCATGAGATATTTTCTCATTACTCAATCGCATTATTTTCTTAGGGGAGAAAAGTACAGTATCTGCTCTTGCTGCTGCTCAATTTAATTTTCCACAATAAAGTGCCTGAAATAAGTTAGATGCTGTGTCTGCCACAGAGTTTGGTCTGGGCTTGCCTGTCCAGTTTTGATGCTGCTTATGGAACACAGCCATAACACTTAGAGTTTATCTTAGTAACCTGATGAGATAACATGGGATTGGTAATTGCAAGTATCTCATTGCTAATTAGCTACTTTTAGTAAACTGGAATTCTAGGGACATTTTGGAGAACATAACATCTTAAAAGATTATACATAATGGGAGAGAGTATCTTTTGTTTCATCACTACATTTTGGCCGCCAGAGAAAGCAACTGAAGAAGGGGATATCTGTGTCCCAGACAGGCTGAGCACAGTAGGAGTGTGCATTCAAGTGTGGCTGCCAGAAGAGCACTGCTGAAGCTTACAGTACTGCCTGACAAGGACTGGTGTTTGTGGGTAGTGACAAAACCTTCAGAACAGATATTACGATTTTACCTAAAGACTGTGTGATCTTTTCAGGGCAGTTGAGTATAATGTCAGAAATTAATTTCACATCTCTACCTGGTTCCTAGAGGATGGGAGTCCATGGCAGAAAACAAGTGCTGTAGGTCTTATGTAGCCATAATGGCTGTGTTGGGAAGGAATTAAATAAAGTGAGGCAGAGGTCAGAGGCAGATTTACCAGGAAGAGGAGCTGATTGTGGGAACTGTAATCCTCTGTTCTCCCATTAACATCAGCAGGTGTTTGCTCTGAATCATGGGATGTGGGAGTATTTACACAATAATGCTGTCCACCTTCCAGATCTTGGATACATCTGTCCCTGGAAGGCATCCCTTTTAGAGTCTGTCCAGTTACTAGCTGGAATTGCAGGAGTGGCATACAATATCTTCACAAGTTCTAGGCAAGCACATTGTCTCCACTGTATCTGATAAAATAGAGTTAGTTTAAGTTAGTTAGAGTTAGTTTAAGATGAACCTTTTAAGATGAGCCTTTTACAAAGAGAGACAATGGAAAATAAACTCATGTCAGAGGAAACAGAAGATTTTATTAAAACTGAGTGGTAATGTGGACTATCTCTGCTTGTTTGCTTTTAGCTTCTATGGGTATTGCTGAGGTTGCAGGTAGGGTTTTAATTTAAACAAGACAGGGCTATCGATAATGTTTAACATAACTGCTGCACCAGGGCATTCAGCTGTTTCAGTGTAAGGCACTCACTTTCAGGAACATCAGCCTCTTCATTGCATATCACAAATACTCTGCAAAAAGAGTAAGCAGTAAGTAATGGTTTGTGACTAAATATATTGAAGCCCCTGTTGTCCTTCTCAGCTTCTGGCGTCTCTGCCATCAGTTCTGCTGGGAACCATCTGCTCCACGGGTGACCAGGATAGGGAAGGTGCCACTGTTACAACATTATTTCCCAGACCACAGGGGAAGCAGAGATGCAAAATTGGTTTCCTAAATGTGATAAGGGCCTTGGTGTTGCTCATCTAGGAATGGAGGAACTGGGGTTCCATTTCATCTATAAATCCATGCAAAAAGTGGCTGCTAGGATTGAGTTCTGAAACCTTTTGGAAGTGCTTGTTAAAGAAGAGGAGATGATGCAGGGGGGTGGCAGGGATGAAGCAGGGGGAGGGCAGGTAAGAGGTAAACCGGTGGAACCCAAAAAGTGGGAAAGAAACAGGAGAGGCTGTGTTGCAGGGACTGTGGCTTGAGAGCAGAGGTAGAGAGTTGATAATCGGAGACCTCGGAGCAAACGCAAGGCAGTGGAAGGTGGCGAGGGGACAGCCAGAGGCCGGGGCTGGCAACGGGGAGGCTGGAGAGGACCGACCGGACAGTTCCCACATGCAGGAACAGGGTCACGGAATTTAGGCGGCCGAACCACGAGTCCTATGGTGTCCCCACCGGTCCTGGGTGCCCTACGCGGGGGTCCCGGCCAGGCCTGGGAGCGGCCATTTCCCCCCGCCGGCCTCTCACGGGAGCAGCAGGGGTGACCCCCGCGCCTCCCCGCCCGCGGCCCGCAGGCAGGGGCCGACGACCCCACTCGTCTGTGGGGCAGGAGCCGTGCCAGGCCCCGGGGCATCTTCCCCGCCCCGCGGGGGCTGAGGCGCGGGGGAGAGAAGGAGGGAGGAGTGCAGTGCGCCTCGGGACGGGGCGCTGAGGGCGGCTGGCGGCCACGCTGCTGCTGCTGCTGCTGCTACTGCTACTGCTGCTGCCCCGGGGGCCGGGGCGGGGGCGGGCGGTGTGGCGGGCGGCGCGCAGGTGAAGGAAGGGGCCGCCCGCCCGGAGCAGCGGTGACGCGGGCTGCGGCGCGGCGGGGCTGCCCCGCGGCCCCATGTGGCTGCCGCCGCCCGTCCCCGGTCAGAGGAGGCGCCGCCGGTGCTGAGCGGGGCTGCCCGGAGAGGCATGTGGAGCCGCCGAGGATGAGCAGCCAGCGCCGCCCGGCCAAGGCGCAGCTCCGGAGGTCGCTGAGCGAGCAGCTGCGGGACTCCACCGCCAAAGCCTGGGACTTGCTCTGGAGGAATGTCCGGGAGCGGCGGCTCGCAGGTCAGTCCCGCCGCGTCGCGGCTGCCGCTACCTGCCCGCGGCCGCCTGAGGGGAGACCCCGGGGGACGTCCCGGCCCCGGCGGCGCAGGGGACTCCCTGCTGCGGGGGACGCCTTGAGGGACGGAGCGCGGAGACCCCGGGGCTTCAGCCCGAGCGGGACGGGACGGGAGGTCCCTGGTTCCCGGGCAGCCCCTCAGCAGCGGCAGGGGTAGGGGTGGCAGAGGCGGGCAGGTCGGGCTCTCCAAGCTGCACCTGCCCGTGTCCTGGCGGTCACTAGCAGTAGGGCTCAGGGCTGAACACGCAGGTAGCAGCGTGTCGGAGGCACCTTCTGAGCATCTCAGAAATCAAGAGGGTTGAGTGTATCCTCGAGAAGCGGCTCACCTGCTCCTCCGAGCAGTTTCCGAAGTCAGTTGCAGGTCTAAGGTGCTTTCTCTCAGGGCTGGTGTGTGAGGAGGACTGCAAGTCCCAAAGAAAAATGTGTGGAGTTTGTTGGTTTGTTTTTTTTTTTCATTCCAGATGCTTTTATAGCTTTCGGTCACCTAACTGCTCTGAAAATTGTGCTTCTGCAGTCTTAATGTCCCCAGGTAGAGACCAGAAGGACACAGAGCAGAGCTGATGCTCCAGTAGCTCAGGACAAATTTAGAGCATTGCTGTGACAGCAACGGCATCACTTTATGCATGCAAAGATACCCCTAATTGGTATTTGTAAAATATTTTGTCAATTAAAAGATTTAGAGGATATATGGAAGTGCAAGCTAGAGTTATTATACTGGAAAACAATACATCAAGATTTATGAGCAGAATAATGTATAACGAAGGGTAATTTGTAAAGATGGATTTGTCTGTCACATCCTCCAGCACTGTTAGGAGTTTGGTGACCTTGCCTAGGGCACTGTGACATGCTGGTATTGTGTAATTCCGAGGTAAATAGTTTATGATACAGGTCTCTACACTGCAGCTACAACACATTAGCTCTAACATACATGCAATTTAAAGTTGCATGTTGATTTTTTTTAAAAAATTAATCTAAAGCAGGTAGCTTCAGTAATGAACTACTAAACCATTAAATTTTGTAGTCTTATGACTACCCAAAATATTTCTCTGTCTTTACATGTAATCTTCTTATTCCTATATTAATAGCAGATGCCAGTAGACATTCAGCAAGGATACTGTTGGCTATTTTTTTATTTTTTGGTCAAAGACAACTATTGCTTGATTGAGCAAAGGACCTGGGCAGGCTGCCATGAAGCTGTAGCCAACTTCTTAAAGCAGCTGAGTATTAAAATTGATGGAGTCAGACTTTTTATTTAAGGTGGATAGAATGCTAATGTCCTGGTTTATGCATTGCCATAATTTAAGTACTATTCATAATATACTGGTGAGACACTGATACACATGCCCTTTAATGAAATGAATTATCTGACAACATGACAAAATGTGTACACAAGTAACATCTGTTGATTCCAGATACGTTCTCTTCTTCAGATGCTTTTATGTCTCTGGGATTTTTGTCCTTTTTTTTAATGTTTATTTTTCCTTCTGGCTCCTGTAGCTGCAGTGCATATTCTTATGCCTCTTGTGCAAATATCATTAATGAGAAAGCAGGGGTTTAAACAAATCCAAATATCATTGTTTGCTGATGGCCAGGCCAGCATGTCCTCCATAGCAATGGATCCCATCCCAGAGACAGGTAGATAGTTGTACAAGTTCTTTTTTTTTCCCTCAAAGTTGACATTGTGGTTTAACTCTAACTGGCAGTCAGAGCAGCACAGTAACTGGTAACAAGTGTTTACCAGCAATGATTGAAACAAAACACAGTTTAAACCATTAGTGTGCTGTCAGATTCCAACGATCAAGCCAAATAAAAGAGTTGTACTTAAATCCTCATTGTGATGATGGCTTTGCAGACACTTAAATAGTTATTCTTTTGCTACTTTTTTCTGTTTGTTCAAGTTTCAGACAATAGTTGCCCAACATATACTTGTAAAAAAAGTTAACGCAATACAGCTAATTCATAAAAATTATATAATTATTGGAGTTGGGCAAGATGCTGGGAGGTCTCTCCAACTCAGAGCAGGATCAGCACTGGGAAGAGGGCAGCTTACACTGTGCTTTCCCCAGTGCTCCTTGGGAGAAGTTTCTGCCCCAATACTCATGTTCAGAGGGCAGCAGTGCACAGTTGGGCAGGGGGTGTGCAAGATGGAACAAGAAGCTGAACCTTGGCTCCACTGCTCTCAAAGAGACAGCGTGGCTGGGTTGTTGTGGAAAGTAAGCTATGCATAAAAAGACTGCTACAGTGTCCTGTCCTTGGCCTTCCCAGCAGAGGTGAGAAGCAGCAGCCTGGCTCCTGGAGTGCTCCTGGGAGAGGGCTGCTCTCTACTGTCTCTTATTCAGGATGGATCTGTGGTGCCCAGCAGCTCCTACTGACTCTTTATGATTCACTGAAAGGGATTTGTTTCTTAAACAATGAGTGTACCCTCTACAGTGCCATAAATGCCAGCCTCAGTTTTTCTGTGCTTTTTATAATTTTTGCAGAGGTATTTTGCACTGCTTGTGTTCCCACTGGGCTTAAATTTTAAGCTGGGATTCACAAACCAGTCAGGAAGTATACCAGAATTTTAACTCCCTTGTTGAAGTGGGAATCTGTTTGTCTGGAAAGTTTTATAAAATACTGTTGGTTTAATGTGAGCTGCTGTGCCATTATTGAAAGCCATTGCTTTCGGAATTCAGCTTCTCTATTGCACAGACTTTTTGAAAGTCATGACCCTAAGGTGATTCTGAGATCCCACTCAAATCATAATCACCTGTTACAGTAAAAGATAAGGTGTAGCTGTTACATCTGTTGTATGTAGGAGGAAAGTGCCATCCTCTACCTGTCATTCTTTCAGTTACTGAATGTTAAAAAAAAAAATGAAATCACAAAGAATATATTTAATCTTTGAAGCCTGGTACTTCCAAGTCAGGAAACACCAGAGGGAAGGATGCTTGTTGCTGCCTTGTGCAGACTTCTCAAAGTGTAGGATTGTCTTTTAGTGACATTATTATATGCCCCCATGTTTTCCTCCCTCATTCAGGGCACAAAGTAATGATCCCAGTTCCTCAATCTGTTAACCTGGTAATCTGTAGCCTGCCATACTGCAGCCTTCTCAAACCCTGGACAGAGCACAAAATGTCAAATTGCCTCAAGTGCTCATGAACAAGATGCTTAGGAGTACTGAGTATTCCATTCTCTGTACCATTAAAGTTTTAATTATATTTCTAGAAGCTGTAAGGTTCTGTTGCTGCCATTTTACCAATAGGAACCAGAGGCACAGTGAGATTGAACTCGAGAGTATCAATAACTCTTGAGTGATAGAACTTGAATTTTCTATTTTAAAATTTAAATTATGGCTCTTGGTGGCTCCTATTGCCCAATGCTTGAGCAAATCGGCCTCCAGGATCTGTCTGTACTGCACTCAGGGAATAAGTAACTCACCATTCTTGGCAGCCTGGCCAGATTTTGTTCAAGTGACTTGCTGAAAACCAGACAGAGAGGGAGAGATGGAACCACAGGGGCACCATTTACTTGGCATAGTCTCAGAAACAAGATTTTTTTGTGTGTGTGTGCTCTCTCCCACCCTTTCCTGCATGCCTCTCAGCATCTGTAACAGGAGTCCTTAGTTGGCTTAGTTGGGTACGTGACTCTGATAAACAACTAGATTACTGTCCATCATCAGATGGGATCCTAGGGAAGGGAATGCATGGATAAGGTTAAGACTTTGTCCAAGTGCCTAACGGGAGGAGGGTGGAGTTAGGATCAAACAGGTGACTTCAGCTCTGAGACTTCTGAAGTTTGAACACTTGACTTTGTGACCCTTACATTCTTTATTAGAGGAAAGGTTTGTCCTTAATTGCCTAGGTTTAGCTTTTAGCTGTGGTTTAGCAATCCATAGAGGATTCCTGCTCTGTAAGGCTGCCACTGCTGTGTCTGCATCCTCAGCCGTTGAGCCAAATCTCTCTTCACCTGAGCTCCAGATCCCACAAGACTTGGTATGTTTTGAGTTCTTGAAGAGATTATATCCCCATTCAATTTCCTCTGACTCTTCAGGTACAATTCCTGAGATGCTTTTGGGGAAGGAAGTCAGATGCTCCTGCCCTGTTTTGGGCTTGGCTATGCTCCAGGCAAATCAAATCTGGGGGAGTGTTTTCCACCAAAGTCTCCAGTGGTCTGCTCAGACTGGCATTTCAAAGTTTTATAACTTGGCCAAGTCTGGACAGATTATTCAGAGACAGGTGCTAGAGTGACTCTTGTGACTCTGAAGTCACAGGCTTTGCTGTGAGGTTAATGTTTTTTGTTTCAAAGGATGAAGCACTACTTTCTCAATCAAAGAGTCTGAAAATGTACAGTGAGACAACATACCATGGACTAATCATGTCTTAGAAATGGATGACCTTAAGCACCAAAAATTTTAAAAGGACCATGAGGCAGGCTCATGATTAAAAGATTTTAGTCTAAAGGAGCTAAAATCAGGATCTCTAAATGGAAATGTTTAGAAAACCTATTCTTAGGTATCCTTAACAGTTCAGGAGGACCTTATACACTGATCTGCAGCTACAAGTATTTCTTCAAATGTGTCTGAAATAATTTTATGCCAGAGATGAAACTGAACATTAGCTGAATGAAACTGAACAGAGAATAATTTGTTCAGCAGAAAGTAATTGCCACATTCACCATTTGGCAGAGACATCAAGGCAGTGATCCTTCTCCTCTCAAGTAACTTGTGGTTGGTTTGTGGGTTATTGTGATTTTATTGGGTGAAAATTATCAAGTCTAGGTTTGTAATTACAATCTGGAAACATGGTGCTACTTGGCACCAGCCAATCTGTTGACTCTGGGGAATATGGAAGAGGAAAGTGGTTCTTAAAAAACTAGTGGTCACAAAGAAATTTTAGCAGTTTTCTGTTGTGCAGCCATATTTCTGGAGCCTACTTAAAGAAGCATCACATCTATAGGTGCCTTATAGCTTTTAGTTTTCAGTTAAAATGAAACATTTTTAAGAAATAGCTTTTGCAAGTTTGTACCCTGTGAAGCAGAGCTCACTATTTCGTGTTTAATGTGTCCTGAGGTCAGTGTTAGGTGAGCCCAAAGGAAACGTGTGCCAGGCTCCCAGGTCCTCAGTGAACCCACAAGCAAAAACAGGAGTCCTGATACGGGGCCAACTTTAATGCTGCTGCATCTTGGCATTATTCTATTACTGAAATTTCTTCTTAATTAAGACCTTGGTGTACAGTGCAAATGTGGCATGTTAATCTAATTAAAGTCATTCAAAAAATGGGTGATTTTTTATAAAATAAGTCTGCCAGGTCAGTTTTCATTAGGGAGTGTGGGAGATGTGTATGTGCAAAATCTATAATTGTTGTGGCCTGTTCAGTGAATATAGTTTTATATTCTGCCTTAAAATCATGCACATATACTTTCTCAAAGCAAAAGTCTGTGCCCCCAGCAGTGAACTGGAGAGTACAAGGTGCTGATTCTTATTTAGGTTGATAAGATGTAGATGTGTAAATTCCCCCCTAACCCGACCCCATCAATGGGAAAAGACTGCTCTTTGTCAAGGAGAACATTTATGAAAGATGTTCTTTATTGGGGATGGAGTGCTTCAGGGAAAAAAGTGACTTATGAGTGTTTTGCTTGGTCAAGCATGCCAGGAAATTTTCTACTCTTGTAACAGCCAAAAGAGTAGTCATTGGTTGCATAAATTATATTAATCATGCTAAATACTCTATATTAATCTTAGGATGGTTTTTAGGTGAATTTCTTTAAAATGGATAGATGCTCTTCTTTGGATGCTTGCTATGTCAGTATTTTGTGATTTCCACCTCCTTCCCTAGCCTCTCCCCAAAGACCAGAGGCTGGAGTCTGAAGAGGGGGCGATGGTGGCAAAATACCATCATTGTTAGTGCTGCTGCTGCTGGGTTCTCATGACCCTCAGCAACAAGAAGTTAATTCCAGAAATACAATTACAAAAATACCAATATGCTTGACCTGCCAAGTATTTCTGTATCAGCATGAGACTGCAGAGGGGGGTGATGGAGGACTCCCCACTGTCTCAGAGTCCAGAGAAAGATGTAATTTTCTCATACCCACTCCCATGGCTCTGCTGCGGTTTGCCGTGTAAGGTTTGGAGTGACTGTGGAGGAACAGCAGAGGTGACAATAACATTCATCCTCTGGTTTTACATTTAGCACTTAAATTCTGTATTTGAAAAAGGCCTGCTTCCATAGAGAGAGCTGTATCAGATTATTTTCCTGAAAGAAATTAGGTTTTGATTAATTAACTTCCTAATATTATGAGACTGTTGAGAAAATGGAGAATGAGTGCTGGTAATAGGACTGGATACCATTTGAATCACTCCACTTCTATTCAATAGCTATTAGGAAAGATTCTTCACAGGTCTTCATTCTGAAGCTTGGCTGTCCACTGATTTGAATGGCACATAAATCTTTAGAAAACATTTTTTTAATGGACAATTATGTAGTTATGTTGTCAGCCCTTTTTATAGTACAGTTATTATTTATTATCATTATTGGTTTTGTTATTGCTACTGACATTGTGTGGTTCCTTGAGCATCCACAAGGTTCCTTCAGTTCTCAGTTGGCAAGTATTTATATTAATTTCTCTACAAAATAGATGACCCCAGTTCATTCCACCTGTATATGTTTCCTATATGACTGGAAGAAGGCTGATACCTTGTCAGGATGCTACACCATGCCTTTCGGGAGGTTTCCTGTAAGCATTGTAATTATTGCTGATGTTTGCAGACCATAATATTGGAAACAAATCATAATACTGCTTTTTCAGAAGCAGTATAAGCAATATATATAATACAATGTTGTTTAAGTTCCTGTATGTTTAGATAGATATGTTTGTTTTTATATTATTGTTTTCTATGATACATGTAGGATCTCATATAAACCAATATAAATACTTAGTTTATTTGTATGACATTAAACTGTAACTATGTTTTTCCATCCCAAGATTGCTCCTTATTACTGGCCATAGCATATTAAGTTATGTATCTTCTCCCTTATTTCCTGTAAAGTGTTTTGTATTTGTTCCTATGACTATAATCCTACTGACCACTTTTTTTTATCCCCATGCAAGTGACTTTATTTATTATAATAATAACAGCCATGCCAGAACATTTATATACAACATTTATATTCACAATAAACTTTTAGCTGCTAAATGAATACCATAATACTTCACATCCATACAGCCTTCTTGGTGGCTGGCCAAGAAATTCCTAAACATGGGAAATTTCTGGACTCAGTAGGGCCCTGGAGACTGAACTTCTGCTCTTTTGCTTTCCCAGCTATAGTAGTAGAATAGAGTAGTACTTGGTGTTTAGTTTCAGGAATCAGTGAAGTCTTAGTTCTGAATTTTGCGTTATCACTTCTTGTATGAATTAAAAAACCTCTTAAGAAGTGTCCCACATTGTACTGTTTTTAGGGATTCTGAGAACTTAGATGACTTAATTCGCTTTGTGAAATACTTGCCAGACAATGGCCTTATTTCACAGCAGTGGTTTGGCTTATATTTATTTGCCTTCTTGTATTTTGTGCTTCTTGCACTTTTTGTGAGACAGATGTTCTGTCTCGCTCTTCCTGATTTCTTTTGTTTTTCTGGCACAGCTTGGCCAATTCCCATGCTGCTATATATCATAATTCCTTTAAAAATCATCTCCTAGAGTAACAATTGATTGAGAAACCCACCTTTCACTTCAACTGAATTATATTTTGAGTTTGAAAAGAAAAGCTTGAAAATGTGAACTTTTGAGTCTGAACAGACAAAAAAACAGCAAGAAAAAATATATTTTGTAAAATGTCATAGTTTTAAGCCAGCTTCATGATTTTAAGGAAGTGATGCCTGTCTGGTGATTCTTGAAAATTTAAGTTTGGGAATATTCTTTTCAGTTAATATAGAAATTGTGACAGTTTCTTTTGATTATTACAGGCTTAAAAATATGACAGTGTAACGGGCTCTTTGACATTAGAGCATCCACAAGAGGACTGCACTTCTATAATTCCATTGCACGTCCTGTTTGCATTTCAGAAATAAAAATATTTTGACAGTCAGACCATCCTGATACAGCTTATACTGCAAATAAGAAAAGATTGAATGTCAGTGCAGCAAGAACTATGAGAAAAGAAGAGATTGGGGATATCTGCAATTAGTGGCACTTGGTTCTGAAAAAGCCCAAACTCCAAAAAATCAATGAAAGTAATTTAGGTAATGAACAATTTCATGTGAAATACACTGCCTCTTGTTCCAGTAGAGGGCAGTAATTTACATACAGTGATATCAAATAGTTTATTTACACAACACGCATCACTCAATACTGGACACAATAATTTTTTGCTAAGATACTTCAGTATTGAAGGCCTACCAAGTCCCTCAAGGATAGAGTACCAGCCTGAAGTTTTTGGGGGGTTTTTGTGCTTTTGCAGCAGGGCTTACAGTGAATTACATTGAGTTTATTCAAGTCATACTTCACTCACTAAACTAAATCACCTCCACATGCCCCGTGCTACATAGAGAGATGTGCAACACATCCCACCAGCTCATTCCAGAAAACCTCCAGAATAATGGACTGTGACACAGCTCTTACATAATTTGGGGCACTCTGAGCAAGAAAACATGCAAAAAAACATACGTTTAGATCCCAAAGTAATGACATGAGGTCCAAACCTATACAGTGCAGATAAAGCTTCTCCCATCTGCAGCGTGTTAGTGAGGGGCAATGTGTACAGACCAACTCGTCATCCCTTGGCAATGTCCTGAGGTTATTTCCAGCAATTATTACACTGTAAAAGTAGACCAAAATTCATAAGTTAAAAACCCTGAAATGCTTTCAGCAAGCATGCCAATCAAAGCAGGGAGCAGAATATATACTCTGCTATATCAAGTCAGCAGAGTGAACTGTATATTTCATTGAGATATTGATTTTCCTGCCTGTTGCTGTTGAGCAGTAGGTACTTACAGAAGTTTTTCTCTCCAGAGATCATTTTACAGATCCAGCAACATGCTGTAATACAGTGGAAGAGGGAGCACTGAAACTTACAATCATTACAGGTTTTTTCCTAATCTATTTCAAAACCACTAATATTTAAAATTCCTAAAGAGTTCCTAAAGAGTGAAGAATCTACTGCATTGATTTATTGCTTGGACTTCTCTGAGGTGCATTCTATACATGTGTAAGTTTATTTTGAATTCAGTGCATGGAGGAGTGAGGACCTGAGCAGCTGTCACAACTTTTAGGTTATTTTCAATGCACCTCTCATTACTCTGGTAAATGTACCTCTCTTTCCCACTCATCCTGATCTGAAGACATGCTGGTTCATAGCTTATCCAGAATAATGTTCTGGTAAATTATCTGAGACTGTGAGTCATTTATGTCTCAGCTGACTGATAATATGTGATTGGCATCTCGTGGATTTGCTCATTTTAAAAGGTCTCTTTAATGTAAGGACAGATTTTATTCAACTAAATCAGCTTTGCAGGGAGATTTCAGCCATTGGATTTCTAGTAAGATAAAACTTTTTATTTATGACACTGGAAAGACCACAGCTGGGAATGTACCCATTAACAGACTCAAACAGATGGATTCTGACAAGTCCATGAACTATTCACACTTTTTTCTAGCAAATATTTTGCAGGAATCCCAACTGGCAAATACTGCTTCAGAAACAAATATCAAACTCTCTGAAGGCACAAAAGACTGATGTGAGTTTAAGACATTGTGGGTAAAGTAGGTGTATGAAATTAACTTGAAAATTAGGAAGGAGTGCTTTTAATAGAGAATAACTATGGCTTATGCCAATAAACTGCAATATTATGCAATAACTGTTTTAAATACTAAACTCATGGAGGGCAGGATGTCTGTATAGATGCAGTGAAGTGAGGCTTCTTAGCAAGGGGGTTTGCAGCTTTTTTAAGGAAACAAAATGTTTTCCACTTGTGGAAGTCACTGGCTGAGTGAAGATAAATGCACATCTTTAGAAAAGCTGTCTAAAGTAGCAGAAATAGGAGAGAACCATACACTATGGGCAAACACTAGAGGCATTGATAGTTAGATAAAAGTGATGGGATGAAGGCAGCTGTGTAATAGTATAACCAGTGACTCAGGTCATGTACTTCCAAGTGAAACCAATGTGTGGCACACATTATTTATCTACAATTTTTAAACTTTAATATGTAGCTTTAAAATTTTACTGAACATCACTGTATTTCTGATGTCACATGAAGGTGAAAATTACAATTGATTCCTCTTTTCTGTATTATTTATTACTTCATCCACCTTTACCATATCTACTATTACTTTTCTCAATTGAGATTTTCAAAGCCACGTGACAGTACTGAGCCCATCTTTGAAGAGAGTAGGAAATTATACAGCCAAAAACCCCCCGAAACACAGCTTTCAAAATGTCATTGCCATTAATGTACATAACCAAACATATGTTCACTAAACCTCTACCTGAACTACTGTCACACAGTGAGGTGTTTGGGGTTTCACTCCATTTCTCTTCTGGGAAAAACTCTTACAGCTTCCTTATCAGTCAGAGATTTGGACCATTTTATTTCTGCCAGTTACATGACAGGAAATAAAGAGCTACTTCACCAAAACCAGCCCAAACTCTCTGGATTGTGATGTAAGGATGGCTCTTATCATCCTGATTTAGCTCACTGCATCACTTCTGAAAATAAAGAAGCATTGGTTCCTAAAGAGTCAGAAGCATATAGCTGTACACCCTCTTGGCCAATGAGTATTTTGGTAATTACAGTTGCTCTCTGTATATGTCCCTAACAGCTTCAAGTGCTTTTATTTCAGAACAAAGCTGATAATTTGATTATGGGCTTAGCTCCACAGAGCACTTAAATGCTTTGTAACTTTAAATGGTTAAGTGTTTGACTCATTTGGATTCATCGGTTTTGTTACATGTAGCCTCTAAACCAACAGCACATTAAAAAAAAAAAAAACAAACCAAAACAAAAAGCTATGAAATCAGTGTGTAGGATGCATGAGCTCATCAGAAACTGGAAGATACCAGAACATCCATAATTCTGACATATAATACAATAGGGGATGCTGTACCTAATCTGATTCAAATAGAGATCAAATACATTTTAGTATCTAGGTTAGGCAATCTTGTCTGTTAGTCAAATTGACCCTGAAACATGTTTTGACTTATGCAAAACCATAAATAAACAGAATTTCAAAATGGACTAAGAGGTTTCTTTTGAAGGCACCCTAAATAACAAGGACAGCAGAACAAGTGTTACCAAACCAGCACATACGTTTATCGTGGCACAGCAGCATTTTCAAGAAACTGGCAGATTCAGAGGGATTTTAAAACAGCTGGGATGAATTGTAGGTGGGAACACTAAACTTCACCGAGCTGTTTTTTAAATCTCTGGATTCTAGGTTACAGCAGAGGCTATGATGTAGAGTTCTTGTTCTTTCAGTCCTTCCTGTTGCTTTCTCTTAAGAAAGGATCATGACTTTTAGAGGGCTGGAACCATTATCTCTTCTTTTATTGGAAGGATCAATTGGTGTAATTTTTAGGGATCTTGATACTGGGAAGGACTTTATTGCTGTGACAGATTGGGCAACATATGGAAGGAAATAAGTCAGATTAAGTCAAGACATTTTATCAAAATTTTGAAAAATAAACAGGTCATTAATTGGATCCAGATTTAGCTACTGTGAAGGGTGCAAAGATGTTTCAAACCAGGTGCTTTCCCGTGTTTGTTTTTACAACCCTTTCTATTTATGTATGCTCTTAATGAGTTATTTCTTTAGTAGTGGGCATTGTGTTTCACTGGATGTCATCTCTCAGGTAGCAATGCCAGCAGATGCCTAAGTAGAACATACATGTCTGCACAATTTCAGGGGACAAAACAGTCAGCAATAACATGATAAGTAGGAAATAATCAGTAGGAAGCTGTGGAATGCAGTAGTTTTTGTGAAGTTAACACCTAATTCTTTCCTGGGTTCCTTAGCATAGAGCAGTTTCCAGTCTTCAGGAGACCCTGCTAGTGCTAAAGACAAAGACACCTTTCCCAAGGACAGCATCCTAAGACTTGGTTTGTTGGTGAAGGGGTGAATTCAGTCCATGTCAGGGTTTCCCTGACTATCTTGAGGTGCACAGCACAGCCACTGTTGTATCTGTCATCCCAAGTTTCAACTTGATCTCCAGATCAAGGCTAGATCCCAAAATGATAGTGTAGCAGCCAAGTCAGCTAAGCTGTACCAACATCCAGAAATAGTTGAGAAAAGAAAAATTCATTCCTTTTCCACTTAGGTTTCATTTAGTCCTCGAAGTACAGGCATTATGTTCTGCTCTATCCACAATCTTGACTCATGTTATAAATAACATAGAGGGTGAGAAGTGTATGCCCTAACTTGAAAGCAGTGTGTATAGTGGGGATGTCTTCTAAAAGGATTGAGCCAGTCACAGGAGATCCTTTAGTCAAGACAGAAATAGGTACCTCTGAAAGGAAGTCCTGTCATCCAGAAATAGGTGTGTGAGACAAGGGGGATGAATTGCTCTCCAGTGGTGCTTATTTCTCTCCGTAATCTCAGCCAAATGACAGCTCCAAAGACCTGCCTGCATCAGGAGAAAAAGCCACCTCTTCAGCTGCCACCTGAGAGCATTTGATCTGGAAATCAGTGAGCCACTAGCATTGCAGAAGTTTAATTTTAGAGATTGCTGCTTATAGCATCTCTGGCTAAGAGATAAGCAAAGCAGGAGATGGAACTGATAAGGTGCCTGTGATTTCAGGGGCACTTGAACATGCACTTGAAAGTTAAATGTTCCTACAGTAACCCCCCAGTGTACCCGAACATTGCATAAATGTATTTCTCCATTGCCAGATTATTCTCCAGATTGTGAATTGAATGTCTTCAGAGGACACACCAAATTTTTCAAAATAAAAGCTGTGTGATTTCATTTGTGAACCCTGACTGGTTTAGCTAAGCAACAGTGGCAGCAGCCATGCAGATTCTGTACAGCATGCTTTAAAGTGTGTTTTAAGGTTCACTTTTCAAACTACTGCTTGGCTATCCAATGTGTGAATAATGTGTTGTACTTGGTACAGTGTCCTTGGTCAAAGCAAAAGTCCTTCAGCCTCAGGTGTCCTGTTTTGCACAACAGCTACTAGTCAATACTTAGGAAGGACATGGCAAGTTTATGGTATGACCTCTTAGCTTCCAGGTTTCAGTAAATAATTCTTTGTTGATGTTGTTAACAAGGCTGCCAATTAGGAACAAAGGAAGAAGGAGGTTTATGATGTGAGTGTGAACTTCCTAGCAGAGCTGGTGCGACACAAAGTCTCTTTCCCCTTCCTAATCTTCTGGAGAGGTGTGATCCCCCACGTCACAATGGCTATTTTAAAAAGCTATTTTCAAATCATTCACAGGTGTCACAGGCAGAGTTGCCTCCCCGTCACATGAACTTTCACCAGACTGAGCAAAGTGGGAACAAAGTTTATCTTTAAAGCAATACGGATTTAGTAGTCGTTTGAAAGCAAAACTTTCAGAACTCCATTTGGTTTTAATTCATCATCCAACTTAGTAGGTTTGGTAACATATTAGGAAACCAGTGAGTGTAATATTTGTCATAAGTTCTTTAGGACATAAAAGGAGGAAAAATAAAGAATGAAATATATTAATCTCTGGTTCATTCTTTTGCAATCGGAGTACAGAGTACATACAGAAAACTTCAAAGCCAATTCTAATCTCAGCCACACAAGTGCAAATCTTGAACATTTGCAAGGAAATCAGCAAATTCTGGTTTGCAGTAAAAATATTCCAATGGAGAATAGTCTGGAAATTCTTTTTTTTTTCAGGACACGGTTTTGTCTTAATTCCATGTCCTTATAGCTGGGAATAGTGCTTATCTGTCAAAAAAGAGGGGAGAAAAAACAATCAGAAAACATAAACAGGAGCAACCTTTTTCAAAGGTCAAGTGCAATTTTTGTTCTGCAATTTTTAGTTGCCCAACTTGAGACACTTCAAAGAGATCTTAAGTTCAGACTGAGGAAACCAGCACTCCCAGAAAACCAGAGTTTTGCAAGTGTCACGGAAAATCAACCCAAGATGAGTAGTTCCTTTTGAAGGTTTTGGCCAAGGAATTTTTCCAGTAAAACTACATTCCATAAACATGGAGCAACACCTTAAGTAGACACCAACAAATGAGGAACTCTGTGGGGTTGATTTGAAAGACAGCAGTATATTCAGAAAGTGGGACAGGGAAGAAGCCTGGTGGAGGGACTTGCTAAGGTGCCAGGATAAGCAGAAGGTAGATGGCAATATTTTCATTATGCTAGAATCAAGAGCGTAAAAACAAAATTCACATCTGGTATGGACTTCATCAACCAGCTCTCTTGGTCTTCCTATTTTGGACAGAGGAGAAATCAACAGAGAAGTCTTGGTAAGTGGTTGCTAGAAGAGGGAGGAGGATGTGCAAGGGACTGTGTTAGGTGTACAGAGATGGAGAGGGGAGAGGTGGAGGAAGAGAATATTATCCAAGTCAGGACGGCTGATATGAGAGCAGTGGAGAAAAGGAGAGAGAGGGAGGGAATGTCTGCTGGAGTGTAATTCACCCCACCTGCATTGCTCCAGGCATTAAGGCTCTCTCTGGTCCCTCCTGCTCACTGGAAGCATTTTCCAAAGACAGACTGTGAGGCAGGAGTAGTAGAGTAGGCTGCCTGCACTTTCTCAGGAGAAGCAGTGTGGTAGCTGGCAAGGGAGCTATGGGAAGCCCTTCACTCTGCATGGTGCCTGCTGTTTGGCAGGCTTCCCCTGCACACAAAAAACACCTGCAGCTTGTTGGCCAAAATTACTTTACCCAATTGAATACATCAGCTCTACAGTGTCTACAGAATGCAGTGCAAACTGTGAGTGAAAAAAAGAAAAAAAAAAAAGTGCAAGAAAGAAATAGAGTCCAGAAATGAAAGCTTAAGTTGTGCAGAGAAGAAAATCCTTGTCAGGGACTTGTCCAGTTCATGAATATCTATTTATATTGTAACTGTTTCACTGATTTATTGAGGAAGGTCTGACAGGGGTTTTTGTTTTGGTTTGTTTTTTAAATAAAATTATAACTTTTTGATATTCCTATGTCTTCTGATATGTAAAAAAAATTATTTGGGATTAAAAGATCCGGGCATCATGCACTCCCTTTCAGACACACTGGGCAATTCATGTGCTGTATGGAGCAGTTTTTTTAGATTATGCTAAATTTAAACTTCAAGTGAGGGATAAGTGATACATGCATGTCCCCACATATCCCCTCGCTTCTTTGTTTGTGAGTTTGCATCCAGGAACAACTGTAGCTAACATTCTGCAGGCAGCTGTGTGTGCAAGTGTGTGAATGGCACTTGCAGTGACTTCAGTGGGTCAGCCACAAGGCTGGGCTAGTGACCAAATTCACTGCTCATCCATATTACTTTCTGTGCAGGACCTTTTCTCTGGTTCTGGGATGCCCAAGGTGGTAATCTGGGTGATGGAAGCCAAAGCCATATGCACCCTGTTCTTCAGGGCATGGGCAAGAAAATACTCAGATGCCATGGGAGCAGATCTCAGCTTTGTGCTGGGTTCTGTGCCCTCCCCCTTACAGCAACAACAGAAGACTGCCACAAGTCAGGCCAGGTGGTCCTGTACTGCACCAGGGATGCTGGGTGCCACAAGGCTTATTTGAGTTTTCTTTATCAGGTAGATGAGAGAGGTGGAAGCAAAAAGGGTCACTGCAGCTTCTGCAGAGGGCATCCCTCCAACACTTGCCACCCCTTGCAGCCCAAGCTCCCACCATGTATCATCCAACATCCCAGTTTTCATGTGTCTCCAGGAAGAGTAATCAGCAAAGGGATGACTGTCTTGGTGCTGATAACTCAGGAACTGTAGAAAAAAAAATATTTTGACTGTCAGCACACAAATGCTTTGTATGTATCTTGCTTAGTACTTCATTGGGTAGAAGGCTGCACTCTGGCCCTAGAGTCAAGAACAAGTTTATTGGTTATTGTGTATTACTCTGCAGAGCTGCATGTACAAACACTATATCCTTGTTATGTAGTATTTATAAGATCCAAAACATGCATTTAATAATATATTGGGAGATCTGTGGCATTTTGCAAGTTTAAGCAACAAGTGTCTCATCTGAAAAAACCCGCTACAGGTGTAGGAGCATTTTGAAAGGTATTGATTTTTTCTTTGGTTTATGCAGTTACAGTAGACTTTAGCTTGCCTCCAGGGGACTGATATTATTTGTAAGGAAAATGAAACTACCTACAAAATTAGACAATATTATATATATAAATATATATATATATTTTAATTACATATCATAAAGGTACTACAGTAGTTAAGCAGGCAAAGATTTCTGTTAGCAGTCAGGAAATTGGTGCAGAGAAAGGTTATACAAATCTTACATCACGTCACTGCCAGGTAGTCTCTGATCACTGTGTCACTCTGCCTCACTGGACCAGAGGCTGAAATCATGCAATGAATATTCAGTGATTTCAAGGAGCTTGGAGAATTTCATGCTCCTGTGCACCAGTCCCATACTGCTGCGTTTGAAATAGTGCTGCCAAGAGCTATTCTGTTCTGTTTTGCTGGATTTTTAAAATTCTACAAAATCTAACTTTGGCATTGTCTCTCTAGCCCAGCAAGACAAAAAAACCCAAAGAAATAAAACAAAAAAAAAACAAACAAAAAACCCCCCCAAAACCCCAAAGTCAAAATAACCAAAAAACACACAAAAAACCTACAAAAAAACCTCACTCTCTCAAAACCTGAATATTTCCTCTCTTGCCCATTTCATCACCATAGTACTGGAGTCCTGTTTAAAAGAAAATAAATAGCAAAGCCTTCCCATGAAGTCTGCAAAGGCATGAACCTTCAGCTGAGATAAGATTGCCTGCCTGGGGTTCAGGGTGACACCAGCAGTAAGGCTGTTTAGTGTAGGGATTTACAATGTCTTTAGATAACATAATAAAAGAAGTTTGTCTAAACACTTTCTTATGTTATCTCCATGTTATCCAAACACTTTGTTAGTGAGATGGGTAGATTAGGATATGTTAGCCCACCACTTCTTAAATACATTAACACCACTTCTGCAAGTTTAGCTGTAGGACCTTGGGTATAGATCTAGCAGATATAGGTGCACAAAGAGTATGGAAACTGCTTTTAGCTCATTCCTGTCACAATACTCTGTGAATGCTTTGTCAGAGGAGGTCTGAAATTCCTTCCTTTCTTTTGACTCCTATTTTTACTTCTATTTACTATCCAACTTTTTTTAAATTACTGCTGAGAACCACAGTCTTTAGTGATTTCACACTGCAGGATGCTGGGTGTTCTTACTTGGGAAGAGTTCATCTAAGGCAGTGAAGTCTATATTCATATGTTAGTGTGGTTTGACTGAGAAAAAAATGTGATGTTTAAAACTGAACAGGAGTGAGACCATAACACCTAAATTAGCAGCCAGGCAGTGGATGAAACAATCAGCCCCTTGCAATTACTTTACTCCCTGGCCAGGAGTGTCTGGTCCCTTCCCTGGGATCATATCCTCTGATCTGGCCATTGCAGCCAACACACCACTGGCTTCTGCTTCACCAACAAACATACCAAGAGGGCATGGAGAGGCTGAGTCCAGGGAAATACTGGCTATTCCTCAGGTTCCAGCCACAAACCACAGGAGCTGTTATTTTGATACATTTATGCACTAGCAGTGCTGTTAGGATCCCACTAGTGGGATCCCACGGGGTGGGTGGAGGCTTCTTAGCTCACATAGGAATGCAGACTGGCCACTGGTCAGACCACATCTCCATCCAACCCAGTATCATGCATTGGCCAGAGAGCAGTTGTAACTATTTTGGGAAAACTAGAACACTGGGATAAGCATGTAGTGATGCTGTGTATGTTATATACCCTGCCCACATTCATGTGGTTCAGGGAGGTTCTGAGCTATGAGCTGGAATTTTGTGCTTAGTGGCCTTTGCTGAATTTTTCTTTCAGGAATTACCTCATCTTTTTTTAGCTCTTCTAATATCTGGCAACCACAGCATCCTCTGACAATGACTTCCAGGGGCCAGCAATGCAAATATGGAAAAATATTAATGTTCCTTCATTTTGAACCTGCCCTGTGATCATTTCACTTATTGCTGTGAACTTCATTTGCTGCAAGAACAGACTGCACTGCCAAATGGTGGGCAGACCTTTGTAATAGCATAACAATATTTGTTGGTTTGCTCTCGCTAGATTTCTAAAATATTTTAAATCCCCTTTGCTTTTTTGGTAACTACTGACCACTTGATTTTCATAAACCTGTCCAAGATCTGCTTCCTCAGTGGTAATAGCTCTGTTAAATCTCATTGTGTTCTGTGTACCTTGTATCTTTAGGGTGTTTTTTCTCTGGTATATATATCAGCACTAAAACCCTACATTTTTAATGCCTTCTCAATATAGATTATAAGAATCTTCAGTGTTTCCAACCAGTTTCTGGTTTGATTTCTAGATTAATTTGGTATTGTCATTACATTTTGCAGCCTCACTACTCAGTGTCCTAAAAAAACCCCATGTATAGATAGTGGACAAAACATGTTTCAGCTCTCATCTCTCTTGGGACCTCACCCCATTGTGCACATGGAATATTTATTACCACTTTTGTTTCCTGTCTTTAAACAGCCATTAAGCCTCAAGTGGCCTTTTCCTTTTTATCCCTGATAGCAGAGCTTCTTGATGATCTCATGGCAGAGGATCTTGGAGAAGCCTTTTTGAATCTCTTACTATTAATTTCATCAATTTCACATCTCTGAGCTCCTCTGTGGGAGGACTGATAGTAGATAGTGAGGAATCACTTCAGCTTTCTTGCCATGACCCTCATCTTCTTTTCTTTTGACATGTGTCCTTATTTCTGTAAGTTTACCTGGGTGGATGGTGGGGCACTTACTGCCCTTTTCCGTCTGCCATCCTTTGTGCCCATGAACACACTACTGTTGTACTGAGCCTGCACATAATTTCTAATCCTCTGCTTACATTAGAGCTATCTTCTGTGGTCTGTCCAGGCCACTAATGCTTTTGTAATCCAGAGGTACATTTTACATTAGTACTATCTACTAAACATATGGGTCTTAAAATGCAAAAGCATAATCTTCTGATGCTGGAGTGAGGCTCTAGAACAGAGGAAAAAGGTGTAATGTACTGGTTAGAAGCCTCTTCTCCTGGTTTGAAGTTTGTCAAGGGTGTTTCTAAGCCTGTCTTTCATGGATAAGAGGAAGCCATCCCTAGTAACATTAGTTTGACACAGCAGCTGACTGGCCTCAGGAGCACATCAGTGTCAGGATTTGCAGTGAACTGATCCTCTGTTATAATGCTGGGCAGCTATAAAGCACTTCCATCTCACTTCCCAACGATGTTGAAATCTTGCATAAACTGTTTTCCCTTTGTCCCAGTCAGATTCCTGGCAGCCACAGAGCCTCTGCACCCATTGGCACAGCCTCCAGAAGATGGTCAAAATGCTGCTGAGCCAGAGGGGAACATTTCTGCCTGTTCTGGAGCCCCAGCTATTTCATACCCTGTGTAAATGTCTTTGCAGCCTCTAGTAATCCCAACTCAGCTCTCAAGCAAATGTCTGTGTTCAAACATAAAGCATTTTACCTAAGCAGCAGGCAATGAACTTCTGCTTTTAAAAATTCCAGTCCTTGAGATAGGATTCAAACACATGAAATAAGTGAAAGCCTCATCATAAAAACAGCTTTGGGTTCCCTGCATGTGACTTTTTTCTCTTTCTAATGTTGAGAAAGGAGGAATTGGCCACTGTTAACGTGTGAGCTGCTGTACAGGCATCTGTAAAGGCAGATACAGGTGAGAAATATGTGTGGTTAGGATAGGGATAAGATATGTGGATAGAACTCCAGTATAGTATTTATTGATTATATAGGACTTCAGCAGCTGAACTTCTCTTCTATCTGCAGAATTATAGAAAGGAATCCAGAGATCAAGAAGTTAAAAGCAAGAAGTTTCCTGCTTCTTCTAACTACATGTCACTAATGTTAATAACAACTGTGCTCCTCTGGTTAGGAAGCTGTGTTGTTCTCATAGCACCAGTGCTTTCAAATGAAGAGAAGCCATCAAGCTGCCATTTAATTTTAGATGTGATATAACAAGATAAGTGCAACTAACAATAAAAGGGAAATGGGTCATGGCGGGAAGATCAAGTGGCTGATTACTGTGTGAGAACTGCAGGTTCAATCCAAGCCTGAAGAACTCTGTGCCATGCACAACATCATGGACCTACCTCACAGTTAATTAGGAGGGGTGAATTATAAGACATTGGTAAGCGGTCCTGTTATATATATATATATATACATATATATATATAAATACATACACATGCATTTATATATATACACACATACATTTATATACATATATATATATATATTTATTAAAATGGGAAAGTGCTGTTCATTTCAATTTACCCTCAATTACCCTGTCTGTGGCATTGCTTCATGTCTGTGTCTGTGTGAGTAATACTCTATGGCCACAGAAATAGTATCAGTGAAATAGGAGCAGATCTAAGTATTGTATTGAGATACCTCAGTATACATATATATGGGTAACCCTGGAACACGTTTTTTTACTGCAAGTAGTTCACTCTTCCCTCCTCACACAAAATGTAATTTCAGGGAGAAAAAGTGGAAGAGTACCATAAAAATCAATAAACAGAAAATCAGGAGTTGCAGTTCTGCCTATGAATGCATACAGAAGAGTATGCATCCTTGAGTCAACTTTGTCATTTATACTAATAAATACTTCACAGGTGTCAGGAGTGCTGTACATTATTAATAAACCTTCAAGTGAAACTTCCTGATCTTGCAGAACATTTCAGTACCCATCAAGTGACTGTTTGTCATGCTAGGTGTCTAGCTGTGACATATAGATAGCACAGTATAGATATAGGTGCAGCCATTTCTGACTCAGATTTAAAAAATAATGAATTCCAGCTGTGGTTTTATGGCAGAATCTCCATACCAGCATGGATCAGTCGTGACATGGGAATGTGGGCTGTGCTGCTGTCATGACAGGCAGCAATTACAGGTGTGTGCTGGAGCTCCCCCGCAGCCTTTGTAGAACTTATGGCAAAGCTTTCATCTTGGAGGTGCTTTTATGAGATGAATTAGCATGAAGTTTAATGTTGCTCTATTAACTATTCCAGAAACAGTCTGTAGACTGAGACTTAAATATTAATTAGAGCTCTCACCTAACAACTTAGGCTTCTGTAGTACTTTTTGTCTGAAAGACTGAGGGCCAAAGGGGTTTCCTCATTCGAACGATGCATTTTTGAAAATAAGCAGCGAGTGTCAAGGCAGTCACTGAACAACAAGACAGTCATTTTAGAGGTATGCAAACAGGACTGTTTCTTTCCTCCACTCTGCACAACTTCAAGCAGAGGAGCTTTCAAACAAGCACCGCAAGACCAGCTAACTCTTGTTGTTTCTTGTTTTATTTGACTACTATGTAAGTGGTGGACCAGAGCCAAAGAATTCAGCCTCAGCAATGGCAGTGCTCAGCAGTGCTGAGCCTGGAGCAACCTCTACCTCTGAAGTTGTGTTTGGACCCTTGTGTCTGGGAGGAAGGGAAAGTCATTGCCCTGCAGTGGGAGCTCCTGGTTTTGCCCGTTGGGACCACTGTGGGGAAAGTTGGGAGATCAGCTCTGCCACGTCACTTACCCTCTGGCAGGGACCTGGGAAGGACAGGCAGCCACAGGGGCCCTGACTGGCACTGGTGCTTTGCTCTCTGTTCCAAGCACATAACTGGGCTCATTTAGCCCTTAATGGACCTGTTTCCTAGTCAATATCTTACTCTAGGTTCCTGACTTGGTTTTTGTTTTTCTGGGCTGGCTTTTGAAACTTTATATTTCTGTTAAATTGCTTCCCAGTCTTTGGAAATACTGCAAGGAAGAATGCAGAATCCCATTAGCTGAAAAAGTCAATGCGTTTTCCAACTGGAAAAGAAATCCCTATGAAAATTTAAACAGAGTGCTATGAAATGTTAATAATTGCTTTTTCCACTAGCAATAGTATTTTATATGTAGATCAAAGGACTGTAGATTAATCAAATAATTATAATACCACCCTGCATGGTGATAGTGTCTCTTGATAAATACATTGATACTCAGGAGACTCTGGGATATTTATTCTTCAAAAGACAACAGATAAGTGACTAACACATGGAATTTTCCTGGGGTAGAGCAAGCTAAGGTGGGAACAGAAACCACCTCTTCCCCCTTGCTCAGGCTCTCTCTGCTTGACCCTGTGTAGGTCCTCTGCCTCTCTGCTTTGTACACCAATGCAGGGATGATCCTGGACATTCCCACTCCCTGTCTGCCAGTGACCAGCCCTGGTTGGGTGTATGAATGGTGTTCATGCTGACTCTTTTGTCTTGAGTTTGAAGTCCCTGCTGGGAATCTCAGGAGACTACTGCACAGCCATGCCTGGAGCAGAAACCAGCAGGTACAGGACTCATGGGTGCTGTGGATGGTAATAACAGGTCCTGTTGGCTTTCAGTCTGGAGTATTCAATTTCAATTTCTAGCACCTGGAATTATATTTCTCCATTTTTATGGCACTACAAAAGCCTCATATCAGGTAGGAATAAAATTCATACAGTATAATGAGAACAGATTGCATTGCAGTAAAACCCTGCCCTAAGGGGTTTGCACAGAGCAAAATTATAATGAATAACTGTGAATGAGACTATTGTCCTTTTGCCCCTCACATTGAGGGGGCTGTGTCTGCTCTCACAAGCTGGCTTGACCCCATCCTGTGCAAGCAGGCAGGTCATAGGCAATGCCACCCCATGACCCCGGCCTGTCAGGCAGCACAGATGAGGGTGGCCTGTGGCCTGGCTGCTGTGGAAGGAGAGCACAGTCATGTGAAGGAACATCATGATTTATTGTCAGTCCAGGGAACAGGAAAGAATCCCCACAGGTAGATGTTCTCGTGGAGAAGAGGGAGATCAGATCTCCCATGGGATGGGATGGGATGGGATGGGATGGGATGGGATGGGATGGGATGATGAGGTGCCCAAGGCTTGCAGCCACTCCGGCAGCAGTCAGCTCCCTGTCCACGTGCTTGACACTGGCTTTGTGGGAAGGGGCATGGATTTGGGAGGTGGCAGCACAGTTCCTGAGCTGTGCAGGATCATTGCTGGCTGGCCACCCCACTGCCTTCCCTCTGCCTTCTCCTGCCCTGCTGCCTGCACATGGGTGGTGGAAGATCCTTCCGAGTCGCCATTACTTCCCGTTTTGTGATCCTGTGAAATTGATCTTCAGGGCTGTGAAATTGCTTCTCATGGGCCCGCAGTGCTCATATCAGAAACTGTATTGAGCACAAAACTCCCTGGCAAGAGCTCTGCTCCCTTAGAAAGTAGTGTTATGCTAGGTGTGTATTAAACCAGAATATTGGCATTTTAAAATGCAAGCAAAAATTAATTGACAGGCATACTAAGAATGCTTTTTTTTTTTTTTTTTTTTGGTATATTTTTACTCAGGTCGGTTGTCTGCTTGCTTCCAATGTTCTGCTTTTATTTGATTAACTGAAGAAATAGCATGTTTTGCAAACTCAGTTGCTGATACGTAAGACTAAATTAAAACAGATCCCCCAAGTCTGCTAAAAAAAAAAAAAAAAAGAAAAAAGAAAAAAAGTTATGGTGAGGAACCTAAGGAACCTAAAGAGCAGAGAATCTTTCCATTCCCTTCTCCTCTTCCAGGCTGTGATCAGTTCTCAGTAACACTGATATCATGGACTCAAGTCCTGTTTACTTCTGAGTGCCTGCTGCTAGGCATTGATGGGTTTTTTTTAATATCCCAAGGGCTTCATTTGTTCCGGCCCTCGTTGTACCGTGTGGTTTTGGGGATTCAGACAGCCCTTCCGTAAACGGACTTTTTCTTGGCAAAGAGGGGTATGATTTTTTTTTGAAAACTAGTGAGGGCATCTTCATCAGAGATGAGTCGACAGCTGAGTGGTGTGGCACGGAGGAGAAAAAGGTTTCCCGCAGCCCCGCATTCTCTGAAACAGGCACTGATGAGTGTCTTCAGCTTTTTCTTCTTTGCTTTTGTAGGCAGCCGGCCGCAGCCCCTCCAGGCTGGGTGAGCTGTGTCTGCCCAGGGGGCTGGGGGGCTGCGGGGCTGGGGCGGGCTGCCTGTCCCGATCCGGCAGCCTCCACTTCCAGAGCCTGGACTCGGAGCGATTGGCCCGTGCGGATCATGTGGGAGAAGCAGGAATCCTGAGTTGTAGCTTTTGGCACTCCTTTTTCTTTTAAAGCGCTTGCTCTTTTCAGCTCCCCGGGGCTTTTTGCCTTCCTCCTTTCATTACCCTGATTATAATCTGGAGTAGCCACAGCAGAGACGGAGGGAGTGATTTTAAAGGCGCTGAGATGTTGAAGCAGGTGCCCAGGACTTCGGGCACCGGGTGTTACTACCTGAACTCGGTGTCACCTGAGGGCCAGGACATGTACTTGAGATTTGATCAAACCGCCCGGCGCCCTCCCTACAGGATGAGCCGGATCCTCGCTCGTCACCAACTCCTGACGAAAATTCAGCAAGGTGAGTTCCTGGCAGAAGCTCTCCCTCACCTGGCGTTGTCGCAGTGGCTGCAGGTCCCCTCTTTCGTACAACAGGTTTTAGTGCCACAAATTTCAGGCTTTTTTCCTGTCTCCACTCTGAAATAGTCTGGCTAGAGTCAGAATTTGGAACAGTAATTCATACCTTTCTGCTTCTGCACATGCACATATAGAGAACCAAACCAAAAGACAGACTACTGGTGCATGATTATCTATTTAACTAAATTATCTTTTAATTATAAACTATGCTGTAGCTGAGGTGCTGAAGTTCGTTTTTCTGACTGGCAGATCACTTATTGGCACCAGCACATCTGCTCCAATTGCTTCAGGTAAAATCTGCCCATGGTAAAGCACAGAAAGTAGCTGATCATCTAGTTAAAGCAGAAATCCAGAGCAGATGGAAGAAGGGAGCTGGGATAACGTGATTTGGAAACAAGGATGTGTAACTGTCAGAGGATTAGAAAACTTGTCACATGTCCCTCAAAGTAATTGCAGACTTGGCTTTCTGCAGCTGCTTATGCAGTTATCTAGGCAGTCATTACAGATGTATTGATTTTGTTTTTCTGCAAAAACCAGCACTAAAGCTAAATGCAGATTGTGCCCAGAACAAATCCTTTGGCCTGCACGTGCAATTTAAAATAATCTTCAGAGTTGTTAATACAAAAATAAATAAAAAAACCCAAAACGACTGTACAGATTTTTGCAGATTAAAAAGCAAATCAATGCATAGGTTTGGAGTGATGATAGTTTTGTACAGCATCAGGTATCCAAGAATACCAGTGTCCAAAGTGGATGTGGTCCTACATGCAGAAAAAGAGTATGTCATAGATTTGTCATGAAAAAAAAAATAATAATTCTGAAGTCAGTCATCTCTTTGACATCTTACAAAAAGGTGTTTGATTCTACTAACTAGGTGCAGGCACAGAGTTACATTGTTTGCTGTCATGTCTGGCAAATGCCACAGAAATTGGTGTGAGCTTCTGACCAGCAGCAGTTAAATGGAGAAGCTGTTTCTGTGTGCTGCTTTCCAGTAAGAGTCTCTGTATCTGTGGCTGTCAAACTCTGGCAGAAGTACAGGGTTATAGAGATGAAGCTTTAATTGCATTTGTTAAGAAAACAATACACAATTCTTTGGACAGCTTTTAAAAAAAGATGAAAAAGATAGTTTCTGTGGCAATTAGGAAAGCACAGTTGTTTGTAAGGCAGTCTCAGGAACTGCTCCTGCTTAAAGGATACTGGTCCTCACTGCAGCTTTAACTTCAGGAAGGATATTATGTCATTCAATGTACCCAGTGTGCAGCCTGGACTGAATGGAAAGAAAGGGTAATTAATTTCTCTCTAGGTTAATTTGTAAATGTTTTGGGTGCAGTATTAGTACTGGTTTAAATTCCGAGCAGCAGTTGTGGGTGAGACGGATTAACACAACTCCCCTCCCTACCTGTCATGGTGCTGCTGAATGTTCCCTCTCATAACCTGTAACCATCAAGCTGTCGGGGTCAGCCAGGGCTGCCAGGCCACCCCATGGTGCTAAGGCTTTGGAGGGGCTGTGTGGTAGGGCAGGGAGGAGTTTCCCAGCTGTAAGAGTTTTCTGCTTTCAGCTTGTTGCATGGATGCTCAGTCTGTGGTGAATGATCTCTGCCCCTCTGCCACAGTTTTCCAACCTGTCCAGCACAGGGCTGTGGGAAATGGTGCTTGAATGGTGCCTTGATGATGTAATATTCAGCGTATGAAATATTTATGTATTTCAGATCTCTAAGAATACATTGTTGCTTCCTTCACTTCTTTTACTGATGGAAAGCTGGGAACAGAGTCTGCTGTTGGTTAAGTTAGTCCATTAGCAATAATGAAATTACCTGTGCCAATAGATGCTGTTGTTTGTATATGAGCCCATGTGCAGGAGTACACACATCTAGTGCAAAACCATAGTCAGGATACACATTTTTTTGTAGTGTCCCAAATAATGTCTAGTAATTTTGTTACAAATAACAATTAAACAAAAAAAAAAAAAAAAAAACAAAAAAAAACAAAAAAAAACAAACAAACAAAAAAAAAAAGAGTCTAGCTAGTGTAACTCAATCTGAAACCTCAGTTGGCTGACAAGACTTTCAGGAGGGTTTGCTGAGTCAGGATTTCTCCCTCTGTACCTGCTTTCTTCAGACTCTAAGTGGTGTGAGGCTGCTTCTGTCAGTCCCTGTCCCAGTCCCTGTCCCTTAGGAGACTGGATTAGTACTGGAATATGGATGAAGGAATCAGCCTATCCCTTTAGAGGTGAGTTTAACCCCATTGGCAAGTGAGGGTTTTTACAAACAAATTGCCAACAAGCAACTTAGAAAGAATGTATTGAAAAGGAAATCAGGACATGCAAGATGAAAACCAAAACCATCTTTCAGTGACCCAACTGACTAAAACATGTAAGGCATTATTGAGTCTCCTTGAATTCATATGTCTCTGAATCATATATTTTAAGGCCATTAATACAATGTGTTTGAACCCTGCTAGCCCAGTTCTGGTATTAGCAACTCCCCAATCCAGTAATTGTTTGAATTATAGCATATATTTAGAAAAACATTCAGCCTGTGTTTTAATACTGCTGCAACAGTGAATCCTGATTAGTTGCATTGCTGAAAGCAGATCTGCCACATGTTTAAGTGCTAAGCTGGCTTGGATACCTGCTCTTTACTTCTTGTGCAGATACTTTGTGGTTACTGGTTTTCAGACTGAAGGCACCCACAGTAGGAAATACTGAAGTTTTCACATTAGGGATATTTACAAAATCCCAAGGTGTATGGATAACAATGTACAATGTACAGAGTAGTTAGAGCTTCCATTACAGGATAGGAGTTCACTAAGGCAGTGTTGTATGAAGTGCTGTATATATTTCTTTCTTTTCAGTCATCTGTGTGTACTATTCAAAATGATGCTAAATTATTCTGTCATGCTGTGCAATACAGCTTTTCTTCCTCCTTTAGAAACATGTTTGCTGAAGAAGCTTTCCTTTCTATTTTCCTTTGGTGCTAGTTAAAAATAAACTAAATGAATCATTAGAGGAATTATGCTATTTAATAATATCTAAAAAGAAAACCACCACAAGGGAAATGAAAGGAACTAGACTGTTATTTTAATCAGATCACACTTTGAAAATCCTAAATATTTGGTTTATGTGCACCACCGACTCCTTGAGGCAGAGTTATGTGGTGTCCTTGAATGTGAGTAGTAATTATCTGTCTCATACTAAATAGGCATTTTCAAAATGTGATCTTTTGATGATTCCCTTTCCCCCATAAGCCCGTTAGTTTCCATGCTGAAGGGGACACATGCCTCAGCATAAAGGAACAGGGTGTAGCATGCTTGGTCTGAGGTATTTTTTCAAACCGTGTATGCAGTAACTGTATGAGAATTCATTAATGATTACTCATGTTCTCTTTAAATAAATAAGGTGGCGACTTTCAAAAATTTATATTCCATGAGTCACAAAGTTGTTATTTCTTTCACAGTACATGGCTAAATTCAGTGCAGAACAGAAAATAGAAAAAAGAGCTGTAGGTAAAAAGAAGTGAAGAATTAAGGCCAGAGTCTGAAAATGTTAATTTGTAATAATTGACTGTGCAGCAAAACCAGCACAAATCAAGGTGAATGAAGACACATCTGCCCCTGGACAGCTTGGCATTGGCAGTAAAGAAATGTCCCGATTCATCTGCAGCAGAATTTGATTCTTAGACTGCACTTTCAGTAAGAAAATAACGTGAAGAAACAAATGAAAATAAGTCAAATTCCTATTCTCAACGAGTAAATTCCTGCCCACAGTGACTAACAACTGGGATTTACCTCAGTTCATGTCCACAGGCAAGAGCAGTTGAAGTGAATTGTTCAATGGAGCGACCCCAAGACATACTATAACTTTTCAAGGCAAACCCCATTCAACACTCAGCAGATTTTTTATACTCTTACACGTTGCAAGGTCAGTTTTGATCTTTTATGAGTACTGTTACCTCTGTATCACCTGTGTTTGTCTGGTTCAAGTGAGTGTTAGAGGTACAAACAAATGCTCTTTTCTGTCTAAAGTCTTCCCTTTGGAGTTAGGTCAATATGTTTCTAATCTTCTCCAAGCATGAGTAGAGTTTTTGGAAAGAGTTCCAAAGAGATGTGAGGGACTTGGCAAAAATTTTCTATTTTATATGACTTTAAGTTTCAACTGTTAATGTAAAACAAACCAAGTATCAGCAACAGACAGCTGTAATATCCTCTCATACTCAAAATGAGAATTTGGAAGTTGTGCAAGTGAAAATGTGGCAGTTGTAGTCTGCATTAAAACAGTTCCAATCACATTCTAGATGCACACAGATATGGAGTATCCATCCATTCCTGGAGATGGGAAATGGGATACCATTATCTGATTAAAGACTATGAGGTTTGTTCCACAAAAAATACGGTTGGTTAGGCAACCTGAACCATAGCATTGCCCACATGTCTGGATGCTGGCCACTTTACCCCCACATCTTGAAACCTCATTTTCTGAACCTAGGAAAGTAAAAGATTAACTGACAAGATTCAGCCTCAGTGATAATGATATAAACACCTCTACCTCGGCTATTTCTGACTGGTGCCAGTGACCTACTGCCTCTTGAGGTCAGGGACTGACTCCTAACAGTAGCAGCCAGTAGTTCCCTGGTGCCTCCACCTGTGTAGAAGATCCACAGGAGTGGATGAGGCTGAGGCTGCCAGGGCACCAGGAACATCCTCATCTGTGCCGTGTCTGATGTGTAGGGCAGGTGTGTGCTCACAGCAAAGGAAAATCTGGATCCATTAAACAATATCAGGTCCTGACTAAGCTTTTGAAAACTGTTTCTTACAATATCTAAAGGTCCATTAGAGACTGAGACCTTACATCACATGAAGATTCTTCATCATCATCTCTTATTCCTCGAGTCCTTAGCCCTGAACTTAGAGAAACTTGAGTTTTTCATTTAAATTGTAGGATTTCTATTACAATATTTTTCTAAACTTTTACTCTGAAATGGTTGAGGTATTTGTGTGAAACTTTTACATAAAAGATATGAATATTCTGAAGGGTATTTATAAATTCAAAGTGCCCTGAGGTGTGTTTATAAAAATAAATAAGTAAGCAAATAAAAACAGTAGTGTGGAAAATTGCAGTACAGCTAATTAGAGTTTAACAAAGTTTAACTTCACAGGCAGCAGGGCATTTGAAAGGGAGGAACCTTTGCTGGAGGCACTACCTGGCAAAATAGTTCAAAAGCTGAAATTATCAAGAAATATCTGTCTGGTATAATATACCAAGAAGTCACCCATGGGGTACTGGAGATCAGTGGTGGCAGTGGTTCCTTCTGGCCTTACAACTTCACAGCCAATGAGTGACAGTGACACTTCTGCTGATCCATAGGACTTGACTGAACACCAAGAAGGAAATCTTGTCTCTTCTTTTAAATTAGGGGACTTTTGCTCTTGATTTCACTGAAAGCAGGATTTCAGCCAAGGTGAAATCTTGAGACATTTTTATTTTGAAACTGTTTGTGGTGAAATTAACAGCTGTAGTTGTGCTATATATCTTCTGGATGATCACTGAGGAGATTTTTAATTTTCACATCAACTCTGTTGGATAAACAGAGCCAGTAATGTTAAAAGACAGTTCATACAATAAATGCAGGAAGTATGATCAATAAAGGAATTTTTGTTTGTTTGTTGTTAAATTTAAAAGAAGTAGTGATAAGTCACTAGGGTATATAAAATGATACATAACGTAAATAAAATACATCTTAAGTGGGCCCACAGGAAATCTGAGAAGGGACTTTTCATAAGGGTGTGTAGTGATATGACAACGGGTAATGGTTTTAAGCTGGGAGAGGGTAGATTTAGGTGAAATATTAGGAAGAAATACTTTACTTTCAGGATGGTGAGACATTGGAACAGGCTACCCAGGGAGGTTGTGGGTGCCTCATCCCTGGAAGTGTTCAAGGACAGGTTGGATGGGGCTTTGAGCAACCTGGTCTAGTGGGGGGTGTCCCTGCCCATGCAGGGGGGCTTGGAACTAAATGATCGTTAAGGTTCTTTCCAACACAAACCATTCTATGTAAATGAAAATTACTTACAAAAAACAGATTAATTAAAAGAATCTATGCATAGCACTTTCATTACTGGGATACTCTTATGTTTCTTACTGAAAATAAAATGCAATATTTGTGCCCTGAGCATCCTAAGGGTTAATTAAAAAAAAATCTGCAGTTTTAGGTTCCAGACAGATGTTGTTTAGTTATTAGATATTGATATATTTAACCAAATTCTTAGATATTAGATATTTAGATACTTAGCTGGATATTGTATCTAAATCCTTACAGTTTTCTTTTTTCCTCCATTTTGGTTTAAATGCAAACACTATCAAGCAACTGATAGCATCTCAACCACAGTAATTGCTTTTATCCTACTTGTATAACATAATACTCTCTGACTTTTAGTTTCACTTTAACAGTTACATGAGCTATTTCATATAGTGCATCACGTATATTTAGATAAGTGCCTAAGCCTCTAATGGAAGTACCTGAAAAAAGATGTTGTTTGTAGTTAGGATATTAGGTTATTAAACAGTTGTCTGTAGTTACAACTTATTTGTTTGTTACAGCTTGTAACAGCTACTTTTGAGGGTAAAGTGTGGAATTACATGGCCTGTGGGCTTGATCCAATGTATGCTACTTATGTCATTTCTTACTTATTCTACAGCTATTTGAATGTGGGCAAGTCTGTAAATTCTCATCTTCATACCTCATAAAATTCTCACATGTATGATTTTGCTTAAAAACCTGTACAATTTCCCATCTCAGGTTCAGTTCATAGGGTCAGCTGAGTTTACTAGGGCAAGTCATCACCCCACTAATTGCACACCATATATACAGAGGGGGACAGGAGGGCTTCAGCACCTTGAGCTGGGCTATTTAGAAGCTATTGAAAAGCAGACAGCATGAATCAGAGAACTTGGGAGCATTCTGGCTTAGCTGAAAAGAATGTATGTGACTCAGTCTGAAAACACGTTGTGGCTTTTTGTCTCTCATCTGTTACAGACCTGAGGAAGTTAATTCTACCAGGGGAAGAAAGTCACTCCATAACATTTCAGACTGCATGGGGTTCTGACTTACACCCACAGATGAGCAAAAGTTTCTGTTCTTGTGAAAAGTTAGGTGAACCTAGAAAAATAGCTTGGTTTAAAATACGGGCTGTGCACTACATCTTAAGTAAATACCATCTGCCAAGTGTGGAAGCTGCCTTGCTGGAACATACCAGTTGTTTTGCTTTCCACTCAAAGTCCTTTGCCAAAGAAGGACTCAGCTCTGCTACTTACTCAAATGAATCTTCCTCTGTACTAAAGGAGCAAAAATAATAAATCCTAATAATGTCAGCTGGTATTGTTTTAATGAGCTAGATATTACAGGCCTTTGGCAATAGTTGTGCTCTCTTTTAATAGGATTGTGGTTGAAGGAAGGTCTGTTTGAGCAAAGTTTTCAAGATTTGGAAGCAAAATCTGGATATATATATTTACTGTTGTCTGTCTCATTGAGTCCCAGTAGCCTAAAGGGTTATCTGGCCCTTTTCCCTCTTTATGTGTCATTAGTGTCTTTAATGGTTTGTTTATTTTATTGTTTGTGCCATCCTTATTTCTAATTTTTCATGAGTCAAGGGCTTTAGGAGTATGGAAAAAGGCAGTAAAGTCACAGGGGAATATCTACATTTAACTCTAGGTCTTAATCTTAGTAGTCACAAATACATACCTGCTAGCATCCCTCACCCCATAAACTCACTATCTTTCTGAGGGATTTCTCAGCTTCCTTCTTGAAATGACATTTGCAGGAAAATGAGACACCCTCTCATTAAGGAAAGGCATTTCCTTAGAGGCTGCACTGGACCTTTTACTGCCAAGCTGTATCCAGAGGCAAGGATGGCTTTTAATCTGCTTTAACACTTCTCCACAGGGGAGATGTTTGCCACCTCTGCAAACCCCACAGCACGTCCTGACCCCTGTGTTTTTCCTCTAGATCTCTAACAGCTTTCTCATTCTTTACTCCATGGAGCCTTTGGGCCAATACTTAAATGTGTATTATTGATAATATTATCCATAGGATATGGATGCTAGCATGAATCTGCCAGGTGTTAACACATCATGTTCTTGTATTGGTTCTGGGCTTACAGCAGTAAAACATCCCTCTAAGTCTGAGTGGGCACATCTGAACTGCTGAAAAAGAGGGATGGGAGGTGAGTTGGAGTGCCCCCTGCTCCAATGAGCAGATGATTCCCTGGCTGTGGTTTGGCTTTCTCCAGCTAGCTCAAACCAGGGCAAATTTATGGGAGAAAAGACTAGTCCTAGGTAGTATAGTCATGAGCTGAACAATGCCACATGATCAGAAAATCAGGAATCAGGCAGTCTTTCACTGAGTGGTGTAACTGTGACCAGCCTTTCCACTGCCACAGGTGTAAAATGGGGAGAAACCTTGCTTCACAGATCTAAAAATCTAAACATTACCTTTTCTGTAGTATTTACTTCAAGAAAGATGAGAATTTCTTGCTGTAATACAATTTTTAATGCTTGAAAGTTTCTGAAGAATGTATGAAAAGGTCCTGCATGAATGAAGAATGAAATTATGCTAAAAAGCCAGTACTTAAGTCATTTTCATTATTTCATATTGTGCTGGAGACAGCTCACATTATCTAACCACAAGTCCATTCTTCTTTTGAAATCAATATCCCAGCTTTGTGTAAAAATAGAACCTGAAAAGACTACTTCATGTAACTAGATCACATTTATTATGCCAGTAACTTCAGCATCATTGAGCATCCTTTCGAAGGAGCTAAGACTTGAAGAGGTATCAAGGATGAAAGATGTCTATAGATTTGAGGAGGAAGAAATATTGCTGTTAACACTCAGAAGACACAAGTGTAGGATTCATGTGAAAGGCACAGTCCTTATGCATCCTTTTAGCTTCAGGAAGCAGCGGGATGATTAGATTTTTCTAGTCTCCAACGGGTATGGGAGTGGGAGTCTGGACAGGACAAGGCTCTCAGAGCCACACAATGTGGCTTTTTCATAATATATTTGGCAAACTCGAATGTTCTGTGGGATGAATCTAAGTTTTGTGTCTTTAATTGCATCTGATGGCAGCAGCTGAATATTTAATCATTTCGTAACTTCAAAAAATAATGGCTTTCTCTTCCTGCAAACATTTATCTGAGGAGAATAATGTAAAATCCAAAAGTTAATGCTTGGCACAGAGAATGAGGTAGTAAGTCCTTGGCTTTTAATTTTTTTCATTTTTATTTTCATTCTCTCAGCTATATTTTTATATATTACTGAAGACTTTAAAACTGCCATCCAGTCAGCTTCACTTCGTTAAAAGCGTGGCGGGCTGCCTAGGCCTTATCCAGAGCAAAGAGGAGTTTCTTTTCTTTTAAATTCAGCAAGCATTGGACTATATCTGGTTTAAAAATCTATTCCAAGTTATTCAGAATACTTTCTCCAAAACAACTTTATCATTCAAACTGCTGATTCTGCATTAAAACCAGACACCCCTGCCAAAACCCAAGCCATTGTAGCAGAGACTGCGTTTCATACCACTGCCTGAGTGATGAGCCCTGGATTGAATAATACCAACGCTGATCCCTGGCCAGAATTATTATATCTTCATCCAGCACTTCACATGGAAAGCCAGAGCTGTCTGCATCCCACTGATGGCCATTAAAGACATCACATGAGTGCTGCTACCCAAGGGAATGTGTGGCTGCAGCTCATCCCTGAGATGCTCCAGGGCACCACCTCCCAGCAGCTCAGGGCCCTGACGTCCTCAGCAAAGGAACACGGGTGCTGGTGGGAGGCAGTGGGGCACCTTTGCACTTGCAGATGGGGCACAAGGCTTTGTCTGTTCAGACCAAGAGCAATCTATTCACCAGCAGCTTCTGAAGGAAGGCAGAAATTTCCGGTGACATTTTAAATCTCTTTTATGCAGAGCTGTTTTTAGATGGTGCTGCTGCCAGTCATGTCAAACGCTTTGTGTCTTTTGAGTTTTCACTGAACTGCATAATAAGCGTTTCAGCTCCCTGGCACATAATGGTGGTGTTATTTGCTGAAAGTCTTATTATTTCAAGTGGCCTCTTATCTTAAGATCATTTCATTAGTATTGGCCTCTGAAGTTTAAGAGGAAACAACTGCGGTTGCTAAAAAAAGAATCTAAATTAAACTTTTTTTTCTGTAATACATATTTCCTCTAATACCAGAGTCTGACAGTCTATTTTAAGACTGACAAAGCAGATGATCCATATTCCAAAGCTGTGATCTGGCTTCTGACATCCACAGCTGCATTGTTACGCTGGGTGAGAGGACAGGACTGTTTTTGAGGGAAGTTTAGTACCTTTTCCGCTATTTGGATTGTATTTTTAGTCTGAAAGTACAAACCACTTTGTACCTCAGGCTCTCACGGAAAGCCAACAGCAAGGAGAGTGGGAAGGAGGGGTCACTTATGTTCCTGTCAGCCCTGTTATGCACTGCTGCTTCCCACAGGTTCTAGTCCAGGGGCTTCCATGTGTGTCCCAAAGCCTACCCATGAGGTACTGCTGTGTCTCTGTCTCTGCTGGCACCAAGCTTGGTGGGGAATGGAGCAGGTCATGGACATGAGACATCAAGTTTGATGCATTTTTCAGAGCAGAGCAAGATCCTATGGGGTAACAGGGCTATGGTATAGAAGCTGAGTTTGCCTCATTTTATCTTTCTACCTATCAATCTTTCTGTCTATCTATCTATTGTATTTATACTTATACTTACATAATTTTATAAGCCTAAAAATTAGATTTTCAGGCCCACTAGGCACTTTACAAAGATTTCAGCAATTCAGTGTTCCTGGAAGTTGCAATGACCCAGAGTTTTTCTGTTCTCTCAGAGCAGAGTGCTGCTCAGTACCATACCCAGCAACCAGCCCTCATCTTTCTGCAGAATACCCTGTCTGCTCTTAAAGCTGTGACATAAATGCAATCCTGTAGCCATTTAACTGTTTCATATACAAATTAAGAATTCAAAAAGTCTAGACAGTTTTGCCCCATGCAGCTATCATTTCACCATCTTTCTTCCCTTCATTCTGACAGTTCTCCTGGCTGCACTTTTCTGCTATTGAGGGAGCTGCCCTTCAGAAAGCTTCCTTCATTAGCACTCTGATAGTCCCTAATTAGGACTCCTGGGCAGGGTTGCTCGAGGCATGCTTGTCTGGACTGGCTCTGGAAACAGCCTGCAAAATATGTGATATGGGAAAAAAAAATAATCATGTTACTTTATCATAGCCCTGATTTGGGAATGTTTCCTGCTTCCTCTACAATTGTGATATTTTGGAGTAGTCATGCCCTGACATCAGAGGCTTTGATGTAAACCAGTTATTTTCTCATAACTAAGCACACACAGGCTATTCAAGAAACCATTCACTTACTTGACTTTAACCAAATCATTATGTGATAATCTAAAATGGCTCAGACTTTTGAAGTTATTCTAGAAAGTTGTAATTTGGACAACTTCTATAGAAGGTTTTGCTTAAGAAAAATACAGTGTTGCTGTTGGACTCTCATTGGGAATAGGGCCTAAAGTTGTACAAACAGGAATACAGTCTTTGCCAGCCACCTTGTATGAAGTTACATGAGAGGAAGACTGTGGCCTAAAATCCTGGATATATCCCATATTAAGGCTTTAATGAGGACCAATATAAAACTACTGGCGTTTGCATTACAGCTACATAGAGCCATTTACTCTGCACATTGGCTGGGCTTGTTATAGCTCTCTGGTGCCTGCAGACTGATTCTGAGAGCACACTTTTTCAAAATATGCTGGTCCCAATAAAGAGAGACTTCAGCTTTTAAAATACAAGCTGAACACATATGATACAGCATTTTAAGAATAAGGATGCAGGTAGTTGCATGCGTATTCCTTCTTGTTCAGCAAAACGTTTCTGTTATTACAAAGCTTTCTTCCTCCTGAGCATCTGAAGCTGACAATTTTTTTAAACTATTGTCATATAGTTTGGTTTGTAGAGCACATGAAAAACTGAAATTGTAGAATTGTCTTTGGGGGATGTTCAGTAGAGATGGTAACAATGCATCTAAATCAAATAAAAAATAGACCACCATTTAAAAAAAGTATTCCTTATTGACTATATAGCAGCTGGAAAACTATAGCAAGTTTTAATTATCTTCAGAAAACAAAAGCTCTTGCCAACACATGTTGGTTATTATCAGCAGCTGCTGCATGCTGACATACTCTTTCAGCTCATGTGAGGCTCAGCTGTCTTAAACAATCATTGTAAAATGTAAAATAGATTTATAGTGATGATAATTTCTTGTTAGATACTTAACTACTGATGTCATTCATACTGAATTTAGGTTCACATCTTTGTTTAAGCTGTAATAAAATTATATAAAATCACTATAATATTTCTTGTAAGAGATGCATATAGTATGCAACAGGAATTTAAAATACTGAACTGTGATGCTTTTTAACAATTCATTAGAAAGAATTGAATTCCTTGTTGTCATAGTTTTAGCATTTGTATAAATGTTAAATTTACTTTCTGCCTTCGAGTAACAATTACTACAACTTTATTATAAAGAAAAGATAAAACTTAATTGCCTGATTTAAACAGAAGCCTATATATTTTACACTTCATCCTTCTATTAGCAGAAGTGGAGATCCTTATGGCAGTGGCTGTTGTCAAATCAGATGTAATTTTGATTTTTGTGTAATTAAGTAGATTTTTTTTATTAGTATTACATTAATGTACTCCTCTAAGACACCAAGAAATATGTGCAACATTTATGCTTCAGTGTCCTGTAGAAAGACACTTAGGTATGGTAGATTCTTTGTTAGTATATCTAGAGCCTGCATCCCCTCCAAACTGCAAGGTCTGTGGTGAACTTAATTTTCTGTTATCTTATATTCTCTGTGATCTATTTTAATTTTGCACTGACAAAATTGTCGTGCAATCTGTAAGATGTTTTCTTTAGTCTTTGGCACCAATGCAACTTTAGACCCTTTCTTATTGACACAAGTGACTGCGAGTTGATGGTTTCTATTCTGAAGTTTAAGCTGAAGTGCTCCATTCAGCAGCCTGGACTCCGGACATTTTAAGGAGTTCTTCAGTATGGATTAAAAACAGTCATGAGACTCCACATAGTTGCATTTTACTAAAAAAGATTGTTGTCTTTTGGACTTTATTTTTCACCCAATCTGCTTTTTAACAGTTACAATCCACTGAACTACAATTCAAATTCTAGTTTTAAGTGGGACTCAGGGGACATTCCCTCCTAGAAAGCAGGCAGTATACATATGGTTACATACTATCTTCACACCAGCTGTGTAAGGGACTTTTTCCTTTGCTGTCTCAGTGATTCAGAGTTCAGATCCATGAACAGATCCCAGCAAAGAAAAACACTGTGCTGAAACAAAGTAGCTGTAGTTTGCAGACAAATCTGTGCCAGAGCATCATGGTAGCATCACAAGGCTCAAGAAGTTCACTTGGTTGTAGTCTTGCACTGAGGAATCACAGACTGATCAGAACAGTCTCACAAGTGTGGATTAGAGAAGAATAACCACTTGCCTTGATCTAATGGCCAGTATGAGGGTGGCCTTCTTGGCCACAAGGACACAGTGCCTACTCTTGTTTAATGTCTTGTCCAACAGGACTCTGGAGTTCTGTTCTGTAAGGACTGTCCCTTGCTGTCCAGCTAGCCTCAATCTGCCCTGTTGGAGAGGGTTATTCCATCCCAGCTGCAGGAGTTTATCTTTAACTGTGTTGAACAGTCTGAGGTTCCTGCTAGCCAATTTCTCCTGCCTGTCAAGGTCACTTTGATGAAGAGCCCTCCAGCATATCAACCAGTTCTCCACAGTTTGGTATCATCCACAAACTTGCTAACAGTGTACTTTATTCCATCATCCAGGTTGTTAATAAAGACATCAAACAACATCAGTCCAGTATCAGTCCCCGAAGGATGTCACTAGAAACCAACTTCCAGTTGGACTTTGTACTGCAGACCACTGAGTCTAGGGGTCTGGTTATCACCCACATCATCTATTGATCACTTACCTGGTTTGACTCTGAGGATGCTATGGGAGACCAAGTCAAAGACAAGCCTGCTTGTTCTGTCTCCTTCCTTAACAACCAAACAGCCCATTGGCTGTGTTGTACTTAATGCCATGTCTGTGAATGAATAACCCAAGTTCACCACTTAGAATCATCATAGAATCACAGAATGGTTTGGGTTGGAAGATAACCTTAAAGATCATCTAGCTCCAACCCCCCTGCATGGTCAGGGACACCTTCCACTAGACCAGATTGATCAAAGCCCATCCAACCTGGCCCTGAACACTTCCAGGGAGGGGGTAGCCAAAACCTACTGGCAGCCTGTGCCAGTGTCTCATCACCCTCACTCTAAAGAATTTCCTTCTAATATCTAACATAAATCTGCCCTCTACCAGCTTAAAACCATTACCCCTTGTCCTATCACTACACAACCCTATAAAAAGTCCCACTCCAGCTTTCTTAGGATGCCTTCAGGTACTTAAAGGCCATTATAAGGTCTCCATGGAGCCTTCTCTTCTCATGGCTGAACAACCCCAAGTCTCTCAGCTTGTTCAGGATCTCACCCACATTCCTCTGGCATAAGCAATGGTACACTTTTCTCACTTGCAACTTGTCCTCTTCAGTTCTATATAAATTAATAAATATATGTCAGCATAGAGAATTGAACCGGTTTCACTGATCTGTGCCATAAGCACTATGCTTCAAAGTGAATCTCTCTAGACCTACCAGTTCTGTAAGGTACTCAGTGTTGTATCCATAATTCACTGAATTATGCTGTGAACTGCATATGTGTGAACTGCAGTTCCACTGCAGTCTTCAAATAGGAAAATATGCTGAAAGCAGAGAAAAAAAAAATTGACTCTGCAGCCTTGTTTGGTTGTGATTTGTCTTGGTAAGCTGTTGATGTGTATTCAGTCAAGTCCAATGAGCTGATGCCATTTGAATTAAATTGGTTTATACCAGCCTGAGGAGGTGCAGATTAGTTTAAGAAAATACGGGGCAAAGGAGAAATACAGGGTGAGATAAGAGGGGAGTGGCACCGTGTACCCCATGAGGTGGGGCCATGCTGGTGGAGCAGCTGAAGAAGTCACAAATGAGATTAAAATTAAAGCAATGGAGGGCTAAGGAGACACAGAAGGTGGGTCTCTACTGTCACTACTGCAGGAGATAGAGGAATGCTCAAAAATATCCAGGGTGGCTGAATCAGAAGTTTTTCACCCTGACTTCTGAATCTTGTTCTTGCCTGTGGCAATGGAGAGCTGTATTTAAGCTGCCATTGCCTATCCAGCATTACAAATATGACTCAGGTAAATGAGGGCAAGTACATGCAGGTCTGCTGCAGGGATGTACACTTTAAAAATGATTCTGTACAGCTTTTTATTCCTATGAAAACAGAAGAGTGTAGTGTTAAAAATAGCTTCTAGTTATTGTTACCTACCTTTTTTTAATATCCTCTGCCCCAGTTCTTATCAGTAGAGGAAAAATAAACATCCCAGATAATAAATGCATGTAAAGATGTACTTATTCTTTCTGGCAAAAGGCCATCACTGATTTCTTTTTTATGATCAGGGAAATCAGTTGGAGGAATTAGCTTAGCCAGCTAAATAGTTTTATTGGGTTTCACTATTGATGGCTTTATTAATAAAGTAAGTCACTCAGATAGCAAAACAAAACACAACAGCCAAGCAGTTCTGAAGTACTGGCTTAAAGGATTTTGACCTAAGTAACCCTGAAGCACTTTAGATTATAAGGAGTCCACTGTGACTGCATCTAGAAAACCTAGAAAACCTTACTAGAGTCTCCTCTATTGGAATGTTCTGTACCACATCAAAAATTAGAAAAAGTTCCCACTGGCTAGCAGAAATAACTAAGCTTACCATTTATTACAAGCGTGTTTTCGTGGGTGCTGTGTGTTTTCAAAGTAAAACATGACTTTAAAGATGTGGGGTTTTTAACTTCCTTGACCCTCCTCCCCAGACCATTTGAAACCCTTGAGATGAGCAGAACAGACAGGTGTTCAGCAGCCTCTGAAAACACTGGTAGCAGCTCTATAATGTGGGATCTGTAGCTGTTACTGCCATTTGAAAATCAGAAGATGGACACAGCAAAACTCAGAGATTTTGATGGATAGAGGTAACAGAGCAGTGAAGCCAGAGTTATAATTCCATATTGCCCAACACTGTGTTATAATCACAGAATCATAGAATTGCTGAGGTTGGAAAAGACCTTCAAGATCACCTAGTCCAGCCTCATCCTAACCCTGTTAACCTATTCTTGATGACCCAAAATTATGATCTGGTGTTACTAGATCAGATCAGATCACACTGATCTTGACAGATCACACTGCCTTTCCAGAACACACAAAAGGCCTACTAGCACTAAAATAATAACAATTACTTAATGAGGCATTTCACCTACAGCTCTTCCTAAAGGAATTGGTGACGATACAGTCTGCCAGCAGCAAGGTGACAGATGTGGCAGCCATCAGGTGCACAATGTCTCTGCAAGTCAGCAAGACAGTACTGGCTGGGACTGGCCTGGAGCACCCTGGGGGTAACCCCTCATCTTTTTAAAAACTACACCATGCAACACCTCTGTCCTATAACTGATCTGAAACTATAGCCAAGATCATTTCCATTAAATACTTGAACAAAGCTGCTTGTACTGGCAGAATATTAGTAATGGGTTTGAGTCTGAGAGAGCAGGGCAAGGGACTGGCTGGCTGTGAGCTGGATGCTGGTCTGGAGAAGTGAGCAACTCAGCCCTCTGTGCTGGGCAATGTCAGTGGACACGTAATTTAGCTGAAATATACTTTCTTGCCAAAAAGGGTGTTTTTGTTGTTGGGCAATTCCCTCCTTTGGACTGAGTCTGGTAAAAGTGTAGCTGCAGGATGACTTGAATCTGGTTGTTTGCCCAAAAGAAAGTAAGTGATTGTGCTTGTGTGGTTTTATTATAGAAGTAGTAAGAACATGTAGTGAAGCATGGAACTGTGCCTTTTAGCACCATCACCAGTGTTACTGAACTGAAAGCAAAGAAAGACTGTAGCTACACACAGCATAGACAAAGGCAAAAAAAGCAGCACAGTGTGTTGCATTTATTTGCACATTTCTAATGTGTACTTATTTCATAACTCAGCCGAATTACTTTAAATAAACATTTCAAAGTATCTTAGTTGGAATTCTAATTAAAGCACAGAAGAAATGAAAAAAATCATTCCACATTGATACAGAAAATCCAGAATAAAATCCTGGTTTCATTTGCTTGGACTGTACTGCCTTTATTATCTGTGGTACACTGATGTTTGCAACTCTCTTGGTTACCACTGGAAAGCAGTGTTATTAAAGAGGGTCTCCTGTTTTTAAGAAGAGTTCCCTAGAAACTGGCAGGACTAAAGGATTTAAAGGTCTCATTCTGAAATGCAGATTGTATCTTTTTATTAAGAATTTCTTTGTGGGTATTGGAAATGTAAAGTTGACATTTCAAGAGAGATCAGTGCAAGCAAAGCACACAGTGATCAGGCAGAGGAAAGCCAGATTCTCCTGGCATTATTCATGAAGAAAAATATTGGGAGCTCATGTGAATCAGCAGGTAGGAGGTTGCAATGTGCCAGTAATATCATAGTGCTCTTAAGCAGGCTTGGGAAATGCAGACAGGTCTAAGCTCTTGATTTAATTGCTTATCTTTCTACTAGCCCAATTTTTCACCTCCATTTGCTTTACTTTCTTACCTTATCACTCTCTACCACAAGAAATAACAACACAGATTTTGGCCCTATATTTTGCATCTGCCCAGAGAGATAACTTTCTGGAACTGCCGTTTTCATTTTGGTATTTTCCCTTTCCTTATCACACTAAACACATGCTACCTCTTCCAAATCTCCTTACCAATTATGCTAGCAATGTGTTGTTACGTGTTTGACAGAACTGAAGTGTGCATAAGATCACTGATCAATAAGAAGAAGCTGTCTAAACAGAAGCTTCATATTTTTTTTTTAGTTTATGTACATTTTCTTTCTGTGCTTATGCATATTTTGATTTGGTAACAGAGAACTGGCTTGTATAGTTGCCCCATGCACCTTTGTTTTTCCTTTTCCTCCTGCCTCTTTTCGCTGTGATCAAAATGAAGTAGAAATATGCCCATAAGCAAATCATGTAAAAAAATCAGATTTTGAGTGTTTTTACTGTACATCCAGTGTAGCTAAAAATGTGCAGTTTTCTATTTGGGTGCCTATTTTGCTGCGTATTTATAAATCAGAAAGATGAACACTCATCTGCAGACACACTCATGAGTAAAAATAGCACTTTCTCAAGTTGGTGGCATTTGGAGAGGCTGTAGTAGAAATTCCCCAGCAGCTGGGGAAGCAGGGTTGGGAGCAAGGCAGCCCCAATGAAGCTACCCTGACAAAGGGGTATTCAGGGTGAGCCTCTGGAAGTCTCTTTGGGTGGCCACATGCTGTTCTGAGCAACAGCCTGGCTCTGCAGGGACACTACCAAACAGGCAGCAGGAAAATTTCCTTGTTTTCTAGGGTAATGGCATTCTCAGTGCTTTTTGGTTTAGACAAATGTGATTTCTTGTCCGTAGCTTGTTCATGTGCCCTTGCCCTGCAGCAGCCCAAGGAGCAGTCATACCTGTAGAAGTGTGGCTGCTTGAGAACCACAGACTCTCATGTCTAACTTTTGAGTGCATCTTCCCATAATTATAGACATTCTGTCATTGTAAAGGAGAATTAAAGCTCACAGAAGGTAAAATTAAGGATTCTAATGTACTCCATGCATGCTCTAAGACATTTGCAATAAGCCATGATTCAGCTATACAAACCATATATGCCCTGAATGACTCTTCCACACATCACAGAGAAGATGAAACACATCTGTGGAAGAAATTCTCTGCTGCTGACTTTTCACGTGAGAATGTTGGAAGTGCTCCAGCAAAAAGGCAACCATCAGTCATCTGTTTCTTCTTCTCTTCTGCAAATTTTATTGCACATTCCATCTGTGAATGCCTCAGCTCAGACCCATGCATGAGATATTGCTCTTCCTTTAGACCCCAAAGGTCAGCACTCCAGGAGGTGTATTCCGATGTACTTTTAGGATTTTGTCACCTTTCCTCCTCAATAAATTGTGGGGTTTTTGTGCTGGGCCATGGCTCTCTCCATTGAGCTTTTGGGTAGCAAAGGCCTTTGGCTATGCATGTTCCTCCTCTCTGGCTGTTGTAACTATGGCAGGGTGTGGAACCAGTGCTTGGAGACACGTTGTTCTACAGTGGGTTGTGTCACCCCTGCAGCATGGTTTAGATACAGATACAATGCAGGAATTATTTGTGGAGTATTACAAAATTATTTGTGACCTGAGACAGAAATGGTGAGATCACAAGCACCAAATACTGACAGGACTGCTGGGGCAGCAGCTGTTGCCTGTTGCAATCCCTGTGGCACAGCTGCATCCAGACAGGAATGTCTGGCAGAGAGGGAGGACACCAGTGAGGGGATTACACAGTCATGGAGATTAGGACAAGCAGGAATGCATGGAGTAGTTTTGCACAAGGCTCTTGAGGTTAGCTAGAGGCAACCATACAGATGCAGGTTTTGAATGTCCAGCCCAGAAGTGAGGTGACATCACTGAATTGTGACAGGTTTAAAAGAGTGGTTTTAATGAGTGCAAAAGTCAATGAGCAGTGTCCCCATGGGGATTTGAGGGAGGACCTAAGGATGATGAACATGGCTAGTATTTACCTCAAGAAGAGCAGGTTCAGCTCTGTGGGACTAGTAGTGGCAATATTTATTTACCTTGAGGAGTGTATCAGTACAAAGGATTGCAGACATAAAGGGGCCACAGAGACAGGAAGGAGAAGCTCTGCTGGCAATGTGCATGGTCCTGACATCACCAGCAGATATGGCATTTACCTGTTTAAGGAGAAGGAAGCTCCTTTTACTCTGAAAAGAATAGCTACCTTTCCAGTGTCAGTGCCCACTTTACCTGCTGCTGCTGCTGTCTGCATCCTGGAATGCCAACAACCAGAGGAAGAAAACTGCATTGCCAGTTTGGGTGACAGAGTGCACATTTGGCTAAGGGAAGGCTTAGATGGTGGTGCCTACAAAGTCTGCTAGGAGCTGTGCCCTCAATGTCTTCAACAGAACCCAGAAAGTGCAATTTTCATCACTATAACTGCATATAGGCCAGAAAGTGGTACCCCTCAGTATTACCAGAGCAGAGTGTGCAGGACTGTGTGATGCTGCAGTATCACATCTTGTTTATTTTATATCTCCCTGTATGAGACTGAAATATGATTTTGCCTCTTATTTCTTAACTGACCTCTCAAGACTGGTGTAGTTCTGGGTCATTTGATTAAAAAAGTAAGTAAGCACTAAAATACCAACATTACAAGTGTTCTTGTAGTAACTTAGTGGTTCAGAATAAGCAAGAAAATTGGTAAGTGTAGTGTCCTTTGTAAGCTGAGGATCAAGCAGTGAATGATAATGGAAGTGGAGTCTCCAGCAGGGATGCTGCCATCAGACACACAGTCTGTAGAGCCAGGAACTCTGCATAAAAGCCTGGCCTAATTTGTCTGATCAAAGCTTCTTGTCAGATCCAAGTAGGGACTTTCTCCACCTAGATTTTTTGTAGGACAATGTGTGTGTTGTGGAGGGAGTGTCCAAGGACCTGTTCAACTGGTGCCTATGTGTTTAATGCCAAACCTCCTGAGTGGGCTTAGATGTACTTGCCAATGTCAGATATCTTAATCTGAACCCTAAATGCTGTGATAATACTTTTCTCAGATGCAGTGTCAAAGTTAGGCAGCTTGTAACTACAGCAAGGCTCATGGCTTACAATATCTTACTAACAAATGTCATTGAATTTCATATTAACTGCCTCAGCAGTGTCCTTATTAAAATTTTAACTTGCTATTTCTACAGTAAACACGATGATGTTTGCTTAGCAATAGCTAACAAGAAGTAGTTCATGAACATCAGACCCAGCAAAGGCTTCTTTGTGGTGAGTTTGCACGGCGGGGTTGAGCTTTGTGCGGATTTTATTTGGCTTAATAAGGATCAAATTTGTGCTGAAGCCTTTTCTTTAGTGAGCCACTAAGAGGCTCTCTTTCCATTACCCTGCTGCTTATTTTCACAAAACATGTAAGAGTTTAATACCTTTGAGCCATCTGTCTCGCTTTCAAATCAGGCAATTAATTCAAAAGTTATTGGGGGAGGCAATGAGGAGCCTGACACAGACAGGCAGACAGACAGACAGACAGACCAACACGCAGTGTGGTCATGTGAGCAGCATTTCCTTAGGAAATCAGGCTAAATATACATTGCACAAACAAATTCTTAGAAGAAGTCTTTGTGGATTGAATCTCTTTCATATAATTTTCTGCAAGTTTTAAAATAAAAATAATAATAAAAAAGGATTATAATAATAGGCAGAAGAGATTTTCAGTTTATAAATGGGAACCTTGCCCTACTTTTCAAATGCAGCATGAGAGAAAGGCAAAAACAAGGCCTGAAAACAGCAGTGGTGTTTGTTCGAGATGGTTCAGCTGCCTCAATAGGATCTGCTTAGAAACTTGCACCTAATGGAAATGGACTTTAGCAATGCCATTATTTACATTTCATGGTGTCATATCCGTTCAGGAGCTTTAACACTACTTGGAGAGTTCAAATCTGCTCACGGGGAGTAAGGTTTTTAAACCAGCCCACGTCAGCCCAGGCTACAGCACTATTTACGTTGCAGCCACAACCCCATTGCTCCAGGCTTTCAACAGACATTTGACAAAATAAATGTACTGCCTCAAAAAGCTTACACTGGTGGCTCTAACCCTGATCTTTATGCACCGTGTGTAGTTCCACCCAAACAAAGGAGGTTATGTTGAGCAACTGGGTGACTCATTGCAGGATTGAACCTGGATGTAGGCTTAGGGACAACAGTTGGTTACAACAGATGGGAGGAGCACATGCTAAGAGAGATATGACTATCAGCAGTTGAAAACATAGTAAGGACAGAGGCACATGATATGTACATATGGATTATGATGTGTACATATGCAATGTTTCTTCTCCATTCAGTAATTAATAACGTGAAATTTAATTTGTCTTGCGTTAAACAGTGGTATATAATTGCATTATATAAAATGAGACTAAAATACAATATTTGTCTCAACTTTACCCTATAAGAGGGACAAAGATATTCTTAGGTCATAAATACCAGTGGACTTCAGTCATAATTTTATAATTGCTTCACTGTGTTGCTGTAATGCAGCAGGGTCATCCTCCTGGCCATAGGGAAAGCCCACAACTGAGGGCTGTCAAGGAGTTCCCAGTCCTAAACTGGTAATCCCACAAGCACAGCTCAGTGAGCAGCACCATGTGTGCTCTTGGGCATCTGAAAACCTGCCTGCTGCTGAAAAAATTCAGGAATAGTTGCATCCTGTATGCTTTTCATGTGGGACATGGCTACCATAGCAAACACCCTCTAAGTGGAAGATCTGATGTGCCTGGTCCCTGGCTGAAGCAAGCTGGGGATTCTTTTCCACCAGGGTCCTGTGCATGAGATGGCACCACAATGTACACTTTAAGCCTTCAGGCTGCTTATCCTTTTGTTACCTCTACACTTTTTGAGTATTATTCATTAAATAATGATGCAACATGGAACAGATACCATCTCAGCAATACTGACTTTCAGAATTAAATCAATTTTCTAGTAGTTTCATGTCTGGAAATTCATGTAAGACCTCTATAACCATCAAGACTTAACTTGGACCAGAGTGAGGTACTGTGTGAGGTACTGGGTGTATTTACTCAGTGCCTCAAGCACACATACAGATATATAACAGCATCTCTACTTTACCCTTGCAATGAGCAGGTTTTTTCATTTGGTGGCAACAGCTTAATAGGATTGCAAAAGCTGTACGTGCCAGTCATCCAATTGCAGGATAATTTTAATGACCTGCCTCTCTGTTGTGCCTCACTCATGGAAGGAGCTGTCACACAGCTCATCAGAGTGAATTTAGACCCATTTGTACTCGTCTGTCAAGTGTCTAAGCTCTTATTTAAGCATCTCACTTATCACAGTGAGGAGGTACTAAAGGTTATTGTTGTCCTTATAGAAAGACAGTATTTTAATAAAGGGTGACAGAAGTAAACAAGTATCAGAGCAGATAACAAAGGATTGTGTTATACCAGAGCTATTAGCATCCCTCAAATTGGTTGGGAGCTATAACGTATTATTGCTGAGGATCTCCATTAGCAATATCCTTGTTTCTAAGGCTTTGATATATGTATCCAGTCTTTGCTACCTGATTAACGTTCATGGGAGGAGAAATATAACCATGATTATTTGTCTAGCAATAGATGGAGAGACACAAAAGTATTGATTTTTATTTTACAGTGTTCAGTGATCATTAATTTCCCCACACCAGTTGCCATAATTAAGTTAAGGCTCTCTCTCCTGAGTATGAACAAATGATAGCATACTGCACGATCAGGGGGTTGATGTGCAATGAACAGAACCAGATTTTTCATCCCAGCTATCACCTTTTAGGGAAAGTAAAGACTTTTCACTGTGACCCTATGACACTGTGGCTTAATGTTCTTTATATATATATATGTGTGTGTGTATATATGTATATATACATATATATCAGGGTGGGATCTGTATTGTTGAAAACTGTAATTAACATTTTCTGACACAATGTGGTGACTGAACACCTTTACACCAAGCCTGGGGACAGGGCTTGCTGTCCCCAGGATCCAGATGCTCTTCAGGCCACCTGCATGCTGGGGCAGATGCAAGTACTCAGGGAGCCCTGAGCAGAGCCAGAGAAGCCAGGAATCAAACTGAGCATCTCAGACTTAACATTAGTTACTTGTCACTGATCTCACTGAGAAAACCAGGCTGTTCATTTCCATTCTGCATTAATTAGGTTTCTCCTTTCATAGAACCATGGAATAATTTGGGTTGGAAGGGACATCTAAAGGTCATCTAATCCAATCCCCCTGCAGTAAGCAGGGACACCCTCAACTAGATCAGGTTGCTCAGAGCCTTGTCAAGCCTCACCTTGAACATCTCCAGGGATGAGGCCTCAACTACCTCCCTGGGCAACCTTTCACTTCTTGGTGTTTCTGAAACGGTATTTTCAGAAACTGGGCATATTCCTTAGAGCACAGTGGAATACATGAAATATTTTTCTAATACTGAGCAATTATGGAGCCCTTTGGGATGTGAGTCCCCTCATATATATGTGTCTGATTTGAGAACAGGTAAACTGTTTGAATTTACATTGAATTTACATGCATGAAGATCACCTCTTCATTAAGCCCAGAAAGCGTCAGCCCCAAAGGCACTAGAACTTCTAGGAAATGTAAATGAGGGTTAAGAACTGAATTTGTTGTTGAGCAATTATCTTCAAAGCGACTAATACTAACTAATCTTCTGCACAAAATGATGACTTTCTCCTGCTTAGGAGAGACAGGCTGCAAAATCTTCCACTAGCTGAAGTTGTGTGATGTGCTAAGTCTTCAGCAGTTAAAAAAGAATAAGCACAACAAGAGTGTGGGACACTGACTGGAGACTCAGGCTTTGTACAAATCTTGCAGCCAAAACTACTGTGTGAAGAAACACTTGGTAGGAAGGGCTGCACGAGTAGGCTGGAAGTGGTTCTTTGCCTCTGGAGGTTGAGGATGTTGTTCTCCAGTGCCTTTGCCCCTCTCATGATGGTTTAATTCAGGTTTGAACAAGTACTCAGTGCCCAAGCTCATGTTCAGACTCCAGTCCAAATCTTGCTCAACCCCTCTGCTGAACTGTGTGTAAAATGACAGGATGAGGTTTCAAGAAGAGAGAGGCTTCTCTCGTGTTTTACTCACGGATGATTTATTGCATCCAACAAAATGCTTTTTCTACTTAAGCTTCAGCTTTGGAAAATTACAATTCTACGTTTCCGAGGCCTATTTAGTTCTTGTGGTTTGCATTTTAATAGAACAGCGATGGTAGGGACATATCCCTGCTAGAAGTGCTACTAACCTGAAAAGCTCTGAATAAATCTGGCTGAAGTTTTTCTTTGAGTTTTATGAAAATACTAAATGTTTATGAAAAGGCAGGAATTCAAAATGTAATGGTTATGTGTAATTTAAATTACTATACTACAAGCTAAATGTGTACTTGTTTTTTAAAGAGTCCTACTGCTTGCAAATTAGGTAATCAAAATCATGTGAGTAAGGAGCTAATGCCATTTAAAACAGCTTTCTTGCTACTATAAGGAGGAAAAAAGCTAAATTTTGTTCTTGGTTTCACTTCACTGGGTTCATCAGCAATTTGAAAGTTGAAAAAAGGCTTTATATCCAGCTTTATATTCATCTTGGGAATACAATTAAGCACTCAGAATAAGAGACAGACTCCTTTTTATTACCAGAAAAAGAAAACTGTATTTCTAATCTGTTCTTCATTGGAAGGAAAATTGTACTTTGTTGCTTGATACCAGAGTCGGTGGTTCTGGTCTCAGTGCTGCCCCCTTCCCAGGCATCAGGCATTCCGTGATTTGTATGTTTCAATTAAGTTGCTATAAAAAATGAGTAGCTTGAGGGCACTGGTTTATTACTGGTATCCAACTCTGTTTTCATTTACTAAATGACATTCTGAAAGCTTCTATTCTGAACATAATCACCTTAGGGCATCCACTGAGCACAGCCCTGGATGATTCAATTACTGCTGAATGCTCTTCTCTCCCCTGAACATAGGGCTTTGCACATTAGCAGCATGTTTAGTGTTTCACAGTTGTTCTCTTTGCACTCATCAGGGTTTTCCTAGGAACACACTGAAAGGATACAGCTCACCACTGCTTCTTGAAAACACCTTATCTTTATGTCTCTTCTAACTGTAGCTGACTTCTCCAGATGAGGGTGTTAAAGCTGATGGATGTATTTTAGATTTTGGTCCTTTACAACTAAGTTTTCCACTTACTGTTTGTGAAACATTTGCTCACTTTTTATAAAGCTAAACTACAGAAATGTAAAGGACCTGGTTTGCTCACATGGATTGTCAGACAAAAAAAAAATTCACAAAGTCTTCTTGGGAGCTGGGTTCAGAGAATTACAGTCACCATCAGCACATTGCTCTGTTTCCAAAACAGCCTCATATTCCAAAGAACATAACATGGTCCAGACCAAGAGGCAGACTGTGGATTTCAGAGCTGCAGCAGGTTGCAAATTACAGGTCAGAGCTGTCAACGAACTTACAGAGTTATGATGATGAATGTTATGTTTGAGAACAAAAGGATGAGAAGAAGTAAAACACAGAAGCTCACACATCCTTTCTGAAGGGTTGTCAGGAGTGAACGTGTTAGCAAGTGCTGACCATCAGTATTTTTTATTTTGTGCAGGTTTCCAGATTTCAGTTTACTTGATACCCCATGTTTAATTGGCACTTTTGAGTAGTAGGATAGCAGCCTATATGGCTGCACTGCCATATATTTGAGAATTTCCTTGATCATTAATGAAAATGGGAAATGTGCAGGTTAGCTGGAGTCCCTTATCAGCAGATATCCCTGGTGCATTTTTGCACCTCTTTCTCCTATTATCTCAGCTCCCACTGTTCCATTGGCAGTACTATTCTACTATCTCTCTGGATGTGTGCTTCTCCTTCCTCATTAATCTAGGTACACACAGTCAATAAAAGTTTGAGATCTTTTCCCCTCTGGTTTGCTACTCAACACCTTAGCCATCCCAGCTGCCCCATTAGCTAAGTCCAAACACACACTCCAAAGTATTACTGGGCATATTAGTTTACTAATTAAAACTTAAACTGTTTCAGGCCTTTTATGGTGACATAATGGACTTGAAACATTTAGTAAAAGCATGCCAGATTTGAAAGACTTCTGGTGAGCAAGTTGTCCTTCAGTAGATCAGCTGGTGGATGGCAGGGGGAGCCAGAGCTTTCAAGGGTCCCGTGTGCTGGTACAGGCTCAAGTTTCCAAATTCCCTGTGTCCTGTTCAAGGATCTGGAAATCACAGCAAAGACTTCCACACATGCAGCTCAGGGTACTCCTGTTTATCCATGGGTCTTCTGAGTCCATGGACTTAAGACAGGTGACCTCAAAACACCTCAAAACTGTCAAGCCTGGAGCTTCTGATGGGTGCTGGTTGCTCCTGGTGTTGTTGTCAATGCCTTGGCTCTTGATTTCGTATCAAAACCTGTGTCATTGCATCCTTGTCCTACAGATGGGAAAACAAGAGGCACTGGCAAAGGCTGAGCCAAGCACTTTTTCCCTGGTATTTCTGCAAGGTGAATATGTTTGAATTTCTGTTAGGAATAAAACTTAGAAAAATCGCTTTTGATCCTGCTGAAAATTAAACTGAGCTTCTACACCTCCTGCATGTGGCAAACATGTAGACAGGCTCCTTCCCAGCTGCTCAACAACCCCAGAGCAAATGGAAGAATGCAAGAAATAATGGCAGCATTCATGAGTCTCAAGAGGAAAAAAAGCTTAACAGAATCTGAAGCAGAGATAGCTGATGGCCTTACTGAAGACCAGAAAATATCTTGGGTTTTTTTTTCTCTTTTCTAACCTTATAATAGATTTTTATTTCTAGAAGAACATGAATGACATAGTAATTCCCCAGGGACTGATGTTTGCATCCATTCAAGCTTGGCGACCAACAAAAATGTATTAGAGCTTGACTTCTATTGCTTCTGTGGTGTATTTGCACTTGTAAAAAAATGGGATACAAAAGGAAGTCAAGGCATATAATATGAATCCAGTGTTTATTAAGGCATTGTTAAAATCTGACCATCTGTGAAGAGATGAGGTTTAATATTTCTTCCATTTGCAATTCAATGAACTTGCACCAATCCAAATCTGGTTAAATCAAAGGGGAAGTCAGTTTCAATTATTTTTATTAATGACCACAGCTACAATCACTGTAAACACAGAGGTTTTGACACAATAGAAAGATCTGACCTCATAAAGCTTAAAACCATTAGTTCATTTGGCCTAGCGTCCTCTCTATCTCCCAGCCTGTACTGAGGACAAAATCTGGTTGTTCAGCTTCAACATCCAAAATTTATTCTGTCTTGCCTTGGAGACAAAAACTAAAAAAAACAACAACAACAACAACAACAAAAAACCAAAACAAAACAAACAAAAAAAAAGAATAAAAAAGGCAGAGTCTACTGATCTCCGGCATTCCTTGGTAGTTTGATCTGGACTTAACTTCTCTTGTATGAAAACCTTACACTTAACTTTTAAATTTGAATTTGCCTGTCCTCACATTCCAGACATTCTTCTTGTTCTCTCTTCCTGGAATGAAGAGATCTTCACTGTCAGGTACCACAGTACTCAATAAAACTGTTTCTCAAACTTGTTTTTGAGATAAGCAAAATTACCACTGCTTAGTGTGCCATTACTTTATCCAATACTTATTTAATACCTGTGGCTGTTTATTGAAACCTCTCAGTTTTTTCAAAAGGGATGTCAAAGCTGTCCCAGACATCCATCCCTAATTGTTATTTCCCTGACATATCCCCAGGGATCAAATTACTCGAATATTTTTTCCACAGCATTACACAGCTATTTCTTCACTCAGTCCTTTTTGGAATCACTAACATCATGATCACAGCATCCTTCCAAAGGATGCAGTCACTCACTTGAAAAAGGAATGAGTTTTACCTCCTAAGGGCAGGGGGTCTTTGGCCATATCTGTAGGGATGGAGAACAGGTGAGATGGTATGGGAAAGTTACGTATTATAGAGAAAAAAGAGTTCTGTTTCTCAGGAAAGCTTGAAAATCCCTTTTCAGCAGTCATGGGGCAGGATGCTGCAGTTTGAGCTTGACAGTGCATCAGTGTTGCAGTGGAGAAGCAGGAAACATGAAGGCATTTGGGTGGGAAATGAATAGCATGTGCCTCACATTTTCTAGGACAGTATTATGTTGATTGCTCACAGTATCGATACACAATGGTATTGCCCTAGTATTGGTTCTGCCATATTTTTCATATGTTTCTAGTAATTTCCCTGGAAAATGGTGCATTTTAAGTTAAGCATCTCTTTTCACATACATTCTGGTCAGATGCAGTCTCTTGAAAATCAACTGAAAGAGCAAATCACAGATCTCTGAAAGCAGAGGCAGGGAAATCTTAAAAGCACTAAATTTGGCATTTTGAAATAAGGAAGCTTAAAACAGACAACATCTGTTGTTTTCAATCCCATGGGATTTTCTATTTGTTTTTTTCTTCAGTTGGTTTTTGGTTTTTTTTTCTGGGGGGTGGCTTCTTTTCCAAATCCCAGACTGTAATGAAGAGTAATGTCAGATTTAGAATGTAAAAAAAAAAAAAAGGTTTATACAAAATTAGAAATGTGTCTGGAATCTGAAATCCTTGAGTATGTAAGTCAGCGTCTGCTCCAGATTTTTCTTTGCTAATAGAGATTGGTCCAACTATTGTGTGTACACAGTTTTCCAATGCTAACGTGTATATTTAATCAAGGATTTTAGTTTAATTTTTAATGGACAAAACCAGCTGCAGAACTTGAACATTAGAACGTTGGGAGGTCTTTGCACAGTGCCAAGTGAAATAACCATGGCATATACAATAGTGTAGGCTACTAAGGAGATTACATAAGTTTAAGGAAAATGCAAAATGTTTCCAAGAATAACCAAGGGTATTAAGGTATTACTAGAAATATTCTTTTATAATCAACAGGTTTTTTTATTGTTAAATTTCAACATACTAAGTAGATTCATGCTAGATAAATTATATTCTGTCAAAATAACTTCATGTATAAACTTTGTTTTTCTAAGGGTCTGGAAAACTTTAAAGTAGTTCTGAGTCAACACACCAATGTCTTTACAATGTCATAGCCAGCACTGCAGGACTCTTCAAGTACCCTGTGATTTCCAGCTTAAGCATTAGAAAAGGAAGTATAAAGGAAAGGATTCTGGAAATGGTTACAGCACTTCACGCATTCCCTTGGTGCAGGTATAGAAATGGCCTTTTTGGCAGTATAAGTGCATCACAGGTGTCAAGATATTTTTTGTACATTGTGCCATGAAGCCAGACTTCTGCTGAATTATACAGTGATCTGGAAACAAACTGGCCTGCTATGCAGATATCTGACTTAAGAGGGGAATTAAGTTGATTCTGGGACATTAACCTGAGTTTTTCTGACATAATTATAACCCTGCAAATTCAAATTCCATCCTGCTTGCAAGTGAAAGTTTGTGCAGCCTCAGCTGTGTGAGGCAAAATGAGGCAAAATCTTACCATGCTCTGTTAGCAGTTGGTCTGGGCTTAAGTTACTCTGCCTTAAGTTACTGCTGCTCCTTATTCAGCAAGGTGCACAGATCACAAGTGTCACCAAACCAGCATCTTTTTCTCTGCTGAAAATAAAATTTCCATCAGTTTTAAAATCATATATATCTCATTTTTGGCATTTGTGCTGTTGGAACCTTTGGGCTGCACCTCAAAGCCCCATTGCACTCCAGTGTGCAGTTCCCTTTTACCCAGGCACCAACAAACCTGGCTTGTGCTGCCTCTCCCTGCCAGCTGCCTTTGGCTGCCACACAGCATTCAAGCACTTGTTTATCCATTCACAAAGATCTGTAAACTGGAGGTCAAATTAACCAGTATGAGCCTTCACAGTCCTGAGGCATTCAGCTGGCATGCTGAGGCTCTGTTGCCCATGTGGCCTTCTCAGGGGCTGGTTGACCCATTGGAGCTCACTCCCTGGACACATCCACACAAGAGAGCATTTTCCTTATAGCGTCCCTTCTTCCCCTCAATAATTACATTTGCTTAGGTGAGCAAAGAGCTGGCAGGCTGAGTATAGGCTGAAAGGCATGAGGTGCTAAGGAAGCCCTTCCCTTTGCACATACATACTCTTACATGCCTGTAGCAAATAATAATTCTAATTTGTCTATGAGCTACACTGAGGAGTACTTTCAAGATATACATCTCAATTAAACTCTTTCAGAGTCTTTACAAGCAGCTTTTGTATGGAAAGAATTCAAAAGCTCTGGAGTACATCACAGATGTGATGTGTGTATGGCTCTTCTTTGTTAACAGACTATAGAATAATGGAAAACTTGCTCATGTAACTTCAGCTCTGTATTTCAGTTCTTGTTAATGCTGCTACCACATCTCTAATACAGCAGAGCTGCAGTGGTACAAGGGAGGATTAGCTTGATTCCCAGCAATACTAATGATGCTGATATTTTATTAAGGTCCTTATTATTTTAGCTTATCTTTGACTGATCTGAGAGTTACGTATGCAAGTAAAAAGAAGGGACATTTACTCGAGAGTTAATCCACCAACTCAGTTTTATATTGACAGCTTTATCTGGGTTTAAGCCACTGTATACAGGATCTAAATCTGAGCTGACTTCTGACTGTGAGCACATAGGATTTCTTTTTGTGCATTTGGTACTGTTTCAGTGTTTGCAGTAGTCCTGTAAGTCTAGCTGGTTTAAGGTTCATTCACTGTGCAAGCTGACCATCTGCTCTTAGTAATTGCAAATTCACTTCCAGTGTTAATAAAGTGTTCCTGTGCTCTTGCATATCTCTAAAATGCCTCAAGCAACTGTTCCTTCCTCATATGGAAAAGTCACAGCAGCTGTGGGATTCACAAGGACTTTGGTGCTTGTCTCTTGCTACACTTCTGGCAGCAAATCACAAAGTGCAAATAACTTTTCTAACTGCCTAATAACTGAAAACCCATTAACTGTAACTTCTGTGACACCAGAAAAAAAAAACCCAACAAACCAACAAACCAAACAACTGGCTTTAAAAGAGCCCTAATGGGATTAGAGAGTGTGTGAACACCTGGGGTTGCTCTCAGGGCTGCTTACTAACTGCAGCATGTTAGAGATAAGGACCTTGAGCATCAGCCAGGGAAGCTGCATGGTGCCCACTGGAGCTGAGGTTGGAAGTGTGCAGTAGTGTTACGCCTCCCCGGCTCCAGGCAGCACTCTTCCTCCCTGCCTTCTTCCTAACATAGAAGGATGCTTATGCACCCTTCCACATTTTTCTTTTGCTAGCAAATTAACAGTCCTGGCCAGGAAAAAACCTCTCCTCTTAACAAATGGTCACATTCATCTTACATTTACTTAGTCTCCTCTGATAAAGGGCCAGTCATCCCAGGAAGCACTCAAGGCACTGGATTGTACAGTGCTGCTGTATGTACATACTGGTTTTGGCCTCCAACTCTGGAGCACAAGTCATGCCTGCTCCAGCATCCCTGCAGCCTACCTGGGGCTGAGCCCCATGTCACAGTCAGTGTCCCGGGCAGCCTGCATGGGGAGGGTGCAGACAGCCTCATCCCACTAAGGTGAGGGGGCAGCCACTGAAATACTCACAAGTCTCTTGCAAAACAGCTGTCAAAGGGCAAAGTGATAGTCACATTTTGCATAAGGCCTTAATGCTTTGCAGTATCTGTCCCATCAATCAAAGCTGTTGAATGGTTTGGGTTGGAAGGGGCCATAAAGATCTTTTAATTCCAATCCTCCTGCATGGGCAGGGACACCTTCCACTAGATCAGGTTGCTCAAGGCCCCATCCCAACCTGGCTTTGAACACTTCCAGGGAGGGGGCAGCCACAACTTCCCTGGGCAACCTGTTCCAGTGTCTCCCCACCCTCACTCTAAAGAAATTCCTAATATCTAATATAAATCTCCCCTCTTTCAGTTTGAAACTGTTCCCCATCCTGTCACTCCATGCCCTTGTAAAAAGTCTCTCTCCAGCTTTATTGCAGGCCCCCTTCAGGTACTGGAAGGTGCTCTAAGGTGTCCCCAGAGCCTCTCCAGGCTAAACCCCAACTCTCTCAGTTGAATCACCTCCTTTGACCTGCTGCTGGAGAGACAAGGATGTCATGCAGGGCAGCGTCAAATGCATTGTACAAGTCCAGGTAGATGACATCAGTTGCTCTGCCCTTACCCACCACACTGTAACCCTGCCATAGAAGGTCACCAAATTTTTCAAGCAGTTTGCCTAGTGAAGGGACTTAAACCCACAGTCCACAAATCTTAATATATGACCACAAGGTTGCCAAGTACTTGAGAACAATACAAGGAGGAGGAATAAATGTAAATTTTCACTAAGGATGTTGTTTTTTATTCAGCTGCCCTGAAATTTCACTTTAGGAATTGTGTGACATAGTTATGCTGTTTAATGATCTGTGGCAGAAGTATGGAAAACAGGAAAGAGGTTGGTAGAAGACAAAAAAGTATTTAACACATGGCAGATGACAAAGGAACTTGAAAAGGACATAATTAAGCTAGGTATATGAACAGCACAATGGCACATGAAATTTAACATTGCTGAAATCAGGGCAGTTAATAACTCTGAGGAGTCATCAGTTCCACACTGACATTCTGAATGTTTCTAGATAACCTGTCACAAATTAAGTTTGCAAGATGATATTTAGATCTGATATCCAGCCCTATGTTCTGTGAGGCCTATGTTCTTTCACCTCCTATGGAAGTCAGGGTTTAATGTCCCACTTACTGCACAGCTGTGCAGGTCTTATCTCCAAATTTTTGCCAGTTTCACCGTGTCTGTCATGCGGAGGTGTGATGCGATCTCTGAATAACCCAGCAAACTCAGCTTCCACTCAAACAGAAGGAACAGAAGAAGAGTAGAACATCTTTTGCTTCTGTTGATCCCTATTTGTTTCCCAGCCTTCACTGTGTTTTTTATGTGCACACGTGTTTGTTCTCCAGCAAACTCCTCTCCTTAAATCCCGCCCTTGCTTGACATCCTTTCTGTTGACTGCTGCAGCTTGCCAGGCTCTGATGAGTGATGTTCAAAAAGAGGAACTGATTCTACAGGTGTCCCATTATGTTTGGCTACTCATTGTTTACCTTGGGCTCGTCATAGAGGAGTAGCTTCCCTCCAGCCAGCTGCATTGCTTCCTCCTCCTCCTCCTCCTCATCCTCCTCACCCATCTCCTTCTGCGGGTTTTCCAGTTGTAGGTGAGCAGAGCTGGATGCTCCCACCAGCCTGCCAGGCCTGGGGAGCCTTGCTCAGCGAATGAGATTTTAATGCCTGAAGAAAAAAAAATCTCAGTTTTGGTGTTTCCCGTTCCCCGTCTCCTTTTCCCTGGGTTCAGTCCGCAGAGGCCAGGGCAGCAGTAAGGGCTTCACGGCCTCTAGTGGGCAAGGGCCAGAGCTGCAGGACTTTCCAGACTAACCCGTGGAAAACTTTCTTACTTTTTTAACCGGTGTGTGTTTTCCCCGGTTCCCTATGGAAACCAGGCTTATGCAAACACTCCCTCTCTGTGCTCTGTCTCCACTTCACACCCTCAGTAAATCTGGAGTCTGATTTCTTGCAGATTTGACAGAGGGGTAAAGATTTCACAAGGGTGCCTCCAGGGTTTGTGTCAATAAATGTGCCTGCATGGAGGAGAAACTTTTAACACTCCTTCTAACAGCAACTGTTACTGTACAGCTTCACCCAGTACAGGGCACCTAAATACCAGCATTGGAAAGTGATTAAATATATCTATTGGATGCCTTGCTTTACTTGGAGCATCTGAAAGTTGTTTTATGTTTTGTTTTGTTTTGTTTTGTTTTGTTTTGTTTTGTTTTGTTTTGTTTTGTTTTTAATAGTGAAACAGTTTTAGGTTAAAGTTCTAGGAAGGTGATCTCTAAGTGTCCCTGAAGTGGTTAGGATCTGACTTCCCATTCTAAAAGCATTTAGTTCTCATGTGTTACAAATGCTTGAAATTACAAATTTACTGGTAATGACTTTTCTGAGTTCATACCACAAATGCCAAGCTTGCGAAGACTGAAAATGATTCACATGGAACCATTCAGCTTTGTCTTTGGGTACAGAATACTTTGCAGAGGACTTTTTTTCCTCTCATTTTTCCTAGAAGTGATGTTTGAAAACAAAACCACAGCACGGCCTTTTTGTGCTAGGAAGTCTTTGTTGCTTTTGCCAAGAGAGTTAGAGGAGGACATCACATAGAGGAGTGATTATATGCTTTTGGTACACACACACACACAAAATTCTAATTGGGACCATCTTAGGAGGTAGTTGAGCAAGTTAAATAAATCAAATCTCACTGTCTCCAAATCATATGAAAAATCCCTTCTGTCTCTGGTCACCTGTACTTAGATTCTTAATTTCTAAAACCCAGCAGTGGCCCCTGTCTTGGCTGCGTCATCTGTAAATGATATTCTCACATGTCCAGGTAGCTTCTCAGCACTGACTTACGTTATCAAGATCCTTGGAAGAAATCTCACTTTGCAAAAAATCACTTTGAGGGAATCTATAATTTTCTTTGCCCAAAGTTAACTAATGTGCTTCCACTTTTTGGTTTTCTTTCATTTTTTTCACTATCTGTAAGGCACCCTGAAAGATCTGAAGGACCATGATGATAGAAATATGATTAGTAAAGATTTTTATGCACTTGTTAGTTCTTTGGGTTTCTGAAAGATCAAGAGCACAACATTTCATACCTCAAGCATGCCGAATTTTGGTTGCAAGGAGTCTTTGTATTTTGAAAAAAGAAATTTTCTGCTTTGCAGTAGTTACAAACCAGACTCATTTGCTTTCTCTTCCATCAGTGTGAGGATGAGAGAACCACATACTGACTGGCACAGCAAACATTGAGAATTCATGTCTGTTCCCCAAGTGCTTGTTCAAAATAAACCTCTGGTGTCTTGATTACGGCCTGTTAAGCTCCAGAGCAGTTCCTCAGATGAACTGTCATCATGTAATCATTTTTTTCTGCTGATGTTTGAAGCAGATCTGTGCAGAAAAACTTTGTCTTTTCCTGTTGCTTAGAGACAATCTTTTCCTGTGATAAGCAGCACCTTTCTTTATTTTAAGAACTCCCAACAAACCTCTGGAAAATACAGGATAATCTGCAAGAGATGAGGCAAGCCTTCGAGCCTTGTTTGGAGCTGGTCTTGTTGCAGGAGGCTAGAGGTCTTAGGTATATGGACGTACTGTGACAAGCTTGTATTTTTTGTAAAAAGGAAGAAAAAGTTGTTGGGACACTTGTTTCATCCTAAGCTTTAGGCTGCAGCAGCGTAACTAGTGAAAATCTTACAACAGGAGGAGAACTGTTTTGTGTAGAGCTCTGGTTGTCTGTTTTAACAAGTGTGGTTATGATTTTTTGCATATAAATATAAGAACTGTGTTGCCATAGGAAATTTATGGTGTACTTCACTCAACTCTCTTTCTATGAAGAGGCTTTTGGATGCTGGAAGTGTTCTGGCCGTAATTAAGGCATGGGTGCATTTAGATGCTGCTCCTTATTTCTGATCTGGAAATGTATTTTGGTCAATCCTTCAGAAAATTAGTATCAGAAGCATTTCAACTTTGTGATGTCATATATCCTATTGCATTTATCTTGATAAATTTTACATAGTCTCAGATCCTGCCTGCTCATAAATAGGGTATTTGGGAATACAGTAGACTTGTCAGATAAATTACCTGAAATAGTCCCAGACCTGGCATTGAGATATGAAAGTGGAAAATCTATACTTATGGCTGCAGTACAATCAATGTGTTAACTACAGCTCTGGTGAGAGCTGGAAGAAATTTCATCCTGGGCAGCAATCATACCTGATTTCAGAAACTTCATCAGTCCAGCTAGAGCACTATTTGGAAGGAGGTCCTTGAAGTTTTAGGCAATTATAGGATGTGTTCTCAGCCATTTGCTATTCTCCAAGCCAGCTCCAAGCTTGGCTGCATATGAGGAGAAGGCTCTGTTTCCATAGGTATTAGTGCTTGAAACCATTAAGTGTTCTCCAGCTCTTTTACAAGAGCAGTAATTACATCCTGTCGGCAGAAATTACTCCTGCTGTTTAATTTGGAAACCATATTCCTTTCTTCCAGTCGTGTATGGTTGCACTGCAAGTAGGAGCTGCATTTTCTGCCCAGGGTGGTGGCACTTGTCTCTGACAAATGCATGGGGGATGATAGTGAAGGCAACAGTGTCCCTCGGGCTGATGTTTCAGGTTTGCTTGGGACTGAGGTAATTTTAAATGGTGCAGACTTCCAGCTTCAGGAATCCAACTTTTCTTCGCAGCAGCAAAAAATGACTTCTTTAGCTCTTGTTTCCCTGCAGGAGGGATCTTGAGCCAGTCCCTGAGTGCATTGAGTCTTGAGGCAAATGCTGATGCCAAACTTTTCTCTCTTATTTTGTCCTTTCTAGGTCTTTTCTGTACAGGAAGAAATTAGCACTCTAGATGATTATTGTCTGTTAGTGGTGCTTTTAATTACTGATTTTCAGGTCACCCAATTAACTTTTTGCTGAAAATGAGATTTTTTTTTTCCTCCCCTGAAGCAAGCATGTTAATATAAACTTCAAAAAAAATTCTGATTCGTGCAGCAATTCCAAGAATTTTTATTTCTTAGCTATTTGAAGCATTTGAATGAACTAAAGAAATCCTGTGCCTCTGCCTCTGCCATGCATGAACTGAACCTCAAGTTAAACATGGCTCCTGTCACTGAAGTGCAGCGAAGTGCCATTTTCACATCTTTTCACAGATCTTTCTGAGGAGTGCTGGAGATCAGGGTGGGATTTATCACTCAGTTTCATCCAACCCAAACCAGCTGCTTTAGGTTGGGCTCAGGGAGCCCCTGATTTACAGTGAGGCAAGAGCGTAGATCTTGTTTGCTTGCATGATGAGTAAAGCAGAGAAATGCTGCTTGATGTTCATAAGGGAGGCTCATGCTGCAGAGTTTAGAGTTGAAAAACTTTTTTATTGGCTATTAAGGGGAACACGTGTGACACAGAGACACACCATGTAAACTCCAAAGATTTTCCATCAGGAGAGCGAAAAGCTAAATGAGTACCAAGTACAAATGAGAGAGGTTTCCCTGAAAAATACGTTAGGTAGTACATGTTTAGATCCTTTTAAAGAATGTGTTCTATATTAAAATGCAAAAGCAAATGTCTTTCTCATCTCATTTATTATACAGATAGTAGAACTGTCCTACTTTACAAAATCACTGCAATAGTAAATAAATGACAAATAGTTCAGGATACCTTTGGGAAATTACAGTCTTAGGTAAGAGCATCTAATGCATGAAAACTGCTCAGGAAGAAATCCCCACTCAACATATTATCATTACAACTTTCTGCTTTAGATTGGAAGTTTTCAAATCACTTTTTTTTCTTTTGATTTTACCTTGAAATATCCATTTTGATGCAGAATTTAAAATAGTAATAAAATAGTAATAACCCAGATGTTCTTTTTGACTCTCCTCTTGTCTACTTTGCTGAAAGCATATCCATGTCACCCAGCATTTTATTTTCCCTCCTCTCTGTAACTTTTAAAATTTTCATAACCTTTTAAGAAAAAATACGAGCATATTTGTAGGGGAAACCTGAAAACTCGGTTCATCTGATTCCAGTAGCACAAAATAAAACCTTTATCTTGAGTTTTCCCTCAGAATCTGCCAGGGTTAGCGCGGGATGTGTGATAATCAGAGGGGATGAAAGGGAAGCGACGAGCGGCAGGGCACGGGCAGAGTGGGTTTGTTGTACTTTGGTTATCGGTGCCGTGGTACCGTGATCAGGGGCCAGCAGCAGGAAACACTGGTGTAATCTCAGAGTCTGGCAGTTGGGAGTGACGGGGGAGATCAAAGGCTTGAACGTGTTTGTGAGCTGGAGAATAATTGCAAGTCGCTCCCCAAACTTGGCCTGGCAAGGCAGCCTCCAGCCATGTGTTCCCACAGGAGGGGTGAGTACATGGTGCACGTGGCCCTGTCTGCAACACTGAGCTTGGTTCTTGTTCCTCAGGGTCTCCTGGTCAGCTTGTGCTGGTGGATTCAGAAAAGCTGTTAGAGGAAAACATTGAGAAGATTCAAGATTTTATATTTAGAAGTTGCTGGGGGGAAATGGCAAGTGATTAATTCCTCTTCCTTGCCTTCCCACCCCATCCTCCAGTGTGGTTGTGGGGAGCTGAAACTATTTATGAAATTAGTGTTTCAGGAGGGACAGAAGACCAAAGGGGCTGTTGGACTTGAGACCTACTGGGTGACCTTTCCTACCTGAATTGCCACAGGACTCTGTGAATTTTTGATCCAGATTTTTTAAGGACAAGGCAGGGCAGACTTTCACCAGAGCTGATGGAGATTTGTGCTTGCTCCCTCTGCCATACTTTCATCACAGGGTCTGTGAATGCTGGAGGTCCTTGGATGGAGTCCTAGCTCCTTTAAAAGGTGAAAGGTCTTTCTCTGACAAAAATCCACACACCCAAATGTTTGCTTTTGTTTATTCTGGTGATTCCCCAAGTGTCAGCAGAGGGACAGGCCACAGGTCAGAAGGCCCAAATGGAGATCTGTGTGGCACCCTAAGCAGAGTTTCTTGCCTGTTGAACATCTGGGCATGGGATCATACTGCAAATTGAATAAATCTGCAGGGTTTCATGTCTTTCACTTCATATGACATTTCCTAAGCTCTTTTTAAATGCTGATGAGACTAATTAGCAATATGTGACCTCCTGTCACCTGATCTATGGAGTCACAGTTTTGGGAAGTCATGTCTGGTATCCAGTCTCAGCAGATCTCACGTTTATGTCCAGGTGAGGGAGACAGACATCTGTAGTACCAAACCAAGAAGGGTCATAGATCTTGCAGCCCAGAGACATGTACTGGCTCTTTTTCACACTGATGAGGAGAAGGTTATTTGGAGTGGTCCAGAACAGAGCTAGAGAGAGAAACAGTGAATAGCTTTCAGATAAATAAGTGCAGATGATCTGGCTCCTGAGATATGAAGTCATTGCATGGCTATCTTCTGTTCAGCCATACTGGGATACTGTAGGGCTGTGTTCACAGTTAGCTTATAGTGTGGCCCAAGGAGAGGTTTGCAGAGGGAAATAGTCCCAGTAAACCAAAATCTATGCCACCACATTTTGCCATTTTGTTATGGATTTACTCTAGTTTGTGAACTGAGCACTCATTAGTGGTGGGAGCAGATTTTCCCATTCATCCTAAGGAATGCAGTGCAGTGTCTGGAACCAAAGCACATGTAGAGAAAATGTATTTCTTTTCACCTTCAGCTGGATTTTTTTTCTTGTTAATCAGATGATGGTCAACATTATTAGGGCAGAGAAAGAGCAATTCTTCCTCTATATGCTGTAAGCATTACTTTAGGCAGTAGGCAAAATGCTCTATAAAAGTCTTTGAAAGATCCCCATCCTGGGTTCAAATAGAGCATTTCACACTGTGGTATCGAGCCTTTTACAGCCTTTGCTAGAGATTCAAAATTCTGTTATTATTCAAGTGGGTATGTGCCACTGATTGTTCTCATTTATGGATTTTTCAAGTACATTTTAAAGGTCAAGCAAGTAATTTTAATCAGTCATGTGTGTTTTGACAGCTGATAAGTATTGAATGCACAGCAGCACCTGGAAAGCAGATTAATTATATTTGCCATTACATATTTGAGTTGGGCACAGGGATGATGCTTCTTCCCTGCTCTTTTCACTCTCTGTCATTACACCTTGCAACAATACAGGCTTGGGGAAGAGTGGCTGGAAAACTGTCTGATGAAAAAGGACTGTGGAGTCATGGTTGACAGTCACCTGAATATGAGCCATCAGTGTGCCCAGGTGGCCAGAAAGGCAAACAGCATCCTGGCTCTTATAAAGAATAGATTGGCTAGTAGGACTAGGGATGTGGCTGTCCCCCCTTGCTTGGCACTGGTGAAGCCACACCTCAAATGCTGTCTTTAGTTCTGGGGCCCTCACTACAAGAAGGACACTGAGTTGCTGGAGTAGGGCAATAAAGGTGGTGAAGGATCTGGAGAAAAAGTCTTAATGAGAAGCATCTCAGGGAGCCTGGGCTGGTTAGTTTGGAGAAAAGGAGGCTGAGGGGAGACCTTATTGCTCTCTACAACTACCTGAAGGGAAGATGTAGTGAGGTGGGTGTGGGTCTCTTGTCCCAAGTAACAGAACAAGATAGGATAGGATAGGATAGGATAGGATAGGATAGGATAGGATAGGATAGGATAAGATAGATTAGGAAGGATATCGAGGTCCTGGAGCAGGTCCAAAGGAGGGCAACCAGGCTGGTGAAGGGACTCAAGCACAGACCCTATGAGGAGAGGCTGAGGGAGCTGGGGCTGTTCAGCCTAAAGAAGAGGCGGCTCAGGGGAGACCTCATCGCTCTCTACAACTCCCTGAAAGGAGGTTGTAGCCAGGTGGGGGTTGGTCTCTTCTCCCAGGCAACTCTCAGCAAGACAAGAGGTCATGGTCTTAAGTTGTGCCAGGGGAGGTTTAGGTTAGATATTAGAAATAATTTCTTTACAGAGAGAGTGATCAGGCATTGGAATGGGCTGCCCAGGGAAGTAGTGGATTCTCCATCCCTGGAGATATTTAAAAAGAGCCTGGATGTGGCACTCAGTGCCATGGTCTAGCAACCGCAACGGTGGTTCAAGGGTTGGACTCGATGATCTCTGAGGTCCCTTCCAACCCAGCCAGTTCTATGATTCTATGATTCTAAGAGCAAATGGCCTTAAGTTGCACCATAAACTAGGTATGAGGAAAAATTACTTCACCAAAAGAGTTATCAGAAACCAGAGCAGACTTCCCAGGGAAGTGATTGAGTCACCATTGCTGGAGGTCTTTAAAAGCCATGTAGATACGGTGCTTAGGGACATGGTTTAGGTGTGGACTTTGCAGCGGTAGGTTAATGGTTGGACTTGATAGTCTTGAATGTCTTTTCCAACCAAAGTGATTGTATGATTCTATAATCAATCTTATAATCAAGATTATAATTCTATAATCAATGCACTGGTGAACTGGTGCATCCACAGGAGAGCACTGTCGTGCCAGCACTTCAAATCTGAGTCACAGCTGCTTGGAGAGGACCCGTGTCTTACTGCTGCTGAATAAGAGAGCATTAGCTGCATCAGAGCAGTGCTGCCCTTGGCTCAGAGCATTCCTGGCTAGTTAATCCATACTGCTTTCTCTTAGGTTGTCTGGCCAGTAATCATTTGGAAATTTGTTGGTGTAGTTGTTTTTAAATTCTTGTGTGCAGCCCACTCATGCAGTGGGTTGTGCAGTGCTGTCAGATTGCAAGATGACAACTGACTGACCTCAGTGACTGTCTGCAGAGTTGTGAGCAAAGAAAATGAGAATATTTTCCCATTTACACAAATGGCAGTCACAGACTGGGAGCAAAGCTTGGGCTTGGGTGCTGTAACATCAGCTTCGACCACCTGAACTTTGCCTTTTAAAGGGCTAACTTTATCCCTTGTAGTATGTACAGCCATAGGCAGCAAGGCTGACCAGCCCCAAAAGAGATGAGATGCTTCAGTTTAAAAAAAAAAAAAAAAAAGAAAAAAATGAGAAAGAAAAAAAAAAAAAGAGCCCATGAAGCCATCTATTGTGTGGAAAAACTGAACTTGTGAAAATGGCAAGGCGTGTAATGAAGTGGTTAGGCAGTCAGTTTTAAGTAGACTGAAGTGCACTTTCTTTGTCTTTTCCACTATGTTTTTGGAAAGCGTTAGTGTTGGGTGGAAAAGACTTCAAAAAAGGGATGAGATGCACTCATACAAGACTGCTGCTGCAATCGTCCAGCTCCAACAGCTGGCCAGGGAAGTCCCCACGTCCCTGCTTGCTGGGGGTCCAGAGGCACATGTGGGTCACAGCCGGTTCTGGCACCCGTGGTTCTCTCACCCTTCCCTCCACCACTGACCAAGCTGAAACTTTAGTGCTCCTTGATGGAGTCTGTGGCAGGACCTTGGCTGCTCCTCAGTGATCCTCAGGTGAACTGAGACACTGATCCATGGGCAGTGGTCAGGGCACCACTTTATCAGTTCTGAGTGAGGAAGGAGATGGCTTTAACCATGTTAGAGGACAGAGAGCCTGCTGACACTCTCAGCTGGGATGTGGCTTTCCCAAGAGAGAAAACCCCAAAACCCCAGGATTTTGTAGACCGTTCAGACTGTACTGAGATCTGCCCAGTCACTTTTAATTTCCACAGCAGTGTTTCTTCAGAGTTGGAGGGTGGAGGATTAAAACAATTTACAGAAACTCTGCTCTGTTTTGCTCTGTTCATGGGAACAAAGTTCGTAGCTCTGGTTTTATGGTACCACCTTGCTTTTATACTCCACGCTTTGTTAAACATGATAATGAGTCCAGCGCCGTACAGCGTGCTCAGTGCTGTGCAGAAAAGTATTTCCTGCCCACACTTCAAAAGAGCTTCTACCATGGTAAAGGCTCTTTCAAGCTTAGGGCAGCTAGCCTAAACAGTATGTATGCTGGCTTGGTCTGTCAAAAAGCTCTGTATTGCAAATGTAAATTTATCTTTGTAAGAATGACAAGCTCCTGTTCAAAGCGAAGCATTACATAAAGCAGTTCAGTGAGGCAGTATGTTTTACCATATTCCCCCTCTGGAACAGAGAGGAGTTTTGTATTACATTAATCAGCTTCTAAGCCCTGGAGGTCACAATTATCTGGCCACTATTTTTCAGTATTAGTGATTTTAGTACATGATTAACTTTCATGTGTGCATCATTAAGATGAGGAATTGTTTTTGAAGTTCCAAATAGAGCAGCAGGTCTTAGGTGTAGTATTTGCCATACTTGCTCAGCCACTGTTAAAAGGGATGATTTATAGAAAATCCAGCTGTGAGTTTTCGTTTCTTCAAGAGCAGGAGGCGGGACTAGAAACCAACCTAAAACCAAGCAGAGCATTGATCAGAGTAGAAATGATGTAGAGCACAGCTCCACAGACAACAGCTGAGCATCGTGGAAGTATTAGCTGGCAGCGATAAGGAGGCGGAAGCAGCACTCAGTGACAGAGGAGCCATCTGTCAGGAACTGGGAATCCGATTGCAAGCAAGCAGAAAATGAAGTACAGAAGAAAGTGATTTTGGTTCAAAGGTACAGTGAAGCCCAAGGATATCTGTGGACAGTAAGTTTCTATACTGTAGCAGGGATGTTTAATGTAGCAGCTAGTACTGTTTGGAAGGTCTTTTCAGCTTTGAAAACAGACCTAAGTAGCTCCTTTATAAAGTAGCTTTTACTTAAAGCTTGTGTTTATTTTTTTAAGATGTAAATAAGCTTATCTGTTTGAGGTGGCTTGTTTAAAAACTTGTAAGCAAACTTTTAGACTGCTGGTGTCCATCATTTCAGAGGGTGGCTTTGTTTAATAAGGTCCTCTCTTGTCGAGGATAAGATTTGTTCATAAACTTTCTGAAAAATATCTTAGAAGAGAAGACTGCTTTGACTCCAGTTGTGAGGTGAAAAAGGGTAGGCAAGAATATTTTTTCTGGAAAGGGGAAAGGAGTTCCCACCCAAATAGATCTAAACTAACTGGAACTACAGTGTATAAACACCCTGGGGCTAAATTCTACCCTCACTTACACTGATGTAAGTCAGGTTTAAGTCTACTGCAGTTAATAACATTACTCCTGATTTAATTAAGGATAGAATTTGGTTGCACATTTCTTAATAATGAAAAAGCCCCGTGGTTCTTTCCAAAGTGCATTTTATGTTAACAGGTTATGAAGGACTTGCTTTAAAATATGTTAAAATTAATTGTAAACTCACATTGTGATGCATCTCGTCACATATTTGTATCCTTCTTTGAAAGTAGCACAAAAACCAGCATGGGGTATTGTAAGCAATCCTATTATTTCTTGTTAGAAGGTTTTCAGATAAGATTTGCACTGCTCGTAATTTCATGCTCATTTTAGTTCCGTGGCTCCTGTTTGGGGTGATATGTTTTAACCCCAAAAAGCTCCAGCTGGGAGTGAGAAGGCAATATTAGCTGTAGCAGAAAAGTGTCAAAGTTCTGTACAAGCCATCAGACTGTATTATTGGGAACAAAACTGTTCTATTACAAGTTGTACAAAAAATTACTCCTATTGCAGTGCTTTCAATGTATGAGTTAGAAGCAGAAGCATTGGTTGCTGACTGAGGGAAAAAAAAAAAAAACAACACCAAAACCCACTCACTATTATGGCCCAATATGGATGACAAAACACTGTAGCATGTGTGGGAAAATGGCTGCAGTCCAATGTCTGGAACCATTTATCTTGTGGTAGAGTCTGGAAGATGACTGTTTTATGTATTTTACAGAAATCCCTGCTGATTGATTTCATTTACTTAGGGGGAGGGGGCACGGTGACTGATGGCAGGGACAACTGGGAGTCAAAAAAAAGTGGATTCTTTACATTATCCCAACATCCTGTTCTGGTTAGGGTTGTTGGCACCTTCTGAGGGGACCAGACTGTGCTGGGCAACTCAGTATGTTCTGCTGCTGCTTTTGCTACTACAAACAGCCAGAGGTTTGCTTCTTTTTTCTGGGTTTCAGTGAGCTGAAACTTGTGGGTTCTGCTCCCACTGGTGCCAGGAATATTTTGGAAGTTAAGATTTTCAGGAGCCTGAAGGGGAATGGACAGAAATGGGGACAGATCACTGTAGCCCAGCAGTAGCTTGGCTGGTGGTAGCACTGTTACTGAAGAGGGAGGAAAGAATTTATGAAAGGTCTGGTGGGAAAATCTGTTTTCAGTGCTTGCTGTTTCAGGGCTTGCTGAAAGAGCTCATCCCACTTGGCACATGAGGTCTGTACACTAGGATGATGATACCATTTTCTTCTGACGTTTGTTGCTAAAATAGCCACCACAATTCCTGGTTTTCCATTCTTTGTAAGTGATAAAGAGCTTGTCAAGCACAGTAGAGGCAACAGGGGTATGCTGTACATCAGTCTTTCCTTTAGCTTGCTGTTATTTTGTTGTGTTTTCTGCCTGCCTGCCTGCCTATCAAGGTGTTTGCCTTCAAATCAATTAATCTGATATCATGGCATGGCAGTCACTAATTCTATAGCAGACCTATTTACAGACATTGGCTTTCACGTTGCAGGGAATTGGTGCCAACATTTTCATATGATGAAACAAGAGAGGGGAGATACATTTCCTAGCCAATACACTGCTGCTGTGTTGAGAGCTAGGAAAAATTGGAGGAAAATGGATTTTTCGATTGACAGCACTGCTTCATTTTGTACCCATCACAGGGTACATCACAGGGACCCTTCACAGGGTCCTTTACTAATGGTTACAATGCCATGTCCAGTGCAAGGTCATGTGAGAAAGCTGGAGAAAGGGAAAAGTATTTTCTCTGCAATCACATCCAGTTTCCCAGACATAACTGCTTAGTACTATCAAAGCATTCTTCATTGACAGAGTGATATAGAAAGAAACAGAGGTGTTCTACTTTGTCTCAACCAGGAAGGAAGCTTCACATATTTGTCAAGTATTCATACCAGGTTGGGAGAAGCTATAAAGCTCTTTGCTCAAACAGTATCCCAGGAACAAACCCAGCATCACCTCCCTTCCAAACAGCATCCTCTGCATTGTCTTCCAGCCCACTGAGTTTCTTTGGCTTCACTACTCATTGTGTTGGCCTGGTGTGTGCTCATTTTCTGTGTCTATTTGTTGAGGATGTGCTTATGGTTATCAGACATTTCTTTGTTACCCTTGTGTCGACCTCCTAATTTTAAGTTTACAGGAATTTAGATAAATTATAACCTTGTCTACTTTCTTAATTTTCTGAGCCTCCCTTTTTAGCCACTACCTGGTTTTGGTTATTCTCCACAAACCAGTTTCTTGTTGGGACCCTCCCAGAGAGGCAGCCAGTTTTGCTCGATTACTTGAGTTTCAGCCCCTCCTGCTTCTTGGAATATCTAGCTGAGGGGGGCAGTGGGCAGTGACATGGCTTTGAGGTGACAGTACCTCCCTTTCTTGGGGATGCCACTGAGCATAGCCAAGCAGAGCAAATCTGGTGCCACAGTGACTTTTTGACTTTTTTGCCATTATCCTGGGGTCTTTTAGGGGAACTGTCTTTGTCACTATGAGGACTTCTAATGAGGTTGTGCTGGTAAAAAGCCACAGTCTAAGTCCAGTGTCTCCCTTTGAACTTGCTTTTGGATATGTGAGGGGGAAAAAGCAGTCTAAGCTGATGTGAACTTGTTTTTTCATCCAGTGGGGCTGCATTCTCCTTGTAATGTGGAGCACGTTTGGGGACTGATAGCCCCAGGTCCCTCCTCTTCTGTAAGGGTTTGTAGGATGCTGTGCTCAGGCTCCAGCTGTTCTTGGCTACTGCCTGCATGAGCAGAGGCTGGGTGGTAGAGCTACAGCTGCCTCTTGTTTTCTTTTCAGATATTGTTAAAAACAGAAAATTAGATTAAAAAAAAAAAAAAAAGCAGAGATCTCTGCTGTGGAACTTTATAAAACCTCCCATTGAATGTCTGTGCAGGACACAGGGCAACAACAAAGCTGTTATATACTAAATGAGTTCAGAGTAGGGGCCAACTGAATGCAATGCATAAGTGATTTACTTAGTCATTTATAACCCTAACCCAGAATAATGAATTTTAGCTGTCCCATAAGAAGGATGACTTTATGTGACCCTTTAAAGTCTCCAGCATTAAGTGGCATTAAGCTGATGGCTACTCATTTTGTACCTTCAGAGAAAAAATATGCATAAATCAAGTAGGCTTTTCTTGTAGTGTACTCATAATCCTCACAAGCAAAACTCCCACCCAATTCTAGTGATCAAACATGGTTTCTCAAACTAAGCAGAAAAGTCACCTCATAAAAAATATGGGGGTATAATTTTCAGGTCACCTAGGCAAATTTTTTTGGCTAAGATATAGCTTTAATTAAGTGAATGTAAAGTTAAAAAAATAATAGTATTCTGATTTAATCAGATAAAAGCCGGGGTAGCTACAATAAAGTCTGTTTCCTTCCACTGAATACATCCACACAAGCTAAGTTCACTCACTGTTAGAAGAACATTTTCATTCAGAGGGACAGACAGGATGGGGTGAGGTTGAGTCTTGAATGTTGTGGGGTTGCATATTTAAATCAAGCCCTTAGCATTATTTTGTTCTTTAATTACCTCTGGTTTGTTGATTTATTGTTGCTTCTGAAGGCAAGTAGACTCAGTAAAACATAAGCATCCTGGATCACATAAAGGCTTCTGATAAATCTGTGGACTTCTTAGACAAAAGGATTTATTGAGGGGACTTTGGTCAAGATGGTCTCCCACCTACAGATAGAAATAGTGATAGCTGTTGTTGAAATTCAAACTGAGTAACTGAACTGCAAATGAAATGGGAGGTCTTGTGAAATGGCTAGGGCTGTCTCAGTTCTTGAAATCTGCCAGTGCAGCCGGCAGTGGGAGCAGAAGGTCACTGGGAACCAGTGGTCTTGCAGAAGGGATTGGTGGCTGGAGCATCTTAATGGAGTGATGCTGGAAGAGGTGAAGGTTGAACTTAACTCATTTCGTATGAGATGGTCTTTTCATTTGGGGGTGCTTTTGGAAGAAATATGAATACTGTTTGCTTCAGCAGGCTTTGAACAGGGATGGAAAACTGCAATGGAAGTCCTTTGCCAGCTGTGAGCACTGATATATGGTTGAAAAGTCACAATATGGTCCTACATGGCTTTATTTTGGGGAAATGTTTGGAGCTTGCACCTACCTTCTGCTGCCTTTGTCCCTGGGGCCCCCATACCTGCCTCCTGAACCCCAACTCCAGAAAGTACCTCTGCATCTTCTTTTTCAGCACAGCAGAGCACAGCATCCAGGTATCACTCCCTCTCTCTGTCTCTCCCCTGGCTGTTTTATCCCAGATGGTACACCTAGAGCAGGGCATGGTCAGAGAAGAAGGATTTAACAAATGGTTTGTTCAAGTGTTAATTTGTCACATCCCTCCACCAGTGGCTAACATCCTACCCGGGCAGCTTTGTTGTATTAATTTGGTTTGCAGGAATATGCACACAGCTGAACAGGAGAAAATGTGGTAGATGTGGGTGCAATGAGGTGCACCTCTCCTGTGCTTCTGAGCCACTGAATTAAAAATACAGATGTCTGTTAATATGTAGAGCTTACATAGTACATTAAATCTCCATAGACCTGCAGGAACATGTCTAATTTATACATCCAAATTAATAGAAGAGGTAATCACACATAATAGTCAGTCTTTTCATCACTTAACCCAATAAAGAATGAAGACACTGTTTTGTTTGGACTATAATTGCTTATACATACCTGAAAATACCATCCCATGTTCTCAGTTCTTTGTAAAAACACCAGGAGTTTGTCCTTGCAAGAACATTTCAGACAGCTGTATAATGAGTTAACTTCACTTTTTAACTAAACTGAAAATAAGGAGGCTGACCCAGATCTCAGTGAAATATCTTCATTGGAGTTTCTTCAGTGCAGAATGAGCTAAACCAGTTCATTTTAAAAAATGGTTTGAAAAAATTTCTTTCAAAAATAGCCTTGAAATGATAATGAACATGCTGGCAGACCTTTAAGGCAGCAGGCGAACACCCCTAATGCTTCATATTATTTATTTATATTACATTAATATTGCCCACCCAAGCTTCCAGAGCAAATTCAGTAGACAGGCACAGCTCTGCCTTAATTCCTCAGCCCTGGTTGCTATAGAATCCAAGTTAGGAAACTATCTGCCAGCTCCAGATGGCTGAGCATGCAGATGGGTGAAACATGAGCAGGAATTTAGGGATCTGTGAGGTGGTATCCAGTGACCAACAGGTATTCTCCATAGGTTTTGTAAAAAGAGGAAAGGAGTTGCAAACATGGCTGAGAAACTTTGGCTTTATTTAGCTACAGTGAAAGAAGCAGCCTGTACCAGAAAACTTCATTCATACTGAGAGGCTCTGATTGTCAACTGTGAAATAACTCAATGAACTGTTAAACTTTAATACCAAATTAGAGATTAGAACAGTCTAGTATCACCCATAGTCATGCTCAATAGCATCCTACTCTGTAATTCCTTCCACTCAGCTCAGTGGGATTATGATAGCTGTTGAACAAGGCAGCAGAACTGAGCCTTCATGTTAAGGACACGTATAATGACAAGTGTAAGTACTGTGCAAAAAAAGTCCTGTCTTATTGGCAGTCCTGGTACTCAGTTGTCCCTTGAGATCTGCATAATGTAATACAATTGGAATCTACAAAGTTTTTAGTTCCAAGGATGTTCAGGATCAATATTAAGATGCTTTGGTAGCCTTTTTTCTCTCATCCAGTTGCCACTACTTTAAGTCACTTCAATAGCAAGACTTAATTTTCATTGAATTCCCAACATTTCTTTGTTTCCAGTAAGAAAAGAAAAAGAACAAAGACTACTAAACAAAATACAACTTGTCGAAAATCTCATAAAAGCCCTTACACAAGAATCTATCAAGCCTGGGAAAATATGTTTTCTTTTGTAACAACATATTTTTCCTTGAAGTCACTGCTTGATTGCAGAAGTTCACATAACATATTGGTATGTGTATGTGTTTATGTAAGATGGACCTCTGTATTTCACTTTCTGATGTCAGTGTTGCCTTGGAAACTGTATTTTATTGATTAATAGAATATATGTAATTTGTTTCAGAGCTGCATACCAGCTCATTTTTCTTCATGAGAAGTGTTTTCATTTTCTTATTCTCTGAGTAAAATTATTTTTCTCATATGAGAAATAACATCCTTTTGATCCTTTTGGAGGTGTTTCTGTGGTTGTACACAAAACCCAATGAAGCTGAACAGATAAATGCATGCTCATAAAGCCATTAAGTTACTTTATACATGTATTTCTTATTGAAGTTCTTTTGCTGTATCTGTTAACCTCTTATCTTATCTATAGCTTCACTGGTAACCACTGGAGACTGTCCATACAGTTCCAGTTGTTAAATACTCTGTGGTGGTTTTCCTCCAGAGATTTCAAGTTCCAGTGAGTAGTACTTTATAGAATGTGTTTGAACTAAGTATTTTTAGAATTTTTTATACACTTAGCTAAGCTGAGATATGGAAAACTTACCCTCAAATTAGTACATATCTGAAATAGTACTAATAGTACTAATAGTAGCTCCCAAAACTCAGGATTCTTTTACTCTTGTTCTGCCCATTGTGGATTTGTCAGGTCTAAGGGTAAGATTTTGGGTTAGGACCCAAATGTGTTTAATGAACCAACTGTCCCATTGCCAGTCCTGTGAGTGCTGGTCATGTTTATGAGAAGTCGTGGTCCTGACCTGAAGACCTTTCATTTTCAGACAAATCAAGCAGGGGGAGGATGGAAAGGGTAGGTGGTTCCTTTAGGTTCCTTTAGGAACCACTGTGTTGGTTCAGATAGTGCCATTGCCTGATTACAGGCACTGCTGAACCTCTTGCTTTTGGTTTTGTCCTTCCCCTCTATGTTTATTTGTTTCAGGGTTTATGAGTGCCACAGGAGCAGGCAGGGAATGAAGCTTCCCAGATCAAATCAGGCAAGCAAAAAATAGTGAGGCTGAGGAGAAGGAAGAGAAGTACAAATAATGGATGGGAAAGTAATGGAAGTTCAGCCAGATGTCAATGCAAAAAGCTGTCTCTTTTTATGTAGGAATGAAAGCGTAGCCCTTCCTACAGTCCTAATATTAACAATTTACAAATTATATCAGTGATTGTATTTATATGTCATACAGAGTGTAAATGATGGGAATGGGTTGTCAACACACATAGGAAAACAAGTCTGAAAATCTTTAGCACTTTCTTTAAATATAATAGTTCCTGATAATTAAATATCTCATTGGTTGTTATCTAAATATTTATCTTCAGTGAAATTACAATAAATCCACAGTCAGAGAAAACTCAGTGTTAAATTGTCTTCTACCTTTGAAAAAGCACATGGTTTCTGGTTTTATTCTGTTTTATTTTTTGGTATAGCTTTGAAAAAAAAGGAAGAAAAAAGAGTCTGCCATTGATGGCAAGCAGGGACAAAGGCACTGTTACTACATTGTGGGTTTTAAGACTATTTACTATGCTAAGTCAGAGACCATAATGTGAAGTCATGTTTTTAATCTTTTGGATTAAAACAGTCAACAACAGGCCTTCCTAGCAACAAGGCTCCACCTAACACTCCTTTTTCTTATGAGGATCTTGCAGTTTTACATGGATTTTCTGGGCCAGTGGTTGGCAGCAACAATACTGATTTATTCCAGATGAATTTCAGGCCCACTATGATTAGAAATATCATGGTACTTGTCTGAAAAAACAAGAAATTCTGGTATTTGCTAGAGGGGCCATGTGTCTTGTGGAGAAACCAGTCCATTTAATTCAAGCTTCTGGATACCCAGAATTAAGCAGATAGTCCAGGTAATATGTCACTGAGTCCCTCGTACAGTCTAAGAAGAGTTGCTTACCCAAGGTCTATGGAATCCCCCTCTCCATCCACCCACCCACCCCATGATGATTCAAGTCCTTCTCATCAAGTAAATAACTCTTCTGTAGGGAATACAGAGGAACAATAGGAAATAAATGCTGGCACCTCCATGTAGTTGAGATCCATTTACTCCTTTGAAGATGGATGTGACTTATCTTCCTCTTGTATAATAACGCAAGAATTATAGCTCCCACCCCAGAGAGAGGAGGTCCCAGGCTCTGCTCTGAGCTGGGTTAGCTCACACCTTCTACATTTAACTCAGAGAAGCTAACTTCCTCCCTTTGTAAGATGACCATCCGTAAGTCTCCATGTTTTTGTTCCTTATCCTTTCCTTTCTGGCTGTCTGTGTGGACTGTAAACCCTGTAAGGCATCAGCTCATTTGTCACTGAGCATTTGTGCAGCACTGACTGTTACAAGGTTCTGATTTTGGCTGAGGCTTGTAATGAAATATAAATAATAGTAACACTGGTGCAAATTTCTCCCTTCACGCCACAAAAATTGCTGAGTAAAAGCTTTGCTTTTACATGTTGTTGGCTGGTGTTGGTAGAAGGTGGGGTTTGTGCAGCCTTTGCTTGTGACATGGTTTATGGAGCAGAGAATGAGTCTACAATAATGTTGGGCTTTATTTGTATTTGGGAAAGGGTTGGCTGCTTGTTGGTTTTTGTTGGGCATGATTAATTCCTCGTTTTTAATTTTCTGTTCTAGTGATGTTTGTGCTGGAGTTTAGTAGATCTGTAGCACTGTGAAAGATGGTGCTCCAGGGTCCTTTCTTGCAAATAACTCTTTTAGGAGGTTTTTTTGGACGTAGGGAAATACATGGCTTAGGGATGAGGTAGGTTGCAGAGATCTTCCTCAGTGCCATAGGCATCTTCTCTTGGAGTTTCCAAAGATGGAAGCAATGGGAGGGCTGCAGCCAAGGGGACAGTGTTGAGGGCATTATGCTGTAAGGACATTATGGTATGAGGACATTATGAAGTCACTCCTGCAGCATTGGCAAAGAATGCAGCAGTGATATATTCCCCTTATGAGTCATTTTGGAGCTGCCACAAGCTGGAGCAACCCATTGCCCAGTGATGAGTGATGGTTGACCTTTATTCCTATCTTAGAGAATATTGAGAATTAATTGCTTTCTGAGTGCTCACATCAGTGCAGCCTAGTTTCCTACAAATTGGGATCTCTCCCTCCCCACCTCAATGAAACCACTTCCCTACTTCCATGCCACTCCCCAGGTCTCTCTCTCATCCCTGAAATATTTGTTGGGAAGATGGTACATGGGCTGTGGCTGAAGCAGGCTGCTGTATACTCTTTAGCCAACTGGCTGCTGCTTCTCAGTGTGGGTAGTGGGGTCACCCCAGAAATGCCTTTCCTGTACTGGAATACTTAGTTTGTGTGGTTTTCTCTTCCCAACATCAGCTTTTCTAAAATGTCATTTTTGAGATACAGAGATTTTTGAGATCTGGATCCCCCTGTTAGATTTGACTGTAGCTCCCCAAGAGAATCTGAAATCATATTGGGGTCTAGGAGGGTGTCCCAGAGAGATGGGTGATATGAATATTATTTCCTTAGGAAGCAATAGTAAAAATATACTGTAATGCAAGCAGAAATTAAAAGCATTATGAAGAAATTAGTGGGTGAAGACTGACCTGAAAAGAACACATTTTTAGGTCTGCCATAAAATCCTTTAAATTATTAAAGTGAAAAATTGTTGAGCCACTCATCATAAGTACTGAGCCCGTCAGTTTATCCCTAAGGTATTGCAAACTATCAGATGGATGGCCAGTGATGAATCTGACTGGAGCTTTTAAAGCATGGTAAACAGCTGCACGGCTTATAGATGGCTAAAATTATTTCACTACATTGCACCTATAAAGTGACTGTTATCTTTATAATCTCCTACTTTGTCGCCTTAATATTTAAAAATATTATTAACTCTATGTAGCTTCTTTTAAGTAACTTTCTCATTCTTTCATCTCCTGAAAGCCATATTTACCTTAGGCATATGGGATCCTTGCAGTAAGGATGAGCTGGTGCTACTGGTTTCATGATTGATTGCCACACTTGGAGCAGCTCTGTTAGTGCACAGCTCTTAAAGGCTGCTTTGGAAAGGTCTTCACACTTACTGCAGATGCCAGTGCCCTAAAGTCTTCCAGAATGGAGAACATCTTCCCCTTTTCATTTCAAGGCATCACAAAGTCTTAGAGACTCTGAGTCTGGTTGCCAGATGTGATTCAAAATCAGTGAAGCAGAGCAATTGTACCTGATCCCCCTGACAGACACTTGAATAGCAGCTTTTTCTAAGGATGGTTTGTTCTGCATCTGTATGTCTCCCCTTTCTGACCACAGTGACCACTTCCTTACCATAAAATACGGAATACCATAGTAAAGGACATTTGGGGATTTTTCATGCAGTTCCCTGCAAAGTCTAGTTGGATTCTGTCCATTGCATGTAGGATGAGCTACCAAGACAGGCTGTAAACTGAAGCCTAAAACTGAGTAGAAATGTGTTAAGGTAGGAAGCAGATCCACCTCAGCTTAGTGGTACAGCAGTTGCCTTCAGTAACACAATCAAGGGGTAAAAATTGAAATGTAGCAAACCCTGTTGTTGTTTTTTTTTAATAGGCCTACTGCATTGCTTCAAAACCTGTCTGCATTGGAAGAAAGAATAGATATATTTTCTGTGTGCTACTACATGAGTCTTGAAATAATTTGATGTAAAGAAAATAGGAAAAAACGCAGGTGACAAGAAGTGTGCAAGCTCTGCATTGGTGCTTCAGGACAACCTTGGGGAATGTTACTGCTCAGACTCTGAGATTGAAGAAAAACAATAATATGAAAGCAATGTAATACTAGTTAATGCTTCTTTATTACTTGACATATGCTGAGTATTACAGAGACACCAACTAAATGCAGACACTTGATTATACATAGAGATATTTGGTTCTTCAAATCCTTTTATTATTTTTTAATAGTTTTATATAAGGATGTATATATTTGACAGAGCATTTTTCTTTACAGAAGCAGAAAAAAACCAGTCATGATTATGTTGACTATTTGTCAATAGATATTTTTATACAAAAGCTTTTAGGGCTAAATCTGATATTTTCACTCACACTAAAAAGGAATGAACACATCAGGTTATTTACTAGTAGTGAGTGTCTGTTGTTTTGCAAAAATGTTCAATGTGAAATATTGCTTTTGGAGGGGTATTTATCACTAAGATTTTAATTTGGAGATTTTCTTTATTTCAAAGAACATACTCCTGGCTGGTCAGACACACTTCTTGGTCATTGTGCCCTGTGCAGGATAACCGTGGGTTATTTAGAAGAGCAGTATTTGCCTGACACAAACAGTTTTCTCTTAAGAGTTGGCTTTCATGATAATCCATCAAATTATTTTGAGATGAGTACTCTCATAGTCACTGCAGTTCCATCATTCCCCACAACAGAACTCTATTAAATAAACAATATTATTTGAGCAATTGGCAATTTTCTCTTCCGTGGTTCACCCAAAGTATATTCTTAGCTTTTCATTCATTGCTATATTTGCTTTCCTGGAATCCAGTCTGCTGCTTTCTTGAACTCACACTTGTGCAGACCTCTCATCCAGACAAATCTGTGACAGTTTTGAGAGACCTGCTCTTTAGTATTCCCCAGAAGAATTTAGGGTTACCTGATCTGGCACTGGAGCTGAGATTGCCACCCAGCACCCCATACAAACGCTGGAAATCAGCATGGCATGAGATCTCAGCATTCCTGTAAAAAGGGATGCAAATGATGCTGAGACACCAGCAGGGTAGGAATATAAGATACTGTTTGCAGGAAAGATGAGAAGTTTCCTAAATTTCTTCTGAATAGCTACAAATGTGGTGATTGAGAGGTAGTTAAATGCAAAGGCTGGAAAAGTAAGCATTGCGTTCCAGCCTGAACCTTCCTCAAGTTAACATCTCCATCTGAGAACAGAGCTGGAACTGTACCATCAGAACATCTGCTTTGGTGTAGAGTAGTAAATTTGCCACCTAGCTGGTCTGAGAGCAAAGCAACCTGTTTGGTCAGGTGTATCTCAGAGTGTGTATTTTTTGGAGCTCTCCTGGATCCAGGATTCCTCTAAGGAAGAGTAAATATTAGTCCTGCAGGTTTAGGCAGAGAGTGAATTAGATGGGCTTTCATTCTTCACTTTTGTCTTTTTTTCTATGGTTAATTTCAACTTCTTTGATGAAGTATTTTTAAGATAAAAATGAGCATGGTCATTCTTGGGAGGAGAAAAAGGCTGATTTTTATTTATTTTTCTAAACTTTTCATTTTGCGGAATGTGTTATTACAGTTATTATCAGTTCAAACTACATGAGTCAGATGGTAGTATTATCAATTTATTCCTTTCTCTGTGCATACAAGTCACTGCAAGAAATGTGTCTGCCTTCACAGACAGGGAGTTCAACATTTTCCTAGACTCAGTGACCAGAGTCAACAGAGGAATAAAAACTGAGAGAGACTCATTGAAGTATCCCAAGCATTAGTGGGATAGATATGGAAGCCAAGACAATTAAAAAAAAAACCAACAAACCAAAACCAAAGAACCAACAGTGAAGAAGCCCAGCAGTAAGGAAATGTCTGTTTTGTTTAAAATACAGGAGAGATTAAGGATGTGTGGGTTTTTTCAAATCTGTTTCTTATGTAAATAGCATGATGTGTGCCTTACAGCATAATCCAGCAAAGCAGGCAAGGAAATAAATATTAGACATGCAGAGCAGTGATTTTGGTGACACAAATCTGTTTAAAATCCTGATCAGGAAAGCAATCTTATTCAAGACACACAAAGCTGCACAGTTGGAACCCTTGACAAAGTTAAAATTCATCTTATCTTTTCTTCGGAACAAGACGAGTCTAAATGTATCTCTGCAGTCTAGGTTACAAGAACATACTGCTATAGAAATATAGCATTAGTGGAATTTTCCAAGTTCAAAAAGAATTTAATGTCCAAATACTTATTTTATCTGATTTATGGCTTTACAACCACATCCAAGCCAGTAATGCCAAATAAAATTTTCTGTACAGTGTTATGTATGCAGTTCTTCTTCAGGTACTTGGATGCTGTCTAACATAAATTAAATGAAAGTTTCATCCTAGAAATATCCAGGTATATTTACTTTTAAAAATCATAACTTCATTTTTTACATTTTAAGAGTGCAACTTCATTTTTTTGCAGTATCAGTGCCTACACATATATATGCTTCACAAAATCAAGTATCCAAATACATGCAAAAACTATGTAGTCATACCATACAAAGGTGGTCTTTTTCTTAATATGATTGTTAAAGTACTTGTCTGTACTCCAGTAATTTAGCAATTTAATCGAGTGAATATCTCTCAGGAAATCAGTCAGACTAAAGAATAACAGTGAATTTGCCCTCTGGTTCCCCATAGATGGGTGTGTTCCTGACACCTATGTGCAGACCTGTAACTGAAATACCATTTGCATAAATTCCATTTAGTAAGGATGCACTGACTGATGTCAGTGAGTGTTAGGGCACTTAATCAAACAGTAAACAGCAATCTCTGTCTTAGTATCAATCATTTAATGCAGAGATCATCAGAAGAATTAAATAAATAATTATGTCCTTTTGTTTTCTTTTTACTTACACTGTTGCTTTCTAAATCTCTTCAGGCTCTCTGATGAACAAAGATTTCTTAATTTGGACAGCTGCATAATTGGGCTGATAAATCATCCTCAAGGATATAATCAAAATGATCCTACTAAGTAACAATTTTCTGGTTTTCCTGCTTAGTTTAGAGCAGAAGGAGCAGATGTAGCATAATGCAGTTTGTTGAGTTGCCTTGAAAATCAAGAATTGATCATTATAAAATAATAGTTTTGAAAGTAGAGATCTCCAGTTCCCTTGTAGATATATTTAATTCAAAGTTCAAAGTATCTCTTGTGGCAGGTATGGCTTTAGCCTTTTTAACATAGGACAAGCTAATGCACCAAGATAGTTGAACAGAATTATGGGGTTTTATTTGCCCAATTAAAATCATAAACCAGTAGCAGAATCTGGAAAAAAAATATCACTGTCTGACATCCAGTTGTAGCTGTTAGCTACATAAAATCCACCAAACAAATTACTGCCTCACTCTAGACCTAATTTTTTTTTTTGCATTTTCATGGGACACATGGCTGTTCAGCCTGGAAAAGAGGAGGCTCCATCTCTACAACTCCCTGAAAGGAGGTTGTAGCCAGGGGGGGTTGGGTCTCTTTTCCCAGGCAACTCTCAGCAAGACAAGAGGGCATGGTCTTAAGTTGTGCCAGGGGAGGTTTGGGTTGGACATTAGAAAGAATTTCTTTACAGAGAGAGTGATCAGGCATTGGAATGGGCTGCCCAGGGAAGTAGTGGATTCTCCGTCCCTGGAGATATTTAAAAAGAGACTGGATGTGGCACTCAGTGCCATGGTCTGGTAACTGCAGCGGTAGTGGATCAAGGGTTGGACTTGATGATCTCTTAGGTCCCTTCCAACCCAGACAATTCTATGATTCTATGATTTCCCAGCATTATCCTAACTTGATGGGAAGTCAATAACTGAAGCTTTTCTTGTAAAGTACCCAATACAGAGAAGGAATACAAAAGGAAAGCCCCAAGCTGGGATCTCCTCACTCCTGCATTTCCCTGCCCTGCTGCTCAGGCTTTTGGTGTTATCCTTGCAGTCACCAATGGATGAATTTGTTCTGGGTCCAGGTATTTCTGCTTGAACCCACTGAGGTGGAGGGAGACTTTTATTCTAGAAAACACTGAGAAAAGGGTAATAATCCTAACTTTTGTACAGTTCCACCCTTCAGTAAAATGCTGTGGTCAGCAGTGGGACCATGTGCGCAGTGTCAATTGAATAAGATTTCCATTTTTATTCTAAAAAGATACACTAGCAGGACAAGACTACAAGCTAAAAACATATGCTGTAACGTCTCTACTCAGCAGGAGGGACTTCAGCTAATGTTATCCCTTGGAGTTATGCCGAGCTGCTAATTTAACTGCTCAGTGAATGATCAAGTTCCTGTAGTGATGCTCTGTGAAAAAAGAGACTTAGCGTGAAAATGGTGCAGGGGACACCAAGGAAGTTCTGGAAAGCCAGATGACTTGTGGACACTGCAGCATCCTCCTGGAAATGACCTGCCCATGCCTACTGACAGTATTTCTCCTGCAAACAGACTACATGCTAATTTCTCAATACACCCTCAATTTCCACTGCATAATATCATTAATGACCTTGACAGAAAGCATTTCCTGGGGATTAATAACCATTTGAGGTTTAATGACCTGAGGCAATGCTTTAGGCCATCAACTCCTCCAAGCTGCTCATTAATTCCTGAGGGTATACAGTCTGTTTCAATCACTCCTGCTTAAGTATTTACTTATTGTCACCTAATAACAGTATTCTCCCTGGGGTATTTCCTCTTCAGAGGTCCTGGTGTTGGAAATGTGTTTGTTTTTCAGTCTTTCGAGAAAAGAAGTCATGGTTATTTTTTTTTAGGAGACTATGTATTAGAATGCAATGCATTTATTCAGGCTGCCACTGCGTTTCTGCTGTGATGAACATAGTAAAAATGAGACAGTTAAATTAATAAATGGCACCCAGAAAACTATTTGTTTTAGCTGCTTACAATCTCATTATGTTAATCAAGAGCCAGTAGCCTCCTCCCATCCTAACACTGGTGGTTTAGCCCAGAGGTAATTTATTTGAGAGGTGATATGGGACAAGTCACAACTTCTTAGCAAGAAGTAGCTTCATACTAGCTCTGAAGGACACCCCAAATTCAGAAAAAACAATAAAACAATAAAATAGAGACCACATCTGCCTTTTGAAATGAAATTGAGAAATGCCATTGCTAGGCCCATTCCTTATCAATGAAGTCATAAGTCAAAGATGGGGCATTGTCCTGTGTTGTGGTACATACTTGTGAAGGGTGAACTTGTTTTTCTGCTGAAGATTTTTCATTTGAGGGAACATTCTTCTGACATTCAGATGGCATCAAGTACAATTGGACCTCAGTTCAATCTTCTGCTGTGTTGTTACATCGTGTTCTCTGTTTATTTGTGTAACAGTGCAGTGTGGCATGCCAAACAGGCATGGCACAAACAAATTGCTCTTAGAATTGCTGGAGTTTCTTCCCAAGAAATTTCTGAACTGGCAGAGAAGAGAAGCACAGAGAAGAAGGCAATCAACAGCAGTTGCAGGAAACTGGTACAGTGAGCAAGGCCCCAAGTTATGTATCTACAAATCTGGGATATTTGTCATCACATCAATTATAAGAATCCTCTGGCGAGGCTTTGCCAGCATCAGATTCACACATTGGTCTCTGTTGAGTACTGAGCAACCACTGAACTTCATACATCTAAGGTGAGACAGGAACAGTTTTCCTGGGGTGCCAGAAAGTGGAGATACTTCCCTCCCTGAAAGGTCTGGGAAAACCAGCCCTCCACCTGACTTTAACTTAGAACTACCTATGCTGGCCCTGTGCTTCGACCTAACATCCTTGTCCAGAGACAGCCCACTTTTTTATAGAAAAAAAGGGATTTTCTGTCAAATTCTAAAAATCAGAAGTAATTTGAGTTGTTTATAAGCTTAAGATCCTTAAAAAAAACCTGAATACCAAGAATATATTGTATCAACTGCAGAGGAAATCTTGATAAATGCAGCCTGTTTCTGGTAGGTGAGATGTATGGATGTATGGATGATTTCCTATGGAAATCAGCAGGTGAGCTGATGAGTAATACACAGTCAGGCAAACAGCTCAAGTACTTCCTTGCTTGTCTTTGAGATTAGTGGATTCTGCAGTCAAGTAACTCTGATTCAGTGACATGCTTTGTGTGGAAAGTATATGCTGTTTGTGGTAAGCAGAGCACCTATACAGGAATGTTCCTACATAAATCTCAAATCCCTTTGCAAACATGGCCACAGATCACTGACACCATCACTGCAAATGGAGAAAATCAGGTGCAAACAGGAGAAATTACAGACCTTAAGTTACTCCGTACATTAACAGAAGATGCCTCAGAGAAAAACTTATTTCATCTCACTGGAAGGATCTCTACCTTTATATGCTTGTTCCTCCCAAGTTCTTTGTATAATCCCTAGAGAAGAATGAGCACTTCCTAGGCTCAAGCAATTTTACTTCTTCTAGACAGTAACTTTAAGATAAGATTAATACATCCATGGAAGTCCGCTTTTCTCTCCATAACCTTCAGGAGAATTTAGGATGTGTAATTCCAATTCAGCTGCAGATTACTGAGATGATTCCCACCCTCTTTATCCAGAAATCCCTCAGAAGTATTTATATAAATAAATATTGTACATGGGTGACAAAATGGCTGTTGTGAAGACAAGTCAACCAGACATTTAAACATATTCTTATTGCCAAGCTTTTGATGTGTCCTATTGAAGCCTGGTTTATAAAACCTGCCCTAAGACCCTTCCTGTTGTCTGGACTAAGTGGGTCTGCTGCTGATTCAGCCTTAGCTCCAGTACTCTTGGCTGTTGTTGGTTTGAGACAAGCACACAGCATCATTCCCACATAGATTTTAGGTGTAGGAATACACTTCTGGTTGGAATTTCCTTTCTGAAGTCTATTGAGAATTCAAATGAGAGCCAGATGAGCTTTTTCCTGTTCATTTAGGAGAAAAATGCAAAACATCATGAGAAACTTTAAAACTCCAGCACTCCCTGAAAGTCCTCACCATGATAAAATTTTTCCTGAAAAAGTTCTTTCCAGGGGAATTCGAGCTTGCAGGTGACAAGCATTTGGTGTATTTTCTGTACCCCTGATGAGGAAAGGCCAGATTGGTAAACAATGACTGAAGGAAATGCTTTCAAATCCATTAAACATACACTAGCTTTATAGAATCAGTTATGAGGTCACTTTTAGAATCATAGAATCATAGAATCATAGAATTGGTTGGGTTGGAGGGGACCTCAGAGATCATCGAGTCCAACCCTTTTACCACCGTTGCGGTTGCTAGACCATGGCACTGAGTGCCACATCCAGTCTCTTTTTAAATATCTCCAGACACGGAGAATCCACTACTTCCCAGGGCAGTCCATTCCAATGCTGGATCACTCTTTCCGTAAAGAAATTCTTTCTAATATCTAACCTAAATTTCCCCTGGCACAACTTAAGACCATGCCCTCTTGTCTTGTTGAAAGTCGTCTGGCAAAAGAGACCAACGTCCACCCAGTTATAACCTCCTTTCAGGTAGTTGTAGACAGCGATGAGGTCTCCCCTGAGCCTCCTCTTCTCTAGGCTGAACAGCCCCAGCTCTCTCAGCCTCTCCTCATAGGGTCTGTGCTCGAGTCCCTTCACCAGCCTGGTTGCCCTCCTTTGGACCTGAAAGGAATTGGCTTTGGCTTGGAGGTGCAGAAAGACTAATGAAAATGCCAACTCTCTTCCCAAAATCGTCAGTAGCCAACAGAGCATCACAGCTATCATTTTTGCCTTTTGGCAGTGTTGTCTTCCCTGCACATTTTCCAGAACAGGTAAATGAGCAGAGTCCAGGCTGGTTTGTTTGGGTTATTGTTTGCCTTTAAAGACAAAACTCTTCCAGAAAATGAAAAACTGTAATTTTCAATACATAAGTGTGCTTACTTAGTAGTAAGTGAGTTAGTTTTCAAAGCATAATACAGGAAGCACAGGCTGACAGGGGTCCTGGATTTCTAAATACCATTGCAGTGTAAAAAAATACTGCAATATACAGCCAATCTTCTCAATCAAAATACCTTTATCATGTGTCCAGTTTTCACCAGTGCTTTCAGAGAAACATGTGGGCTCTTAAGATGGTTATTTAAAATCTTTTAACTTCCATTTTGCAGTGATTTCGTTGTCAGATTTAGGCTTCTTTTGAAAACTGAGCCGGGCATCTTTACAGTGAAATCTGTAGGCAACTCTCTGGTTTCTGCTTCTGTTTCTGTCTGGAGAACAACTTATCTCATCATACTTCTGGCATATCTGAGTCTAGACCCTGCCAAATTCTGAAAGTGAAATAAACCATCAAAAAATCTCAGATTCTTAAAAGTGCAGCCCAAGGTCAAGTCTAGAAAAAGGCTAGATTTGGAGAATAAAGCACTTTTCCTTCAAAGCATACACAGCCCGTTTTCAGTCTGTGTTTGTCTGTATATCCCATTACTGTAGCACGGGGCAGCCAAAAATGGCTCACATCCTCACCAGATACATTCATTCTCCTGGCCTTTGGAGGACATAAACCCCCTGGATCCTGCTCTTTGAGGACCATACCCGGAGAGGGGGAAGGGAAGCTCATCCCTGAGGCATCCCAGCAGCCAGCAGGGAGCTTCCAGCTGGCACGAGTCCAGGTGGCCCTGGGTCCCAGGGGACAACTCCCAACTCATGCTGGAGGTGACATCTGAAGGAAGGAGGTGTCTTCACACACTCCTCCTGGGCAAGGGCAACTGCTTTTTTTTTTTTTTTTTGAGGGACTTATTTTCCTGAAAACCAAACAAATTTTGCCCAACAAATTGGACCTCAGGCCCCAGGATTTTGAATAGAAGCCATCCCTCGTCTCTTCTTTAAACAGGGTTTTTTAAAGCTCTGCAGAATTACAGTATGAGGCACGCTGCCTTCCATCTCCTTAATCCTCTGTAAATTTACTTCGAAGAGTTGCTGCCAAAATACAATATGGCACTCGCACAGCACAGACTCCTCCAGCGGTGAGCACAAAGCAGCTTCTGTTCAGAGGGAATATGTTGCAAGCCCATGAGTGACACACTGTGAGTGCGGAAGATTATGAGGCATATTCTGAAACTGAGCAAGCTATAAACACTTAATTTTTCAGAAACAGTCACGTTACTTCTCTCATGCTGCTTGGCAAGCGTGTGTATGCAGAGCTTGGTGCATCCACGTAGCACACGTTGAACAAGCACCAAGTGCTGAGCAGCAGCCTGCCAGCAGCAAGGCAGAGCTGGGAGGAAACATTTCAAGTATGCACTTCAACACTCTGCTCAGTTTTTATAAGGCCCCGTGATCTTTATTTGTTTATTTTTATTTCACTAGCCTCTCTCTTGAACTAAACTGACCTCAGACTGTACCATGGAGTTTTATTCATTGATCCCCTGGTGAATGCTCTCTAAACGATCAGGAATCAGGTCATGGCTTAGGACAACTGATCATTCCAAGAGGGAAGAATCTGTTGGAAGGGCCAGAGTCTTTTGTCTGTCTATGACCAGATGCTTCTGTGAAATAAGTAAGTCTAGACATAGCCAAGGGCTGGACCAAATCATTTATTGCACCAAAGCCACTCTCCTGCCTGATACCCAGGCCACCTGATTGTTGAAGTCACAAAGGAAAGAAGACCACATCATGCAAAGCAGCTGTGTGCTCCTCATGTAATTGGAGAATATTTCTTAGTAACCATTTCAGCGTATTTCTGAGTAACCTCCTTTCTGAGGAGGGAAAAAGATTTTTTCCTTTTTTAAATGAAAGTGTGTTAAGTGGTATGTTTCATTTCCCACCAAACGTCTGACTGAGCAAGGAATTATTCATTTGCTGGTTGCACTGCCTAGTGACCAAACCACCTCTGCCCACGGTAATGATTCAGAGAGGTGGGAATGTTCTCTCCAGCAATCAGAGCAAAGGAACTCTGTCTGTGAGATGGCAACTGAAACTGCCCAGCTGATTTCCCATCAACTTTGAAGATTAAGAAATTGTTGACATTCAGCCATCAAGTTTAAAAGCACCCCAGACTGTATTTCACTGACGTTTGCAGAGCCAACCCTTCTGTTACTGCCTCCTGTTATTCAGCAAGATGCTCTGACATGAAAATAGTAGCTTTGTGCTTCAGTAGCTTTGGTGTCTCCCACTGTCTACCCCACAGACCCAGTTTCCTGTACTGGCAGGGAGCAGGCACTGGTAGGTCTCCAGCCTTCCTGTTGTCTTCCAGGGCAATACATGCCTCAGAGCTGAAGGGCAGGCTCCAACTTTATAGACTGATAGCTGCAAACATCTAGTTTATCTAAGCTCTCTCAGACTATTTGATAAAAGAGCAATTTACATCTTTCCTAATTGTAGCTAAAAATAAAAGCAAAAAAGTGTAGAGTGTTGCTAGTCCTGGCTGGTGTGCTAATTAGTTCTTTGCTAATTCTGCTTTATTGCTGGCAATGGTTATTGCTGAGTAATTACAGAGTTCCGATTAATCTGGCTTTCACTTGCTCTGTGGTGTAACAAGGGTAAGGACATGAGAAGTGTCAGTACTATGGATACCCAGATTCTGCTGTAGCAGAATTTTGTATTATTATAGTTATTTTGTGCAATGGTTTTAATAGCTGGAGGCAGACCTAGGTGAGCTGCAGAATGGAAAACCTGCATTTTCACTACATTAGCAGTCTGTTCTCTGCTTGAAGGAGCACATGAAACCCCCACAGCTTTCTATAAAAAAATGAATGGAAAGGAAACTAGATGCTTCAGCCAAAATGCTAAAAATAGTAAATACACCAACACAGCCAAGTTGTCTGTTTCTTTCTCCTTTTGGTATGAACGAATAGCTGTGTATGTATAGCTATCATGCAGAAATAGCTTTAGTGTGGGTTCTCTATGTAGCTCTGTAGCTGTATGAACTTCAGCTTTCCTTCCAAAAGGGACTGAACAAAAGAAAGCAATGATTTCTGTGAAGAAAAATCCTAGAAGTATTTTAATTCAGATATCCGAAACATTTCAGTTAGTTGGTAAAACTGCTCCATGGTCTTTTCTTTGTGTTTTTGAAGTGTCCTTAGATGTGTATGTGCCACATGGAATATCTATGTGCTGCATCCTCATGTCTTCAGCCTCCAGGTAGTAGAAGGCAGGATTGGGTGCATCAGAATCAAAGGTGCTTGGGAAGGTAAATGAGAATTAAATGCTTCAAACATCTTTAAATATCTGCACTCTACTAGTTAGGAAATACAAGCACCCTTAAAATTCTGGCCTTTGAGTTTACTGCTTTCATATTGAAAGTTATCTGTATCTACTCAGTAAAATTAAATAAAATTTCCATTGGAAACTGTCTGAAGAGCTGTCTGAACACTAGTTCCACTGCTTCTGTGAGAAAATAACCTTTAATTTTACTTTCCCACACTTAGTACTGTTTTTGTGTTGGGGAAAAGTGTTTGGAAGGCACTTTCGTAAAAAATGGGCGCCTTTGTGAAGACAGAGTGAGGAAAGATTTTCTTTTTTTAGTAACCAAGTAATTGTTTCCTTTAATCTCTTTGTTTTTCTCATGACTCTAAAGATCAGCATAAAGCCATGTAATTAGTGGTTCTGGACTAGATCACTCTGAAGCACACAAACACACGCTAGTGTGACTCCACTATTTATACAGTCAAAACAAAGGGTAAAATTTAGTTCACAATAACATCTTTACATAAACATGTGCCATTTTTTCAGTCACTGAAATAATTATAAAAATAGTAGAATCATCAAAAAATAGAGGTTGTCTTGTCCAACACCTGCTCACAACAGAGCCAACTTCTGCACCACATCTGGCACTGCATAGGATCAATGTGACTCCAAAAAGGATGATGGACCAAGTTGAAAATATCTGAGGAAAACAAAATTTTGTTTAGTATTAATTTACTGACTTTTCAGTTATTGATGGGGTCATAGGAAGATATTCTGGCAACTCGTTAGTAATATTTTTGTGGTAAACAGCAGCTGGAAAAAAGCATTAAGCATGCATTGAATCTTTAATATTTAATTCTCTGAGAAATAATGATAAAATACCAGATATCCATAAATTAAATATTAAACTTAATATTATAGATTTTTTTCACTACAGTCTTGAGGCATGATGAAATGTTAATAACATTGATATACTTCAGTAATAATAATGGCAATACAGCTGTGAATCAGAAAAAGTAATCTGGCTGTGTGGGTACAGCCCTTGTACTTTCAGGCTAATGTCAGCCCTTTTACCAGATCATATGTAGATGACAATTTCTGTGTAAACAGCTGAGATTCTGCTGTTTGGGCTTTTTTTTTTTTTTTTTTTTTTTTTTTTTCCAGAAGAAATACACAGGACATGTTTCTCAACAGGCTTTTTCATGGTAAGAGCTCATAAGAAAACAGTGAGATCTAAAGTCAGATCTGCTTGTAGTGTTAATCAGCTGATAGGGTCAGGTAATACTGATAACACCAGGTGGGAGCTCAGCACTTTGCAAGACATTCACTGTGCTAAAGCCATGGACTCTGACCTCTGTCTTGAATATTGGAGTTTTTCTGTACATGCTGTATCTTAGAATGTCTCTTGCACTACAAATTGCTCATCTCACACAGAACTCCAGAAGAAAGTGCTTTAATCTTAATTTGTGATAAACAAGAACTGAGAAGCCCTCTTTATTAACACATCAAAGTATTGTCTCCAAAGGGAGTTAGTTTCATATTAATGTTCAGTGTTTAATATAAATTCACAGCATGAAGACCACCTCAGATGGGTACAGATTCTCTGATGTATATCTGATTGCTCACATGTAATTTGAACATTTACAGCACATTAAGGGTGTAATCAAAGAATAATTAATACATTGATAAGGAATTACGTTTTGTTCTGCTTATCTGCATAATTCAGAGAGAAAGTTTATGATGACAACACCTATCTTTTGGGGTGCTGTTTACATTTTCACTCAAAAGCATTCTCCTGCATTCCACAGTGCCTTTCATCAGATGAGCTCCAATTACAGTCTGGTCAATTAACTTCAGTGATGCACACATGCAAACCACATTGGTACTGAGAGGTGTTGGAAGTCTGAAACTTGACCTTTAGGTTTAGGACACTGAGCTTGAAAACCCTGACACTAAATCTGTGCTTTTTATTGGAGATTTGAGTACCCATGAGAGCTGAAACTAATGCTCAGACCAGCACTCCATTCTCCTGGGAGCCCTCTGAATGTCAGGTCACACCAGAGATCTTGTGAGGATGGAGGGTGGCTGCAAGATGCAGTAGTGGGCTCCATTTGCTACATCCAAAATCAAACCAGAATTCCAGGGCAGAGTACCAGACAAAACACCTTGTGCAATTTACATCACTGAAGAAACATTCCTTGTGTACTGATGGAAGAATTTGCTGTTTCTGTAATTAAAGTATTAGCAATCTAATTGAAGAGTTAACCCAGGTACAAAGATAATAGCACTTATAGTTCCAAGAACAAAGTTATGGCAAGTTTCCAGTAGTGGTACATCTGGAACCGATACATACATGCATCCTATTAGCTACACCACACCCTGATATTTTGCTTACCCTTCCTATTATTCTCTGAGTCCTAAAATCAATGGTGTTAGTCTTCCCCAAGAAGACAAGGTATGCAGAAGAACTTACTGCAAGTCTTCATCTGAAATTCTCCATTAGGAGAAGGATCATGTTGCTGGTGGAGATTTTCTTCTCCTCACTGTTGGGTTAGTTTAGGGTTATTTCTGGGTTTTTGGTTTTGTTTTTGTTTTACCATTTCCTGGAATAGTCACAGGATCACAGAATAGTTAAGGTAGGAGGGCATGTCTGGGGGTCAAGCCCAACCCCACTACTCAAGCAAGGCCACCTACAGCTTACTGCTTAGGATGATATTCAGATGACTTCAGAATATCTCCAGGGACAAAGCCTCCATCACCTTCCTGAGCAACACACACCAGTGCCTGGTCACTCTCAGAGTGAAAAAGAGTTTCATTATGTTTAGACAGAGCCTCCTGTGTTTCAATGTGTACTTAATGCTTATCCCTGGGAACCACTGAAGAGTTCCTGGCTCTGCCATTTTTTCACCCTCTCTTCAGCTGTTTATACACACTGATGAGATTCACCTGAGACTTCTCTTCCTCCAGATGAACAGACCTGGTTCACTGAGCCTCTTCTCATCTGTCAGATGCTCCAGTTCCTTCATTAAATTCATAGTTCTGTGCTGGACTCATTCCAGTAAATCTATCTTCTTTTTACTGGACCCAGCACACCAGATGAAGCCTGAGAAGAGGGGGAGGATCACCTCACCTGACCTACTGGCATCACTCTTCCTAATGTGTCCCAGGATGTGTCCCCTTCTTTGCCAGAGGGACACACTGCTGCCTCATGTTGAACTTGGTGGCCATGCAACCCCTGGATCCTTTTCTACAAAGCTTCTTTGCAGGCTGTGGGCCACACACTTGCTCTTTCTCTCTTCAAAAATAGTGATCTAATAGCTTGGGTATAACATGAATATCTAACATGACCATATAACCTGAATATATATAGGTGGAATGTTTCACCAACTACTTATAATTAGTATCTATTGGTTATGGAAGTATCCATGGTATATTGCAAAAATGGCTTTATAGCAAATCTGGGTGGCAAGTGGGCACATGCTTTATGGTTATCTAAACATCATCTGGACTGAACATTTTCCTTCTGAATAGGACTTCAGCAGCAATTCTGGTCTTTGGGCCACACTTTGGTCCATGGCAGATGATGCCTAGATCTCTTAAGTTAGAAACTCAAAAGCAGGAACTCATAAAATGAGAGCCTGTTTTAAAAAGTTGCCCCATAGTGACTCTATGAGTCACCGAAAGTTTTGGAATAGATTCCAAGGGATGGGGTTTTTATGCCTCCTCTACCCAGTTGATAATGTTCCTTCCACATTAAAAGACAATGTATTTTGTATTATAGCCCTTGAAAACTCAGAGTTGCCACACCTTTCTCCAAACACATTTTTCAGTGGAAATTCTCAAGTCCAGCTTTTGAACAGCAGACTAAGTAGGTGGGAAGAGCATCATGGAACTGGGGAATGGGTGGGTGGTACTCTGGCCTCCAAGTCTGTGCTGAGCCAAGACTCATGGGGGCTGTCTAAAGGTAAGAAAATGAATATAAATCCTAATTGTGAAGGGGGAGAATGTGCAGGGAACTGAGCTCTTAATCACTTCTGCCCATTAGCAATACCAGAATGTTTTCCTGAAACTAAAGGGAGGTGAGCCAGGTGTCCTTGTCAGCTCCCAATATATATATATTATCTGAATTTTATCTGTCTCATAAATCCTGTTAGTAGTTTCAGCTGGATAAAGTGTTCTCCTTGTTTCTTGTCATAAACTGCTGCAGTGTTCTTTTATGCAGCTGCCACATTTCATCCTAATGCAGCTGCATTTCACCCGGGGATGAAGTGATCCCCATATATAACTTTCATCTCAGGTTTTATAACCATTTAAAGTGACTCAGGATGAGATGTGGGGTGCATACTATTGTTTTATTAGTGTCATAACAAAGTGCTGCATTGTACAAATCAATTGTAAGTTAAGAGAAAGAGTGGTTTCAAAGAGATACTTGAAGGTAGTGAGAAAATTTTGTGGGCTAGGAGGGATTTTAAATACTGGTTTAGGCATTTAAAAGGAAGATGTTAAAAAAAGAAAAAAAAAATAGCATTTAGTAAGGTTGTAGTAACTAAGTAGACACATGGGACAGCGGGTAGGAAAATATCAGAGAAACAAATGGCAGAGAGCAGAGAGTGACATTAGAACAACAACAAAAAAAATAGGAAAAAGGAAAAACAGCAATAAATAGAAATAATAATTTATGATAAGCAGCAACCAAAAATCTGGAGAGGATATTCAAAGGAGGACCTGAATGGTCCTAAGTGGTGGGCCCCTCAGTTTAGCAAGGATATCGAGGTCCTGGAGCAGGTCCAAAGGAGGGCAACCAGGCTGGTGAAGGGACTCGAGCACAGACCCTATGAGGAGAGGCTGAGGGAGCTGGGGCTGTTCAGCCTGGAGAAGAGGAGGCTCAGAGGAGACCTCATCACTCTCCACAACTCCCTGAAAGGAGGGTGTAGCCAGGTGGGGGTTGGTCTCTTTTCCCAGACGACTTTCAACAAGACAAGAGGGCATGGTCTTAGGTTGTGCCAGGGGAAGTTTAGGTTAGATATTAGAAAGAATTTCTTTACGGAGAGAGTGATCCGGCATTGGAATGGGCTGCCCAGGGAAGTAGTGGATTCTCCATCCCTGGAGATATTTAAAAAGAGACTGGATGTGGCACTCAGTGCCATGGTCTAGCAACCGCAACGGTGGTTCAAGGGTTGGACTTGATGATCTCTGAGGTCCCTTCCAACCCAGCCAATTCTATGATTCTATGATTCTATCACATACCTGAACCTTACAACAGGGATGTGACTTTTCAGCATCAGTGGGCACTACTAATTGTCTTTTCTTTGGTATTATTGTTATGTCTGAGACTTTCAAATATTAGAGGTTAGAGTCCAAATCTCATTGCATTCTCATATTTAGGTACCTGATTGCACTGAACACTCTGTACCTCAGCAGAAGGAGTTGCTTAGAAGTCTGCATAGTGGGAGAATTCCCTGAGGAGCTGATTTTATGCTAAAGACTCTTAAGGACATTGGTGGCTGCCTGGAAGGGTGGCTAATTGCTGTTAACTGGGAGGCCCTCCAGTTATTTTTTGCTCCTGAGGTCTTTATGTGTCCTTGCATCCTTGCTGGATTGATGTACTGGCTCCTTTGATGGTCCCTGGAAATCACTCCTGAGCTTACGGAGCTTGTGGGGTATAGCACATAGTATGAGGGGCTCTCCTACACTGCAGACTGTGGATGTTTTCCCTGTTGTTGAGATGCTATTTGCACAGCTGCCCTCAGAGTAATAGCTTGAGGGAAGATGTTGTGTTATATACCTAGGTCTAGATGAGATCTAGATGTAAAAAAATATTAATTCAGGCACAGTGTACCCAGTTTCATGCCTGGTGAACCTGCTATAAATGTCAGGCCTACCAGTTTTACCAGTATCCCAATAATTTACAAAAGGAATTCAGCATAATCCTTCTACCCAAAGATGAGTTAGGTTCCTAAATCCTTGCAAGATTAATATACCTTTTTTCTTTCCTCTTGGGCAATGCAGTCTTGCTCAAGATAAAAATCTGAAAAGAAGTCTCCCAGCTGGACTATGCAGAATTTGATTATAGTAGGGAACAAAACAATTGTCATAGTGGTTGAAAGAAACAGTCTATATAGTTCAGACTATGTCAGAGTAATAGAAATGTCAGTAACTCAGAAGGAAAAGATATATAAGGGTCATCCAACAAGGAAAGAATAATCTCATAACACTGTCTTTAGTTTGATTTCATTTACTCTGTTCTAGAGAATCCTTTCCAAAATCTAGGGTGGTAGCAGTGAGGAGTCAGATAAGACTCCAGCTCATTACTGAGCCCACTCATCTCCTAATCCCAGTGTCCTTTGGCACTGAATGTTATCGATTGCTTTTAAAAAAATACTTTATCAGTTCAGATTGCCTTCCTTCTTTTTCATTCCACCCTTTTCATTATTCTCCTTGTCCTTGTGCTGCAAGATAGACGGAATAGAAGTTCCCAATTTCCTGTTTTTGTATTACCCCTGGTTTTGTAACCTTTTATCATAACCCTTCCTAATCCATCTGTTCTCTGAGGTAAAGAGGCCCAATCTTTTCATCTCTCAGCATATGAGATTTTTGTTTGCCTGTCCCTTCGTAATCATGCTTCTCACTTTTGACCTTTCTAAGAAGTCAGACCATGAATGGACATCATCTGACTATTATTCACCAACTGTAAAGAATTACACATAAAGAAACTACTCAGGAGCTTGAAAGGATCTTTTTCTATTGACATTTGAATTATATTCAGCCACAGTAGTTTAAAAGGTCCATATTTTATTGTGTTATTACTGGTGCCATAATATTCTGAGAAAGCTTAAGGTCCATTAAATTAACACTTTGACAGCTTTATTTGTTCCTTGCTTGCAGAACATAACCTTGCCTCTAATAGTAATTATACAGCATGCTATAAAATAATTCCAATGAAATTCCACTTTTGAAAACCTTATTATCAGGATTTATTGAAGAGTGTGCATTGTGTAGTAAAGTAATACAGATTCATTGTAGGCTTATGTTTTGTTTTATCTAAGATATATTTACCCTATAAATGATAATTTTACAGGTGCATGGTACAGTTACCTTTACGGTATTATTGGAATTCTTCTGGAAAAGTCCTACAGAGTAAAATGAAATGGGGTAAAGCATTAGACCTCTACCTAAAAGTATTCCCTGAAATGGAGTTCTCAGGAAATTATGCTAAAAGCCTAAATAGTTTCAGAAACACCAATGTCCTTTGCATAAATATTTATATCATCCTATAAATGAAACTTCCAAATTTTCCTTTTTAACGAGTTCTGATTGGTGCAATGCAACATGAAAATGCCACAGAAAATTGTGTTTGCCTGTACTGAATTGATAATTTGTCTTTATTAAAGACTTTTTCCTTAGGCAATATGAAAAGCTTAGTATTTTTCCATATTCTACATCAATATGCTTGTAGTGGTGAAACAAGACTATAATCCAGTAGTTAAGGTATTAACCTGCTCTTTACAAGCTATAGATGTGAGTTTCTGTTTTTCTGTGAATTTCCTGTGTGACCTTTGAAAGTCACCTTTTTTCCTATTTATAAATATTTTCCTGTTCTTTACAATTTAGCACCTCTACCCTGGTGTAGTCTAATGTCTTAGATCTGAAGTAGCTTTTTATTTCAATGGAAATCTGTCAGTCTTTAGTCTGACATAGTAATTCTGTGACAGCAGCCTGATGGGTGTAGGTACCTAAGAACTTTAGAAATTAGGGATTTGGCCTGTCCAGACCAGATTTTTAAGGGTATTAGTAACTGACAAGTAAAACAGATGTATTTTTATGGGAAGTTAAAGCAGTCAAGCATCTGATTTCCACCAATCTTGCCTCCAACCTTCTTCTGCAGTTTGGAAATCCCCATTTGTAATAAGAAGAAGAGTTACATGGATAAATATCTTAAAGGTGTAGGGGCAGAAGAGCAATGAGCACCATAGAACTACCTCCGAGTGGACTGCAAGAAGAAACTGAAATGCACTGGACCTGTTCTTATACAGCTTCATCCTTCAGTGGAGCTTTCCTACAGATCCCATCTGCCCTCAGGACTGCAGTTCTGGGAAGACATGAGGGTACTGGCATGGCTTGTTGGTGACATGACAGGAGTATGGGAGAAAAGGATGCATCAGGTCCAGTGAGGCAAGGCTGAAGTTCTCCTGTCTAACTCCTACAACTGCCTTGAGTATGAACCATCTGAGTAGTTTGTGAAGAGTCAAAGTATTGGGAGACAAAGACTGAGCAGACATTTCAGCCCCAGAATAGCATCCAGATGTTCTTTGGGAGACAAGCCCAAACATACTTAACTCTAAGCATGGACTGAAAGCCACGTCCCAGCTCTGCTCAGAACAGCTGTCAAGTTTCCTGAACGTCTCCTTATTTTGGTCTACTTACATCTTAAATAAATAAATGGATCAGGGAGTTGCACTTCAATCTCTACTGTGCAATGTATGCTTTGGGATACTCTATCAGCATCTAAGATATACATTTAACTTAATACACAGTGGGAAAGCTCCAGGAAGGAAGATTAAGCAAGAAAAAACAAAACAAAAAAGAAAAAAAAAAAATAGAGGAAAACAAAGAAAGTATGGCTTGGCTGATCAAAAAGAAGTTTGACAAGGTTTTAAGTCCTAGCTTGCTACTGGTAGAAATGTGAAACTGAAAAGAGAAATTTGTTTACTGAAAGGATTCAACTGAAAACTAAAAATGGAAACAACCCTGAGAATTCAAGTACTGTGGGATATGGATGTTTCTCAATATTTGTGACGGAATTATCATCTAGCCTTAATAATTAATAATTGTCCTTAACTGCTGCCTAAGCAAATGGATAGCTTTAGGTAAATTATCCCTGACTTGTTTTTTAAGTCAGCAAAACAGGACAGTGCTGCATAGGCACAAACCCACCATCAGTGGGGATGCACTGGGGGGTGCATCAGTAGGATGCACTGGGGTAAACAGCTTTTGGATCACACCAAGGGGGATGCTGCTTGTGGGTTCATGGGGGCTCACATGCTTCTGGGAGGAGCCCCTGAGCACCAGAGTGTGACCCGTGTCCTCTCTCAAATCACTTTTCTCAGCATGACAGCCTTTCCCTGTGCTGTTGACAAGCTGCCTTGGAGTCTCACCTGTGAATACATGTAGTTTTGGAGTCACATGTAGTTTTCCAGGTCCTTCAGTGTTGCATCAAGACAATGAAGCTGCTCCAAGCTCATTCAGACCCCGGTGGTTGGACTGGGTGTGGGGACAGAACTGGACTAACACTGCCAAAAGTATTTATATAATCTTCCTTTGACAGCTTCAGTGAGATCTTTTTGGTGGTGTACTCATACTTTCTCAAAGAAGTTTGAATTGAAGTCTAACTAGCAAGCTAAAAAAGCAAATATTAGAATATGTGAACAGAAAGAGAAGGTGAAACTGGGCATCTCAAATTATGCTTTAAGTGTTACAATATACAGTAATGAGAGAATCTATATTGCAATCAGAACTATAACTTAGATTACATTCCCAGAGCAAGATAATAGAAATCACCTTTGGCTTCTGCTGAGGGGTAAATCCTTGGTTGTGCCTTTTCACCTTAAATTCAGGAGCAGCAAAGAGGGGAATGGCTGGAGAAGGTGCCTTTAGCCAGCGGAAATACATTCATACGAGCAAAGTCTTATTTTTGGCTAGGCCAGCAGCACACTGCACTTCTCCCCTTCTGATGTCCTCTGAATAAGTCCAAAAAGGAAAGAGGAAAGGGAGGGAACTGGACACACATGCAGGCTCAGTATCCTGGAAGCTATCTTAGAAAATCTTATACAAGGCTGAATCTGTTTGAGGTGATCATTGAGAAAAGGAGAATGCTCCCAATAGTTTTCTTCATGTAAGATGTAGTCAAAGGGGTGAAGGCAGAAGTTCATCTGTCAACAGTATTTAAGTGGCTGAAGTGTGTAAAAGACAGGCTCATACTAAAAGAAAAAAACAACTCAAAACAAACAAAAAACCAAAGCAAAACAAAACAAACAGACAGAATCACCCCCATAAACAACCAACCAACCAACCAAAAAAAAAAAAAAACAAAAAAAAACCCAGAGTGAGATTTAGTTCCTTGGTTGTTCCTTGGTTATTCCTTGCAAGTATTCACCCATTGCAACCTGAGATTTTTTGAGATCTCACTTGGGCTACAGGAAGATTCCTCAGCAAGCTCCTCTAAGCAGCCAGTGGCAAAAAATGTTGAAATAAGATAAGCATATAAGCAATAATGGTAGCATTTCCCATCACCCACAGCCTCTGTTAGCTGTGCTTCCAGGCCAAATGAAGCTTGAATGTACGTACAGCTGTTCTGAGTTGTAAAATACATTTTGAAATGGGATTGATTCATCTGTGTTTCATGGGATTGAATTAAGCAAAAGAAAAATAAAAGTATAAGGACTTGTCTGTTTTCCAAGCATTTAATAAAAATATTAATTCTCACTGGAACATAATAGAGATGTGCTTTCAGCACACAGATGTGCAGTAGTGAGAGCCACGTTTTATGCAAACTGCTTGTTTTGTGCAGAGCTAGGAACTGAATGTACTTTTATACTCTTTTTTTCTGGCCTTTACATGAACTACTGTCAAAGCAAATGAAGATCTGGTGGTAAATCATTTTCAGCACTGCTAATGAGTGTGGCCCTTGCAGAGCTGTTACTGCCAATCTTTAATTTTGGGGAAATCAGGCTTTGGAGAGGTAAAACTTGTATTCTGAATTTTGATTTCTGCAATAAAATTTGCTGGTGTGACTCAGTATTTAGAAGATCAGATAGATGTGTGGGCCACATACTACAGAGTACATTCAGAGAAAGTTCTGTGATGAGCTTTAGTGGGTAAAGTTATTAGGGGTTTAATGAGTGATTTGAACAGAATGACATGCGAAAAAAAATTCAGACCAGCATCTCTTACATTAAAAAATCCATATTAGATGAAAACAGTTTTCCAACTGGAATTTTTTTATGCATGCAAGGCAGAACATGCAGGATAGCAACTGATCTTGATTTTCTTTTTCCAGATCCATTGCTTGATACATAGTTTGGGATTTGTATTTTGGCTGCCTAGATTTTACAACCACAAATGTGCCAAAGCCCTTGACTCATTCATTCAGGTTGAATAATAAGCAACCCAAAGCCTCTACTTTCCTCAGCACCTGCACACTTCATTCCTTCATGTTTTGCACATGTAAGGGGTGCAGATACTGAAACTGTTCAGGTGGTAGATCCTGATCTAGATCTGGGCAGCAAGGAGATGTTGCCCAGGTTTCCCCAGGAACCCAGAGGTGTCTGGGTGAGCCTCTGCTCAGACGTTCCTCCGGTCACCCTGGGAGCAGCTGCACAGCCAGGCAGCGTGGATGCTGGGCAGGGATGGACCTGGCACTCTGCTTTCCATAGAATTTGTCCATGGAGCTTGGTAAAAATTGAAGTACTCTACTGCCAATATGCTTTGGTCATCCAAAGATCAGATGAATAACTGTTTGTGTAACTGCTGGAGTGTGTGACATTTGTTTCACTGGAGACACCTCAAAATCTATCCTCTGTTCTTGTGGAGCTGACATGTATTTACTGCAGCTTTAGTAACTGTGTGGGGTGAATCTTCCTCTCCTGTGCAAAAAGCTATAGGTCTTGCATAATGTCCCCACTGAATATTATTTTCTTCCATTCCCTCATGCTTACCTACCCTCACTTACTAAATGAGAAGGGACTAATTGCTTGTCCAGCTGATGAGTGCTCTGCCTCTTTCATAGGGTTGATACATCTTACCCAGTGAAAGCTGTTTGAAAGGGGAAACCTAGTCCAGCATCAGCTGTGTCTATGCCTCTAAACAGTGGAGAGTCAGGAAGATGACAGAGTTCCTCTCCTGACTGCCTATTATTTGCCTTGTCGAGAATATTTGTCTTGATAGGTAACTGAAACAGTCCAAAACAGGCTGGAAGTAGATTAAAATTAAGGACTGAGTGGTCTGGGATCCAGTGCTCAAAGCTGCTGCCTGTATGTATTTTATTTAGCTGCACAGACATACCTCTAGCTGTTTATCCTGCCTCTGTTAGTAGACACAAGAGAAAAGCATTGTCAGGAGTTCATTTATCCCGCCTGTTTTAGACACTATTTTAAGGTGAAATGAATCACCCTCTGGAAGTAGCTGTCTATTGACTGTTTCTACAAGATGGAGTTCAGATGATTAAAGGGAGGAAGGCTCATCCTACCTGTGCAATTGTCCCTTCAGTAACATGAGACCTGCACTGAGGTTTTCCTGGCAGAGCTTTCAGTGGTTTTCACATGGGATTTTTCTGCTCAAGAAATGCCAGAGCAGGAAAAAACACAGTGCATGCTCCCTGTCACCCCGTTCCCACCCTGCGTTATCTCCATCTCTCCCCAACAACTTACTCTTGGGGGAGGATAGGACACAGGATCACAAACCTGGCTTAGCAACTTCTCCAGCTGCATGGAGATGATTAAAACTTTGTCCTGGTCAACAAGTGGATCTGCAAACCCTAGGATCCTGTGGAGCAGGTGGAGTTCTTTGAGACACTCTATTTTGTATTTTTCAGGTGCTATAAAGAACTACTTCAGAGTGATGACAGTTCTTTCAAGCACTGAACAGCATCTACCAAGTCTCTTTGCTGTTTTGTTGTAATTAAAATGACTTCCAGTGCAAAATAACAAAGTGTGAACTTTTCTTTTTTCTCTTTCTGCTCAGAAATTGAGGCAAAGGAAGCGTGTGACTGGCTACGTGCAGCTGGATTCCCCCAGTATGCTCAGTTCTATGAGGGTAAGTAGGTTTTTCTGCTCTTTGTGCTGTACTGAAAGTGCATGGAGCCCTTGCCAGGAGATCTTGCAGTCGGCCAACTCCACGTTTGACTGAGTTATGGCCATAGCTGGCTGCTTCACAGAGCTTCAGCTGCTGGAGTCATACCAGTGCCTAAAGAAAAGTAAGATTCTTGCCCTCATAGCCATGGGGAAAAAAAAAAAAAGGAGGGGGGACCTAGTTTGCATAAACCTCAAAGATTAAAAACAACAAATACAAAAAATCCAAATACATAGGTCTCAGGATTTTTAAACTTCCTGAATTGTGTCTCAAATAAGATTGAAAACATTGAAAGTTACTGAAAATTTCAATGTTACTGAAAATAAGATTGAAAAAGTCTGTGAATTACCAAAACTGCATAATCTGAGCTGCATTTTGTATTTGTAAATCAAGAAAAGACAGTATTTTGGTGCTGGCTGAAAGATATTGTCCTTGTCCCTTCTATCTGTAAAGTTCATGCCCAGGTAAGCAGAGTCCCTGAGTGCAGGGGTTGTGCTGCTGCTGCATTCAGGAGCAGTTTGGGGAGTGGGGCTGGGTATCTCCTGCTCTCCATAGCTCAGTGCTGAGAGAGAAACTGCAGCTGATCCTTGTTTTTCCCAGACTGCATATTCTCCCTGCCAGAGACACAGAGCCAGCTCAGGCCTGCTTGGGTTTATTATCCAAAGCACAGGCTCACCAAATGCTGCTGGACACCTTCCATGGGCAGCTTGGGTCTGGGGGCAGCATGGCTCCACACATGGAATAGTGGCCTAGAACCTCATGGGTCAGATGTTGCCATCCTTTCCCTCATGTGTTGCTGAAGGTGACAAGGAGCATGATGCTGAGGACATCTGCATAGCTCCTGATGTCCAGATGAGGTCCTTCAGGGCACAGGTGCTGGGTCTTGATGGGCTGCTTGGGTGCCCAAGGTCTAGGAGTCATTCAAGGAACCCAGCAAGGAATTAAGGCTCATAAGCCTGCCAGACCAAAGCTGACATAGGTGTGTGTCTACCACAGCCTCTGGGTGCCCAGTAGTACTTTTGTCTCTGCCTTGTAATCAGAATATCTCAGATACTTATTTCCCCAGAGAAAGGAGAGCCCACTGCCTGCCAAACTCTAAGGGACATTCCCTCCAAAAAATAACCTGTACTGGGCTCCCACAGTTCCCATGCAGTCCATATGCACTCTAAACAGTCATGTCTGAAAACAAGATCCTTTTTACAGGCATCTATTCTGCTGGTGTTAAGCACTAATGTCTGGGAATGCTGGCTGCAGTTCCCATATCCCAGGATCCTGCTGTGGCACCTGACCCTGGTGGAGCAGACTGGAGAGCAGCCATGGTGCTGGAACCTCTCCCACCCTTACAGACCCTGCTGATGTGTTGCAGCCATGTCACTTTTCATTACAAATGTCAGCTTCCAGAACACTACTCTGGCTTTTTAGCTAATAGTGGAGGTTAGAATTCAGCTCATCATTTTTTTGGGTCTCTGTTACACGAGTAACCCTTTGGCTGAAATCAGTTACTGGGACTTGTATTAAAAACAAGAAGTGCAGAACATTTCTGTTTTATGAGTAAAGTCTCTCTCATTGAGTCATCTTAATGGGAATGGAGAACCTTGTTGCTCATGTGGATAAAGAAAGCCTGTTGGTAATTCCCTGATCTTACTCATTTGTGCTAGGTGATAGGTGCTAGGTGCTAGGAAGAACAGCTAACAACTGGCTATCTTACTAAAGCCAAATTGAAATAATCTTGCTCTCTCTTTGGAGCAGAGGACGTTCAACTCTGCCTTTAATAGAAAAAGAGTAATAAAGTCACTGAAAGGATGACTGATGGAGCTGAAAGGGAACCAGAGCTGAGTGAAATTGGTCATACTAGATTTCAGTGAGCAAGAGCATGCAAAGCATTTTAGATGTAGACAATGTGTTTTCATTTGAATAGCAAGCAGTCATCTGAATATTGTGTCTCCTTTTATAGACTCCCAGTTTCCCATTGACATCACTGCAGTAAAGAAAGATCATGATTTTCTTGACAAGGACCTTGTAGAACCTCTTTGCAGGTAAATAACACCTAAAGTTTCTTTTCTTATGATTTAAAAGCTTGAGCTGATTTGTTATTGCTAGCACTGCAGCAGAAGCAGCAGCAGAGATGTTTGCTTGTCCATGTGAGTTAAGCACTTATAACTATAATGCTACAATTCTGATTTAATTTATCTTATGGACAACCCTGGAGTAGGACTCACACTATACTCACGGAAAACATCACATGATTTGAGAAGAATCAAATCCAATGCATTTGAAATACCTGCCTTTTAAGAAAAAAGTATCAGAGTTACAAGCAAACTCTGAATAACCAAGAGTCACGTTTGAGTTGCACATGAATAACTCTTGTGGCCAACTACAGCAGAAAAAACAAAATTTCATTGCACAGAATTTAGCAAGTACTTTCTCTGGCAGCAGACATGGTTTTCATGCTGCTGCAATTCCCTTGGTACTCTCCTTTTGGCACCAGTAACAGAAGCGGGACCAAAACCCCACAGTACTACAGATGCTACAACTAATCACTGGTTTACCCCTCCCAGAGGGCTTGTGTTTGCTGTTTATCTAACTTTTTATACTCTGCTTGTGATTAATATATCTCATTGCATGGCTCAAGGACTGTCCCTCAGGACTCAAGAAGCAGAAATTCTGTGGTAGTTTTGCAAAACCACATTGAAGAGGCATTGTTCCCCTTTTATTTCTCCTGTGCTCAGCTCAAGCTGCGTTCTGCTCTTCTTCTCTTCAGCAAGGACAAAGGAGCATCTGGCCCATAACCAAGCAAGCTTTATGACAAGTTATGGAAACTTTCACAACATCAATATCAACATAATTTGACAAAACTCTATTTCCCCTTCTGCAACCGTGGCTAAAGTCATGTGTCAGACAGTACATGTGCTGTTCCACTGTACGTGGTAGTGTTCATCTCAGGCATTAATGAGTCTGTGATGGAGGACTGCAGAGAGGGTTTCTGAGAACCCTAGAAAATCAGCCTGGAAAAGAGTTCACCTACTCTGTCTCTCCATTCCAGGAGATACCCTCCTTCCTCCAGGATCCAGGTAATCCCTGAGCATAGCTGTCAGACTGCTCTCCCAAAACTCCCCTGCTGCAAACAAAACTTATTGCTTCTCATTTTGTGATTACAAATATGGGGAACAGAATATTCTCTCTCTGTGTGTAGTAGCCTTTTTGTCAAAAGACAAAGCAGTAGGAAAGACCTGGATCTCAAGAATGCAGGAGAGCAGAATAACTGCAGACTTGATCTACTGCTGTTCCTTATGGACTGATCAGAGGGACTGCTATATCCATGCCTAGAGAAACCTTCCTTACATACATACATTCATCCCCCTGCTTCAGGCTGGCATGGTGGAAGACAGACTTTGCTGTAGCTTAGTAACTGGGAAGTGATAGGAATTTGAGAGCTCTTCTCCCCAGCCTTTTCCCACAAAGTTTAAGGACCATCCAAAAGTGCAAGTATTATGTCTGTCCCTGTCTCTTGTAAGAGCAAATGGTGAGGTGCAGCCCTCACAGAGCTCTGTGATTCCCTTAAATCTTGCTTTTCTGAAGTAATTGGCAGTGGTTACACTTCAGTCATGGTCAACAGGTATCTAAAACCTACACAGCTAAATGGAACATCTCTTGCTCCTCCAGCCTTTTTGTAGACTCAGGATACAGCTAAAACAATTACAGTAGCTATATTGATTTATGAGGATTTCTTTGTGACCTGAATAGCTAAGGACTTTTTTTCTCCCCTCTTTTGTTGCAATATTGGGGTTTGGAAAATAAACTAGCAGCTGGAGAGATTCACTCATGAAGAAAAAATGCATTGTATTAGTCTAAATCAAGGGATATGGCTGAGACCTGTAGTACATAAGCACAGACACAGATCATTCAGAATTATTTTATTCAAAGATAAAGAGTTTATGACTGTCTAGTAACTTTTTCTGTAATGATTTTATTGAGAGGACACTTCCTGTTGTCTTAACATTTGTTGGGAGTTTTTACATAGTTTAGCTCTAAAAGAGGAAAAACACCTCATTCCCTAGACAAGTATAAATAGAAGCATTCTATACTAGTTATGTAGATGGAACAGTTATGTTTTAAGATTGCAGACAATTTTCTGTGACTCAGCAGCAACCTATAAAAAACCAGATATCAAGATTTAGGTGCATCAGAAACAGTGAACAGTGTCAGCTACTGCCTCCAGGACCAGCTTTGGTGCTGTGTTAGCTATCAAAACAACAACTTCCAAGTTTTCCAGTGGACTGGAAATCCTCACAGGTCGGCTGATCACTGGGGCTGGTTTCTTATCCATTGCTTTGCTCTGTGGTGTCATTACTACAAGGTGCATACCAGGATATCATGCAAGACCCCCAGGCTGTGATGCACTTTTAGGAAACAGAAAGTTAAAAGAAGTTTGGTTATTATTTCTGTATGCACTGACCAAACTCACATTCTTTGAACACCCAAAACTGCCCTGAAAGCTATGCATGACCAAGCCTTCACACTGACTTACAGAGAGTTCAGCCCATAGTACTGAATAAAATGGGGTTCTCTTTTTATTTGCAGGTTAATTTTAAAGTTGCAATGCCTGAGTAGAGTTTTAGCTCAGAATGGTAATGTTCCTAGTATCAACACTGCATTTCTGTGTTCTTGTGGACTGCAGTCAGATTGTCAGCCTCATTTTATAATCCTCATGGCATTGCAGTATAAAAGACAACATGAGGTACTAACACTGAGGAATCTTTTTTTTTTTTAAGGCAGCTGGTAATATTTTAGTCAGAAAGCCAAAGACTCCCTGTTGCAAAAGATTTCAGTGACCTTTTTGAGATATTCTAACACTCCTGCTGTTTACAATATCATTTGAAAATTTGGCAGAGTAAAGACCAAATCTGAGGCACATTGGTTGGAGGCACATCTATCAAGAGATTCCACTCAAATTTTATTGAGTAACAAACAATAGAAAATTGCCATGCAATCTGCAGGGAAATGCTGTCAGCCTGCCAAAATAATAATTGGGCGTGAAAATTTTAGTGCTGGATCTCTGTCTTGTTTCCAAAATAGCAGCAACAACCAACTCTACTCTGGGAACTTTTGTGGCTGCAGTGATAAGAGAGTGAGAAGGAAAAGCCAAGCCATATTGTACTTCCAGTGTTCACGTAAATACAGTGACTAAGAACATAACAAGTATGTAATAGCTTGATATTGATAGGCCACTAAACCAAGATCTTAAAATCTGAACTGTGCCAAGTAAACAGCAGCCTTTTTTTCAATATCTAGTGTCTCTTAGCTTGTAAATAATCTAAAGGTTGCTGTATATGGGACATCCTACCATAAGAGTTTTGAAGTGGTGATTGTATAGTCAGTACCATTGACTGAGATACTGCTGTAGGGCTCTTAGGAGATAAGCCCAGCTCTCCACATGCAGTACAGAAAGCCCTGCTTTGGAGTCAGTGGAATGGCTCCTCTTGATCTCAAGGAGAGCTGACTCACCTCAAGTGAACAAGTAGCCTGTAAGGTGCCTCACTCAGTTGCAGCTATGATAAAATGTGATGGGACTGAAAAAAAGGGTATTCTCTTCACACACACACAGTTGGTGGAGCCAGGCCATAAACAGTGCCAGCTTCACGCACCAGCCCTGATGGTACTGGGAAGAACCTTATTCAGTGTTCAGACCTTAGCAGAGTCCTGTGTGATGAGCTGGATGTCCTATTCCCAAGGTCCATAGCACCACTAGAAGCCAGCTAGGGGGTATGTGTAGGTCGAATTCGCTATGGTTTAAGATAAAACAAAGAAATGGTCTTGTGTTTCCCTCAGGGATGAGTTTATGGAACAATGAAATGTATTTGCCTGGTCACAATCCATAACAGAGGACATTTGCAGATCTCCTGAGAAAGGAGACACTGTGCTCACCATGCTGGCCCTCCCCATGGTGGCTTCTCCTGCATGACCAGCCAGTGCCCTTGAGTTGTGTGACAGTGTTTAGTAGCCAGAGACTTTTTTTTTATTTTGTTTTCCAAAAGATTTGTTCAGGGCTTAGCTGTCAGTCATCCAATGACTTGAAGCAGCTGAGAAAAGCTTTCTGCTACCACTGGCACATCAAGAAGGCAGAAGAAATTGAAACAGATTGGCTTTGATTGGAGTTGTTAGTACCAGGCAAGCTCACAAATATGATCATTAGTTGTCTATTTTCACTGGCAAATCTTTCCACAGCACTGGAAGAGCCTCAGAAAGCATGACAAAATTTTGTAGATGGGTAAATTTAAAACTTGAGGTTGAACTCCTGGCACGTAGTAGAACATAGTTTTGTTTCTGATGAGACAAGTTCTTCATAGCAAAAACAGATTAGAAAGCAGCCAGGATGATGGTGTGGCTTCCCAAGCTCCAGTTTAAGTGATAATATTCACTCTTACAGAGCTGACCTCTCGGTCCCTGCTGAAACGATCTCACTCTCAAATGCCATTAGTTGGAAAGCAATGTCTTTGGATGGGCATTTTGGTTTCACTATGTGCATTCTGCAGCTTTCCATGCTGAAGAAGCAGCCCTTCTTAGTAGCAATGCCATGGCACTTTCTGCTGTGGGCTGGACACATCCAGAAGTGCCTGGGTACCAAGAGGATGAAGGGTACACCAAGGGCTGTTGCTTCCTCATCTTCCAGCTCCTGCAGTGCATGGCTTACTCCTTGGTTTTTAGAAGGCAAATGGCACCATAGTGAATGGAAGAAATGGTCCCTGGGTCTCCAGTCTAAGCCTCTGGTTCACCTCTTGGAGGAAGCTGTCTCCAGAGATAACAAGTTGGTTTAAAGTCCTTCAAAACATAAATGTCTGTGCCACTGTATATTAGGGATCCATACCAATATACAAATGTAAACATTTTGCACTCAAAAGAAATGCAGAACATTATTCATCTCCAGGGCCCCAAGAAAATGCAACTTTGGGTTGAGAAATACCATGTTTGGACAAATGATGAGCTTTGTAATAATAGATGTAATCCCTGAGGAGGAGGATTTGTGGGCAGAAGACTGAAGATACAGCTACAGAGCCACAAAGCCTAAAATTTATTACAAGGACATTACTACCATGCATGCGGGTGTGCTTCTGCATGCATTATACTCACATTAATATGATGAGCACAGTTCTTTTCTGATATGGCATAGCAGGCTTATTGGCTTGAGTTAGATATATAATCTGCAAATGAGCAGGTGGTACTTTGTAAGGATTTTTTTTTTTTTAAGGAAGATCCATATTTGGTGGCCTGGTACTTTATTATCTGGTGGCAAGTTGAAAGGATTTCTAGTATTATAAGTCCTGAGGAGAAATATGTTAATGCTATAATGTTTTTATGCTATGTGAGAGATTTTATCATCAATGTGATATGTTTTTTCATCTTGCAGCTTACCACATACTTTTCAAATGTTATCAGTTCTGGAGACTTGCAACCTCTTCCTGAGACCAAAACCAAGAGGGGCAGCTCTTGCTGTAGGCACAGGAGATGCAGGCAACCTACAGCAAAGTGTTGTGGGCACATGGCTCTCTCAATCTGCCTCTCTGTGTTTTGAAATTCAGCCCTAAATCTGGAAAACGTTCAAAGTTAACTTAGTGAACTTTATTTAACTTTGAGCCTCTGCTTATATAAGATGGATGGTTTCATGAATATATACCTTTAGGTATCAATAAAACCTAACCAATTGTGATTAGCATGGTTGCTTCTCTATTTAAAGAGCATGTTTTCTGTTAACCTGTCTGTAAGATCCACAGGTGTGGTAAAAGAACTATCAGCTGTGTGGAAACATTTAATTAACTTATAAAAGTTCTTGTTCCTGTTAACCTTTTAAAGGAGCTGCTAAGTGCCTTGATTGAGGAATTGGTTTTCCTTTTGCCTTTCTCCAGTGCTTTGTAATACCCAATTTAGACTAATTATGTTAAGGTCCTGTAGAAGGCAGTTTACCTCCTTTTCCAGCCACCAGAGGTGTTTGTTTATGCCTGTTTCTTTTTCTAAGTACTTAAATGTCTATGAATTAAAAAGCAATGTATAAAACATGGCTTTCAGGTAATGTGAAGTTAAGTTTCTTTTTTAACACAGTGATCTTAGGGTCTTAAGTGGTATAATATGCTCAGTATTGTTTCTGAAGCCTGTGGTGTGCAGTTGGCACCCTACAGGCAGATAAGAGAAAAGCTTTTGAACTTAAGAAAAGTTGTGCCCCTAATCAGAGGCTGCTGATCTTTAGAATTTGCTTTGCCTTTTAGACGACTGAACACACTGAACAAGTGCGCCTCAATGAAACTCGATGTGAACTTCCAAAGAAAAAAGGTAAGGAAACTTCATGAAATGTGCTGCTTTGCCCTGTCTTTTGTGATAAGACCTCCACTGATCAGCTTTTAAGTCCCTATGCTCTTCAAAGTAAGTTAAGTATATTTGACTTTGAACGTGTGTATCAGCATTACCCGGACACATGATAACATCACTTGCTGAATCTTGAAATGATAAAGATTGAAAAGTTGAATTGAAATTGGAAAAAACCTGTGACTAACATGGCAAGACTTATATACTACATGTATTAAAAGGGCACAGCCAGTACTTTAAAACTTGATGTATGTGCAGTTCAAATTAGTGGGTTAAAAGACAGTGTGGTTTCATTAGGCAGGCTTGTTTGCCAATGCCATGTGAGTACACAATGGAAAATCCTGCCTGGAAAAAGTGGAAGCTGCTTGGATGAAAACAATAGCTCTTCTTTATTTCTTGTACTGACTTACTCCTGATCAAGAATGTAAAAATAAACTTTATTTAAAAATTCTTACAAGCTCCTGTGTAGCATGGGAATTATTTGAGCTTAAAGGGTTTCAGTGAGGACTGCACAAACTGTGTATTGATTTTGAGAGTTTTGTAACATTAACTGTTGAACGTTTGGTTTTCTGGTCACAAATTCCCCCCAAGCCCTTCAGTCATGTACAATGGTAGTTGAATCTGAGAAATCTTGCTGCCTGCTTCTCTTCCTTGAAAGTGTTTGTTTAATGCTTTTTTAAAAGCTGCCTCACAGAGTTGCATTTTTGGTGTATGCAGATTCAGTTTATTCATTCTCTACTCACTGTTTGAGGGAACTTAGTGAAAGAATGGTTTTACTATCCAGATATTTTGCTTCTGCATGTGCCCATTTGTTCTGCTGTGTAGGTAGCCTCTTTAGCATTCATTTTGTCCACTCACTGTAGCCACAGGACCTCTTCCTTTCACTGCTTCAGACCTGATGGTATTTTGTCTTTAATAAGTGCCAACACTTTCCACATCAAACACCCACATCACACCTGAGAGAAGGAACAGCAAGATCCCCTGACTACATGAAAACTTTGATTTGGTTAGGTAGATGCTGTAAGAAGAGTCTGAGACCCTTCAGCACAAACTAACTGGACTGATTGCATCATTGACATGCTTGGAGCTATGCCTGGTTTGTGTCTGTGTACTTGTGTTCACACAGAGATACTGGAGCTGCAGAAGAGACAAAAGTGCAAACAACAACATACTGGTTGAACTCTGGTTGTCCTCTGCAAATTCTGTTTTAGTTACTTCTCCTCAACACATATTTTGGGTTTGCTGTAAGATTATTGTGCTTCCTTGCTTGTCTCTAGGTATCTGATTTAAAAAAGAAAAGGAGGATTTTTCTTATCTTAGTTTTAGTAGGGTTTGGTGGGTTTTTGTTTTGTTTTTTTTTTTCTGCCTCTCATCCCTATTTTGAATGGATTGAAACCCCCAACTGCTCTCCTTGCAGATGAGTATTAATATGCTATGGAAGTCCAAGTGCCCCACTTGGTAGCCTTTCAGGGGGACAGAAGATAGCTGGGTCCATATCTGCATGAGTTCAGGGAGAAGCAGAGGAGAGAAAAACACAGAGGAAGAGGGAACAGAGCAGATTCAGGATGATAGATACAGAGACAAGTGACAGTGGAAGACAAGGGGAAAGAAGAAGGAGCAGAGATTTCTGACCAGAAGAAAAATAAATGCAGGTATAAAAGCTGGAAAGTGGGTCTGGAATTGAACACTGAAGCAAGTAAGTATCTTTGCTGTAGATAGTGCCTTTCCTAACAGTCTCTGTGATGATCTGAACAATGAAATGCAAAACCAGCTTGCTTTGGAGGTTCAGCAGAAGAGGTTTGCACAGGACTAACACAGATGCTTGAGTGATTCATCAAAATACAGCCAAGAGAGCTGCCAGGCAAGGTTACAGTGAAAGCCAAGCACAGCCTGAGCCATCCCCGTTCATGCTGTGGGCTGCTTTCTTCCCTTTGGCTTCATCGAGATGCATACAAAAATCCTTCTGTATGTGTTGCAAATATGTCCGTAAGCAATTTGGACAGACAGAGATTAGCCTTTGGATTAACTGCCTTCTGCAGCTGTCAATTTATGAGAATTCCTGCCCCCAGCTGGAAAAGTGTGGCAGAATTCCATCACAAATAAACCCACTTTTTGCCTTTTGTTAGCATCCTTCTGTATCTCAGGCAAGGATGCCCTTGGTCAAAAAGCTGTACTATTTGAAACCAACTGTGACAAATCTATGAATTAAAACCTCTTTCTCTTTGGCAAATGCTATCAGTCACTCCTCAAGGAACTTGCTCCTTCTCCTCTTCCCAGACATAATGGTATTAAATGGAGTTTTGAATATCTTCCAAAGCTTTGCACTTGATTTCACTCTAGGTCAGTAGAAGTATTCCATCACTGCTCCACGATGTCTGCACTGCCTCTGCAAGTTGAATTGCCACTTTCACACCTACCCTTGATCCATTGTCCCCATGGCTGGTGACATGTTGGTTGGCAAAGTGCTCGCTGCATTTATTTTTTTTTTGTTAGGACAGTTTAATTTGTCAGCACATTCTGATATCTAACAAGAACAGTGTGTCATTCAGGATGTTCGTGGCTTTCAGAATTTCTACTGATTCTATCAAAAGAAAAGTACATTATGTCACAGGACCATGCACTGCAGTCAAATTTGGAGTGAGTCACCATGGCAGCATTTCAGTATCTAGATATTTCATTTGTCTGATTTTGCTTCCAATGAAACGTGTTTATGTTTCATTACCAATTAAAAAAATAACCAAAACTTTTTTATTTAGCTGCAAACTGTGACACTGAAAATCCTCTGTGATTTCTGACTGGTTCTTGGGCAGAATGTAATCCTATTTTTGCTGTGGTTAGAGGCACAACTTCTTTGCTACCAATTCTAATTTCTGTTCATATCTTTATGATATTGAAATGATATTATGATTCTGTTCATATCTTTAAAAAGAAATCTTAAAACTTATTTTCATCTAAAAATTAGTTAAAATATACATTTACCATCAAATTTGTTTATTTCTGTCTCTGTGCTCTCCTCTTAGTGTTTTTCACTGTGTCTCTACCACTTTGGCTGGTTTAATTGGATCCAGCTTGTAGAAAATGCAGGCTAAATTCTGTCACTTCATACAGTAATGTCAGTGCAGCTATGGAGATTTTTGTCAGCCAAAATCTTCTTTATTAAGGTCCCTTTGGCATATTGGGATGTACAACAAATAAGAAAAATATGTTTTTATCCTATTGGCTGGTGCCATCAATGCTTCAGCACTGGTATGCTTTGTAGATATAATTACCACTACTAAATATTTAAAAGTACATACCCTTGTGGTTTTTAAAATATCCACTTTGTGGCACTGCTAAGACCACAATAGATGGATTTTTAAGTGCCTGAGTCTGTACAGTGCTTCACTCTGTATATGCATACAGCAAACTATGGAACTGAAACCAAGGCAGAGCTGCCTGCTATGCCATTTCTTCCCTGCAGACAAAATGGCTAAAACATTATTAGCCTTTTCTACCCTTTTCCTGACACTTCATTATCTGGTTAGTTTTGCTCTCTACCCAGCCACAGGACTAAGATCTTCATTCATTCCTGGGACCTAACAGCAACTGCAGGAGCACTGCTGCACACCTCAGGGTTAAGATATCAGAGGAATGACTAAACCTGAAATTTCATAACTATATTTTATTTTATGATTTAGACATGATCTAAAACACTTGGCCAGCTTGAAGTGATCAGCTGGTAAAAGCTCATGGCATTAGTGAGACCTGACATGCTCCTGAAACCATCTCCATCTTTTGAGGTTTCGCATTATTTAAGGTTTTGGGTGTTCTTGTGAATTTCTTCCTTTTTTTTTTTTAATTTTTTTAACATTTCTCAATCTAACAACCAGCAGAGATCTAGTCAGAGATGGAAGATAACTTTACCATCAAAACTGCATAGAAAAATGCTTCTAATAATAGACTTTCAAAATACAATTTTTCCAGTCCCAAAATAGTCTTTCTGGTTTAGCACCTCATTTTAGTCTGACAGCTTGTCATATTTTACTGCCTTCATACTGCTTCCAAGAATGTGAAGAGCTGTTTGGATGTCATGTAGGTGAAGTTAGTTTGTTCTCCTTTAAAAAAAATGTACAAGAATAATGCAGTATAAACCCTTTTCAAAGTCAGGGAAAGGATACTCATTAGCAACTGTGGGCTCCTCATCCTTGGAGAACATTGAGTTCAGTGCTGACTGCTTGCTTTGTGCTGAGGACATATCCTTTTATTGTTGTTGTTTGAGCAAACAGATGAGAAAAATGTCATAGGGAGATATTTATTTTTTTTTTAAATCCAAATTTGCATGTTGTCTGCATTGATTTAGCTCCTGGAGTTGCCTAAACATAAGCTCAACTCTGCATGCCCAGGCCTGAGGGAAGGGACCAGGAGGGGCTCTAGGGCTGCTGCTCCTTGGGGTGAGGTCAGGGTACACCAGAGACAGTGGGACAGGCTGGAGGTCATCAAGTTTGAGGTGTCTCTGATGGCAAAGGCAATGCAGGTAGTGGTTGCCACTGTAGGAAAGCTCCCCTCAAATGTAGATCTAGGTCTGAGCCTGGCTGCTTCACCTTCCCACATCTTTACAGCTGCCTTTGCTGCCTGCCTTTGCCTGTGCTCAGAACCCCCCTAAGCAATTCCTCCAAATACAACTTTTTTACTGTTATTTTAAGCAGTGTAACTACTTATCTGTAGTTATGTTCCTGAAACATAAACCTTGTTAAATGTACCTGGTCTGCAAAGTTTATAATATAGTTCTCACTGCAAAACTATGCAGCACTGGATATTTGCAGTCTTGGTGTCTGAAATGGCTCACATTGCTGTAGTGCCCAACTACTTCCCAGTATCTCAATGCCAGCCATGAAAGTCAGGATCCTTCTACTTGAACCTTTCAAAACTCTTTTTCTTTTTGTGGTTTGGTTTTTTTTTTGGTTTGGGGGTTTTTTTGGCCAATCCCCAAGGAGTCACTTTAGGCATCAGTTCAGTGCACAGGCATTCATGCCACAGAAGCTGAGAGGCATTGGTAGGAATCATGAGCTCCCTAACATAGAGCAGGTTTTTATTCCTTGTTAAGATGCTTGCTGCAGTCTTTACAATTAAATGAAAGAGGCTGTTGTGAAAGGACTGAAGAGGAATCTTTCATAAACTCGGGTCAGGGAGACTTTACCACCTGTTGCTCACATGGAACAGTACAATCACAGTAATTCAAATAATGAATAAAAGCACCTGCTTTTAACATGTGCCACTTGCTGTTTTCCAGAGTGAAGATTCAGATGAAGACGACCTCTGTGCTATCAGTAATAAATGGACTTTCCAAAGAACCAGCAGACGATGGTCTCGGGTGGACGACATTGATGCTTTGCTTCACCGATCTGACAGGCATGGATCTTCTGGGGACATTAAAATGAAAAACACAACAAGCAGTGAGAGTGTCCTTACAGATCTGAGTGAACCTGAGGTCTCATCTATTCACAGTGAGAGCAGTGGGGGAAGTGACAACAGGAGTCAGTCTGGCATCAGCAGCGCTGCCAGGGAGATCTGCAGCTGCTCTGGCCAGCATGATGTGGAAAGCACACTGCTGCAAGACTCCAGTGCAATAAACACTGCCCTGTCCACCAAGGACAACCTGAAGAATGAGAAACCAACACGAACCAAAGCCAAAGCCTTTCTAAAACGCATGGAGACACTCAAAGGAAAAAGTGTGCATGGAAAACCAAAAGGGTCTGGAAAAACGGGTCCTTTAGAGATAAGTGGACCTGTTCTCCAGTATGAGCCAAAATCCTTGAAGGACATGCACTGTGTACAGATAGTCAATGGCAATCTCCAAAACTTAGGACAAGATTCAGTCAAAAGGGGACTTTCTTTTTCTGCCAAATCCAGCAGTGACAGCAGTCAGTCTGAAAACAGCAGCAGTGGGGTGAGCACACCCTGTTTGAAAGACCGCAAATGCCACGAAGCAAACAAGAGAGGTGGGATGTACCTGGAGGACTTGGATGTTCTGTCAGGAACAGCCTTACGGCAAGTGGTGGACCAAAACCTCAAAAATGAGTTTCATTCTCAAGAGAACTTGGTTGTGCATATTCCCAAGGATCACAAACCAGGAACCTTTCCTAAGGCACTTTCTATTGAAAGCCTCTCACCTACAGACAACAGCAACAGTGTAAACTGGAGGACGGGAAGCATCTCTTTGGGAAAGCAGAACTGCTCGACTCCAAAAGAGCCTGGATTGATGGCTTGCTGTCCTAAAGAGAGCAGAATCAGTATTTATGACAACGTGCCAGGTTCCCACTTGTATGCTAGTACTGGAGACCTCCTGGACTTAGAGAAAGGTGTCCTTTTCCCTCATTTAGATGACATCTTGCAGCATGTCAATGGACTCCAGGAGGTGGTAGATGGCTGGTCAAAGAATGTGTTGCCAGGTCTGCCAGCTGATGATGTGTCAGTCAGGGAACCACCATCATTGCCTTTCCAGTCACCCACACAGATCACTCTTGATTTTGAAGGAAACTCTGTCTCTGATGGCCGGACCACACCAAGTGATGTGGACAGAGATGGAACATCCCTGAATGAATCTGAAGCCACTGGTGTTAGGGACAGGAGAGACTCTGGGGTGGGAGCATCACTCACAAGGCCAAGCAGGTAGGCAGCAAAGTTTTATACACAAATTCATAGACTGTGAAATATGATATAATGAAGCAGAGGCTTGTATCCTGGGAGTCAGAAGGTGCAGGTTACTGTTAGTTGTATTTATCCTGTATGGGCACCTCCCAGGAAAAGGTAAGGCTTTAGGAGAAGGGATATCCTGCTATGGAAATTCTTACAAGCAATCAATGGAAAACTGGTTTAACAGAGAAAACTGAGGCATTTTTTCTTTCTTGATCAACTGATTACATAGTAGGACCTTGTATATATCATGGGATGTATTTTCAATTTGTCTTCCAAGTTATGCACTTGGATATTTATGCATCAGTTGTCTTGTGCAATTTTTTATGCACTGGTCTGCTTTAAAAATGCATCCCTTTGTGCTCAAAGAGAATTTCTCTATCCCACCTCCCTTATGTGAATGGATAAAATGATGCTATACAGTTAACTTAATAAAAGTGAAAACCAGGCTTTTGGTAATAATTCACAGGCAGAGGGATTTGTTCCAGTTGAACCAAGGGACCATGGTCCTGGGTGAAAGCCTTTGTGGATTCACACTGCTGTGTGTAAGGTGGCTTGGTATGTGCAAAAGAAGTGAGAAAAAACCTGGTGTTTTCTGATCTGCAGCCAATCTTGTCACATCCTTACAAAGGACTCTGCTGTGTCATGGTTTGCTGCTGCCCATAAACCATCACAAGCAAGTGAACTCAAGGAAACTACTGAACAAATGAGCAGTGCCAAAGTTTTTAGGATTTGAGCCAGAATTCATGTTTAGCAAAACATGACTGAAATGACAGTTTTTTCCCCCATTAAATCTAGTATATAGAGAAGGTGCATTGGAGTAAAGAGAAAATGTGAGTGGCTCAATGGCTTGGTGGTTATAGCTCTTGCCAAGGAGAAATTCGGCTCAGTCCTTTCTCAAAAAAATCCTTCACTATTTAATGACAGAGGTATTTGGAGAACCTCATCTCTAAATATCTTGGTTGTCAGGCTGGTCCCCTGGGAAGTAAGGGACTAGGCATCAAATCCTAATTCTGAGTCAGGGAGAAAACATTTGAATCTGGAGCTCCAACATCCTGTTGGAAGTGTGTGGTTTAGAAGGCCATAGTGGGCAGCATTTTCCCCTGCGTATGTGGACAGGACCCATATCAACTTGTGAATCTAACGTCAAAAAATCAAACCTTGGGCATGCCCAAAACTGAAGACATCAAACAAATTGTTTTATTTGACTCTGAGCTACGTTTTCTTTCAGTAGACACACCGTGAGCCATAATGCGTGTACTTTGTAAATTGCCCAGCCCTATCTCATAGCACACCATCCTTTTTTTTTCCTGCCATTTAAAGCAGTTGCCTGATTTTTCTATTGTTTCCTTTGCTACAGGAGATTACGATGGCACAGTTTCCAGATTTCTCACCGCCTGAGCCACTCCATCGCATCGCTGCACATCAGCAATCAGTCAGCAGCCCAACTGAACCTACTGCAAAAATTCTCTCTGCTTCGTCTTACTGCCATCATGGAAAAGTACTCCATGTCAAACAAACATGGCTGGACCTGGTGAGTACCATTAATAATCAGAAGAGATATTTTTAGATGAAAATAATTTCTCCCAATTCTGTTACTCTGATAGTAAATTCAGTACATGCAAGTAGGAGGAGTGACCAACTTCAACTGATCAGTCCCCTTTAGTCTGTCCCCTTTAAACTGTCCCCTAAACTGTCCCCTTTAGTCTGTTCCTGTCTAGTGACTCAGTGACAAAGTCAGAAATAGATCCTGGAGATCTGAATTCATTCATGCTCTCTAACAGAGAGACAACTACTGCCTCTCTAACAACACTCCAGTTCCAGAAAACTAAACAGAAATAGGAGAGGGTTATTAAACATAGAAAATGTTTATGGTTAAGTCTTCCCCAGGATTCTTTTTGTGATTCAAAAAGAAACAGCTGCTGATCATACTTCATATATTTGATATTGGTTTGTTTATGCTTTAAAGGAGGGTTATAATAGTTAGGGAACTTTTTTCCAGAGATCAAAAGATCCAAGATTTATCCTAGTCTTGGACCTGAGTTAGAAGGAGCTTGCAGCTGCAGCAGCTGTAACAGGTACCTAGTCACTCAGAGACTGGAGTATCAGGCAAATGGGCATGAATGCTGACAGCATGACTCCTTCTGTACTAACTGGCTACAGAAATCTGTATTTAATAGCATACAGAGCCTGATGGGACATGCATACTGAGGTACAGTGGAATGGAAATGAGCACAGATAAGAGATTTTAAGTTTCTTAGAAATAATCAAAAAAATAACAGAACCTTTCCCCAATATGCAGAGACACCGAGTCCAAAAAAAATATGACTTGACATTTACATTGTGATTTCCGTGTCCAAAGCACTTCACAAAAATCTCACCAATTTCAGCTGTGAGCTAGATAACACAAGTTTGTTTTTAGAAATGGAAGAACAGATATATGGGCCTATATGTTGAGATCCACCTCACAGACATAAGCCACTCCAAAAAGTCATAAGTCTAGTGTGAGCAAATTGAGTTGGCCATCTGTGGTCAGTGGAAAAAGATGGGCAACTCCAAAGGGAGTTCCCCGTGGTTAGCTGACATCTTGAAATGAATTTTACCTTAACCAACTCCAAATAAGCACACTAGAATAAAGAAAATTCTAGGTTCTGCTGTTTATGCTGAGGTTTTCCCTCCTGACAAATACTTCTTCAGTTTATATAATCAATCTCTAAAGATTTATAAGAGTGGGACTCTAAATGGCTGTAAAGTTTTATGCTATACACATCCAGTAGGTCATTTAATCCAAGTTTTATCTCCTTCCCACACAGATGAGAAAAATCTTTGTCACATTCAGGTCATATTAATCTTTCTTTTCTTTTTTTCTTTTTTTCTCTTTTAAAATTCCACTGCAGTCATGACTCCCACAAAGGGAACCCAGTTGGTTCTTGTTATTGCCATCATTTTTGGACGAAAGCAAGCTCACCAGTTTCACTTGGGTTACTCAACTAGAATAAATCATCTAACACTAGGGAGGAATCTGGCACAGAGAGATTTTCCACCAATGTTTATTACTGTAAAGTATTAGTCAATAGAAATGCTAAATAGTGTAACTGGTAGTATAAAAATCATTCAGCATGTTAGAGGACTGAACTTCCTTTTCTCCCAGATAGCCTCTCCCTTATGCTTTGTTGGGCCGTTCCTTTGTGTCTCTATTGGATGCTTCAAACCGTGTTTGCTTCAGCTGGATCAAAACTGCATAGTAAATTTTTTTCTGTTAAAATAAATTGTTATGCTGTATCTTAGGGCCAGAGGCTGTCAACTTATGAAAGTTAAGAAACTCATCAGTTATACAGACTGTAAAGTGTCCATGTATTGTAAATATAATTTCACCATCTTTATAAAAAAGAAGGTGGCCCCAGTTACTGATTTCTGCCAGCAGTGTAACTCGGAAAGACTCTAAATACTCTGCTGTTTTCATGCTGCCTGTCTCATGTTAATTTTCAGGTCTGTGCCAAAGTTCATGAAGAGGATGAAAGTCCCTGACTATAAGGACAAGAATGTCTTTGGTGTGCCTCTGATTGTTCATGTCCAGAGAACAGGACAGCCTCTCCCACAGAGCATACAGCAAGCTCTCCGCTACTTACGGAACAACTGTCTGGACCAGGTATGAAACGCACTCCAGGGACTCAGTTGTTTTATTCTGAAAAGCCACCCTAAGCAAGCAATGGTGAAGCTTTTTATACTCAGTACCACAATTATTTGAAGATTGTTTTATCTCCTTTTGGGCCCATGTCTCCTCTGGTGATTTAAGACTTGGTGCCAGAACTAATGGTTTGCTATTTTGAGTTTTGTATTCAGATACTTTGTTGAATTAGGCTAGATGTTAGGAAGTATTTTTTCACTGAGAGGATTGTCAGGCATTGGAATGGCTTGCCCAGGACAGTGGTGGAGTCACCATCCCTGGAGGCATTCAAAAAGCATTTAAACCTGGTCCTTAAAAACATGGCTTAGTAGTTGACTGTGGTGTTAGTCAAAGGTTGGACTGGATGATCTTGTAGGTCTCTTCCAACCTAAACATTCTGTGATTCTTGTAGCTTGTTAGTCTTGCTGATTTGTATACAATAGCCTACCTCAAAAAATGAGATGAAATCTTAATGTCCATTTAATCAGAGCTCAGGACTCCCAACTTCTTTCTGTATCTGCACTGCTTCTGCTTGATTGTTGCCACTGAGGGTTAACTGCATCCACCATTTCACAAGATATGGTACAAAAAGTTTTATTTACATAGCAAAGAAAGAAAAGTCCAAGAATAGAGAGCAAACTCAGCAGAATATTCTAACTGTTCTGTTGACAAAGTCAGATACAACCAGATAGAGTTAGGTCAGCAGCGGTTCAATGCCAAAGTCATTACAGTACATTGCCTTTTATAGTGTTCTTAGCTACAACAAGCCAGCTGGGAGACCCTCGTGATTAAAGTTGCAGATTTTTTTATTCCCTTTAGCTACAGAGCAGGGACATACCAATCATAATTTTACTGTTCTTCCCCCAAGGATGAGGCTGTGTATCTTTATGAACATAGGACTGGGAGAAACCCCCTTGTTGATGGAGTTCAATCCTTTCCTATTACCGACCTTGTGTGATATGACCTCTTCCATAGCTGCTTTTAGGTATCTTTAAGTTCAAAAGGGGCAAGCAGTATTTTACTCTGCAGACTTTATTAGCTCTGAGGACAGGAAGAGGGTCAATTCTGAACCCTTCCATTTTCTGATCACCATTCTGGTCATTGTTCAGACTGTTTTATTGCATGACAGTCATCTTCCCCAAAATGGAAATCTAAAAATTAGCTGTGAATCATAGCTGTTTCTCCTTGCATCCAGTAGGAGACATAGGCCCTTCCTATCCTTTCTGTCTGTTGAATGTAAAGAGATTCTGTAGTGATCAGACCTTGAAGCCTAACTCCTAGATGTCAAAAGTGAGGTGAGATGAATTTTGCTTACCACATCACAAAATGGTAGGGGTTGGAAAGGACCTCTGGAGATTGTCTAGTCCAACCCCTCTGCTAGAGCAGATTGTACAGGATGGCACCCAGGTGGGTTTTGAATGTCTCTAGAGATGGAGACTCCACCACTTCTCTGAGCAGCCTGTTGCAGTGCTCTGCCACCCTCAAAGTAAAGAAGTTCCTCCTTGTATCGGATGAAACTTCCTATGTTCAAGTTTGTGCCCATTACCTCTTGTCCTGTCATGGGGCACCACTGAAAAAAACCTGACCCCATCCTTTTGATACCCATCCTTTAAGTATTTATAAGCATTGATAGGATCCCCCCTCAGTCTTCTCCAGACTAAAAAGACCCACGTCCCAGGCACAGGGGTTGAGGGACAGGAGTTATAGCCTGCTGGAAATGTCTTAATAGAAGATGCATAGAGACAAATAGAAACAATATATTCAGTAGTTAGCATGCCTGATTATCACTGTCATAGCCTGGGTATATATATTCTTCCAGTATAGGAATAAAAATGATGCAGGAAGCATCAAGCAGGGATAGGACTGGAGAAGAAGATACTTGCTCAAGTATGAGGAAGAGGAGATATGGGGACAGGGATGGGCTTGACAGCTGAAGGTCAATAGGAAGAAAGAGAAAAGAAAGAGGACATAAATGGGGGGAGGAGGAGAGGGAGGAGAGAAAGTAAGATAGGGTAAAAACAGAGAGAAAGGAAAAACTCTCAAGAGATTAGAGGTGGTCAGAAGGAGTGTCCATGGGTAGTCTCAGACAAATATCTTCTCTGAGAGGGAGGGTTTACTTGATGGTAAGAATCAGAAGGTCCATTTCAACTCAGCTTTCTTCTTCAAGTTGAATGGAGAAAATATTTTAATAGAAAATGAAAGAGGAGAGATACAGGTTAGGGCTATTTAAAATATCTTTCCACCAAAAACAGAGAAATAGGAGTTTGGATAAATATAATTAAACAAAAAGAGAAATCAAGAGTAGCAGAATGATGAGCAGCAGGAGATTTCACAGGTGCAATTTGATATCTGACCTCAAATCAGTCTTAGGTGTAAGTTTTTAAAAATTCTTTGTATCAGCAAGGACATTTACCATCAAAAGCAGAGAACTGGGCCTCTGCTCTCGTATTTGTCTACCACATGGTAAAACTGTACTTTTTGAATGAAATTAGCATGAGTCCTTCTGCATCTTCACTATACATTTCTAAGAGCAAAAGGGATTTACAAATAAGAGAAAGGGAAAGGGGGAAACATATTAAAAGAACCAGATGCTCTTTCTTGTATTCCCTTGTTAGAAGGAAGAGCAGAGCTTCCTCTGTGAACAGAAATTCAGTGTATTGGGATGTACACAGGACTCATTCCAGTCCTCTTAACTCCTATGCATGAATACAGCACATGAGCTTTGCCAAATTCATCAGTAAGACACAGCAGAAGAGCCACTCATAGCCAGTCTGGTGTAGGAGTTCATCTCCATATAAATAAAAATATCTCCTCACACAGGTGCACAGTGTGTAATTAGTGTCAATAATGTCCTAGTTAACAAAAGTCCTAAATATCATGTTCCTGGGCATGGGAAGTGTTCTGGGGAGAGGAGGAATCTGCATGAACATTGCTGGTAGGGGTGAGGGGATGGGAACCAAAAGGCATTGCTTCCTTGCTTTTATACATAATTCCTGTTGGGACCAGTAGCTGAAGGGAGGCTACAAGAAAGCTGGGGAGGGACTTTTTACAAGGGCATATAGTGCTAGGACAAGTGGTAACAGTTTTAAGATAAAAGAGAGTGTAGATTTAGATTAGATACTAAGAAGAAATTCTTTACTGTGAGGGTGGTCAGACTGGCACAGGATGCTATATCCTGGAATTTTTAAGACCAGGTTGGATGGGGCTTTGAGCAGGTCTAGAGGAAGGTGACCCTGCCCATGGAAGGGGGGCTTGGAACTACATGATTCTTCCAAGGTCTTTTCCTTTTACAACCCAAATCCACACAGAAAGCTGAACAGACAGTGGGCATGGAGAACAGAGAACTGTAGCTCCAAACCTGAAGTGTTGCTTTTTCATGGCTCTTTCTCAATATTTCACCTTTCCCCCTGCAAAACTGAAGGAAAACAATGCTTAAGACTTCCCAAATGAAACACTGTAAACTCACATGGGAATAAATAATGTGGTTGAGGCAGAGGAATTTGCTCCGGGGAAATTCCACTGATGAGAAGGATGGTAAAAGGGCAGCAGTGCCATGAAGGCACTTGCAGGCATCATATAAAGAATTACCTCTTTCTTTATAATAGAGAGCAAACAGGATAAAAATGTCTAAGTGACACTGCACAAGTAATCCCCGTGGCCCCCACGTTTGAACTCCTGAACTGGGGTTTTCAGTGGGATTTTGGGGAACCATTGAAAGGAGAGACTGGGGAGAGGGAAAAATAATTTGGTCTCGGTTTTAATGTTTTACCAGGATGTACTAATCTATTGCCACAACATTTATAATTTAGCTGAGCATAATATTTTCTTGTGAGTCTTCAAAATACATGCCCAAATAAACATGAGGAACCAGATTCTCAGCTGGAGTAAATCAACAGCCCATCACCCAAGCCAAGCAAGCCACTGCTGATCTGTATCAGCTGAACATCTTGCTTAAACTCTTCAGGCAGCAGGGAAACCACATGCTTTCTGAACTCTCCCTCTAGGCTGGGATGCAGAGCAGCAAAATTATTAACTCTTCCAGTCCTGCTGTGAGAGCATGCACTTGCCAATGAGACTTTGGGCTAGTCAAGACTGTCCCTTTTCCATGTTTCTTTTATTCTTGGCTAGAGGAAAGTATTCTTGGTCATGACCAAACTCCCCCATAGCAGGTGGTTTTGAATATATATATATTTATATAACTATTTAAGTAACTTTATTTTTTTTTCACTTCAACATCATGGCTTTTTAGGTGGGTCTGTTCCGAAAATCAGGAGTGAAATCCCGAATCCAGGCCCTCCGTCAGATGAATGAGAACTCCCCAGAAAATGTCAGCTATGAAGACCAGTCAGCATATGATGTGGCAGACATGGTAAAGCAATTTTTCAGGGACTTGCCAGAACCTCTTCTCACAAGTAAACTAGGAGAGACCTTTCTACACATCTACCAATGTAAGTTCCAATATTTCTATTATAAACGATGAGAAAATATTATATATTGTATAATAATATATTGTAAATAATTTTGGTGTGTTAATAGTGGGTGGCTTTCTTTCTGCTCATCTCCAAGATGTGTAGAAGAACTCAGATTTCAAAATCATTCACTGAGAGATTTTATAAATTGCCTAAAGGCTTCAATGTCAAAATTTGAATGGAAATACACTATTTAGATCTTGAGTCACATTGAAAATATTGGCCTCCCCATCAGAAAGATGCAAAAAGGACAGGATGCCATAGATGTAAAAAGTGTAAAGACTCATGTTTTTAATATATTTCTTTAAGCTGTCTGTTTCATGCAGACATCTCAATACAAGTGAGTGTTCTGGGCATGGAGAAGTGGTACTTGCCAATGAGAATATGAGCCTGTGCAGTCCTCATCCTTACTGTGACTTGATTATTTGCCTTTTTATTGTAGTCAATAAAAGGTACATGCATGCAACAAGGTGCTTTCATATACATCCTCATCTTCGATGTAAAGATCTTGCAGAGAAAAAAACGAAAAAAACCAAACCAGAGGATTTCTTTCATTCATTTCATGATAAACAGTCTTTAGATGACTTTGTATCTCTTCTCCAGACTGAGGGAGAAATAAAGAATGAGGAAAACATTGAAAAGACAGAGGAATTAAAGTTTTTTTTCCCGACAGTGTCCATTATGAAGTCCAGTCAGTGCTCTGGCAGATACAGAAGAGCATGCCCAGCTGTTCTAAGCCAAATAATTGGAAACAATAAAAAGAAGTGTGTCTGCTCTTTTCACTTGCAGACGTTTCAGCTGCCAAAACAATAGAAAGCCATTTTTAAACATTGTATAATCCCATTGCTAAAGAATTTAAGCTACTTCCGTGTCTCCCTTTACCGTAAAAATCTGTCTGTGGCACATAGTCACTAATGTGTTTAACATCACAGTGTCTGTAACTGGTAGAGAATTGCTGTGATCCTGCATGTGGGAGACAGCATCGAAATAAATTTAGTGGATTTAGTCATGCGTGATGTCTTGAGACAGAAATTAACTGCAACAGTTGGTGTCTAGCCCTGGACCATCATTTCCCCCTCTCCTCTTGCAGGCCTTGTCTGCCTACACACACACCAGCAAGCTTGTTCAGAAAAGCTGTGGAAATTCTGGTTGCTAATAAACAGCAATTGCAATTGTTTCCATAGTGAAGTGGCCAAGGAGAAGATTCTCTACTAGAAGGACATGTTCTACATGTCCTTAGAAACAAATCATCTTTAACTATTGCTTGATGAAAAATGTGCATGTCTGAGCATGCTGTAGGAGGGCCTGCAAGTCAACTACTCCCTTGCCAAAGGAAGAGAGATGTGGCAGATCTCAGTGTTTTGCCATTATTAGGTCTGTAGCCAGAAGAAGTCCCCATCTCGAGGTCAGGAGCCTGGCATTAAGAGTCACAACAGCCAAAAGACTGAACATTGAAATATTGCTACCAGCCAGAAAAAAAAAAAAAAAAAAAAAAAGCTATGAAAAGAGGCACAGGAAAACTCTAGCCCTGCATGATACTGCAGTGGGAAGTCTGAAGCATTCTTTAGTCTGGTCAGAGGGGAAAAAATAGTGCCAAGAAAGATGTTCTTGAACTGTACCAGTACTTTAAAGAGTTTCAGAAAGACTTGAGGATGTGTCTGTTTAAACCAAGAGGGGAACAGGAAAATATGGGCTCTGGAGACCAGTGCTTGGATTAAGAATGAATAGCAGTGTTTTTTTGTTAATATGTGACCAATAACAAATGCATTTTTCTGTTTTAGAAAGTACTGACAAAACTCCTTACACAGAAGCAAAAATTTCAAAAAAGCTGGGATACCAATTGTATTTCATAATGTTTACAATTAAATAAATATGTATCTGGGAGGTTTTTTTCCCCTTCATCCTGTTTATACTAATGTGAAGTTAGGAAGGACTTTTTATTTCTCTTTTAGAATATAGTGTCACACTGATTTTTCTGTGACTCACTGAACAGCCTTTTCATATATCCAGAATGGTTTGATTTACTGTTAACACAGAGGAGTGGGGATGAGATGATTAGTGTAGAAGTATATACAGCATAACTTTGAAAATTTCTCTATTTTGCTTAATGTTTACCTATGACATGAAGAGCTGGCTGGTCTTCTCCGTGCATCAGAGCCACCATCACTATAGTACGGGTGAGGCAGTGCCAGGAAGCTACCTATGCAAAGGCTCATTGCATGGATTTAGCAAAGGTTCCTCTGACTCTTCAGAAAGCCCTGGCCTCTTGATGCTTCTAGAAAGTTGGAAGCATTGAGCTGTTTTCAGTTTGCCATTCATGTCTAAAAGCTTTTAAAATAATGTGTTGTACAAAGCTATCAGGCAGAGTTTAAAAGTTGGCTGTTCCATCTACTGTAAATCTGCTTTTGTTCTTCTATTCAACTGTATAGAGTGTTTGTAATACCCAGAGGAGGGCTCCGACTCCAAACTGAGAAAACTTGTGGTAGTTTTAGAAATGAATCTGTCTGAGGCATTATTTTAGTATATCCATTATTTCATTAAACTCTCTTATAGTTTAGGACACAACAGTAAGTATTTTCCCAAAGCTTCCCTAAGACTTTTGATCTGTCTTCCCAGAGGACAAAAGAAGCCTGGAAAATGACATTTAAAGATATGAGTACTGACTCCTCCTCTCCCTTCATAAACTTTAAGTGAAGTTCAGTCTCTTTCTTTGGGAACAGCCTTTCAAATTAACAGAGAAATGTCATACACTGGCTAGGTGAGCTGTGCTTGGTGGAGGAGCAAATCATGGAATCATTAAGGTTGAAAGAGACCTCTAAGATCACCAAGTCCAACCATCAAACTAACCACCACCATACCTGCTAGACCATGCCCTGAAGTCATGTCTACACATTTTTTTAACACCTCTGGGGATGGTGACTTCATCACCTCCCTGAGCATCCTGTTCCAATGCTTGACCACTCTCACAGTAAAGAAATTTTTCCTGCTATCCAGTCTAATTTTTTTCTAATATCAAATCACCTCCCTTCAACAACCAGCCAGTCTTCATCCCATTGTTTAATTCAGAAAGCCATTCCCCAGGTGTGAATGCCTGTGCTTACTCATCTTCTTCCTGACTTCTTTGTCTGATCTTACACTGACCCCTCTGAACATCCCTTGTTTTCCCTCAGATGTCCCCAAGGAGCAGCGGCTGCAGGCGGTGCAGGCAGCCATCATGCTGATGTCTGATGAGAACCGGGAGGTTTTGCAGACCCTGCTGTGCTTCCTCAGTGATGTCACCTCTGTGGAAGAGAATCAGATGACTCCTATGAACATAGCTGTTTGTCTGGCCCCGTCCCTCTTCCATCTTAACATAGTGAAGAAGGAAAGCTCACCTAGGTAGGTTTCTTTACACTATAAATAGTCATGTTCTTCATACTGGAGAAGCTGTGGATGCCCTCTCCCTGGAAGTGCTGAAGGCCAGGCTGGATGGGCTGTGAGCATCCTGCTCTAGAGGGAGATGTCCTTGCCCACACAGAGGGGTGGGAACTAGATGATCTTGAAGCTCCTTTCCAATGCAAAACATTCTATGATAACACAAAATGTTGCTTTCAGTGTTTCTAAAGGCATGCAGGATAAAATTTTCTAGAGCATCTGCTTTCCAGCAAATGTTTTACAGGGCATGACTTCAGTAAGAGGGGAAAGCCCTTGCTGCAGAGCCAGTAGCACAACTTCACGTACACAGAGGTGTGTTTGCAAGCCCAGCAGGTGTTTCTAGCCCCCTGTTGGGAATATGGAGTGTCTGCTTTCCATGCAAAATTTCAGTGGGGTACTGTTGAGTTTTGCATGAGTAATGTCATCTTCATTGAAGGGAAAGGGCCTGATTTTGCTCTGGTATAAGTCAAAGATTGACTGTATTTTGAAGGATTTTAAATACACAGATATAGATTTCCAGTGTGTGTTTTTTCACACTGTATTTTCTGGCTACATGCTGCCCCTTGGATTACTGAATTTCAGGCCTCATTAAGATGGTATGCAACAGGGTGAATATAGACTAAACAGGGCATAGATGTCCCTTCTGACTTTTGGGGCTTTCCTCCATCTGGTTCAGAGTGCACTTAGACTGATGGTCATTCACATGTATCACCAGGATCTGAGCAAGCACATGAAGCAGTAACAACATAAAACACTGTACATCACATCTGTTGGAAGTCCATTCCAAAATGTACAACACCTGAAGCAGGATATACATCATCTTTCCTGTTTTTACCTTTGGTTCAACAATATTTTAGGTAAACATTTTTCCTTCTAAAAAGGCCCAACAGTCTGAGCTCAAATAAAAAGTAAAGGTAGGCTTTTCTTTATGCTGTTTTAAACATCCTGGTGCTGTTTGTTTGTTTTCATATTAAAAAGACTCAGCTCTTTTTACCTGAGACACTGAATTCAATTACAGAGTAATACAGAAAAAATATGCAACAGGGAAGCCAGATCAGAAGGACCTCAGTGAAAACCTGGCAGCTACTCAGGGACTTGCTCACATGATAATGGAATGCAACAAACTTTTTGAGGTAAGTGAGAGACTCAAACAGCATTATTCATGGCCACATCGTGCAGAATCCTTTGAAGTATTTTTGTTTACACTTACATTTTCTGTCTTGTATTAACTCAGAGACTGATGGCCCCTCACTTATTTGTAAACTTTCTCAACCTAAAGTTTGTTTATCTCATTTCTTTATGAATGTTCTCTTCTAGCATTCAAATATACCACTACTAAATATGCAAGGTAATTGCTCTATGGCAGTTTTCAACCCAAATTATTGAATTAGGAAATTCTAGTCTAATTAAAATAAAAATTGGCTGGTTTAATATTTCATACTATTATAATACTTCTAGCACCTCATTTAAAACTTTTCATATAAAAAAGAAAAGTTGATACACTTTATTTCCCTGTGTCTTGTAATAAAGTTAATATTGCATAGGGAGATGCAGTCTCCCTGCATCTTTCACTGCAGGTGCAGGAGAGAAAATGCTCCCATCTCCCTTCCCCAACATTTCTAAAGGGCAGAGGAGTAACATGGATGTGTTGGCATGCAGCTGATCAGTCTAATTTTGTCCTGCATGAGCAGTGCTATTCTGAGCCATGAACGGTTTCATTATACTGCTCTAATGTCTCTTCTTATGTTAGAAGATGGAAATAGGTATCCATTTTACAGAGCACAGACTCATTGCAATTGGATGTCAAATGGTCCATCAGCCTGGAAACACATTGCCTTCAGGAAAAGTTCTCAGCAGGAGTTTTTCCCTATGTGTTTCCCTCTCTTTTGTGGCACAGGTTCCACATGAGATGGTCACCCAGTCCCGAAACTCCTATGTTGATGCAGAAGTGCATTCTCCCACCCTAGATGAGCTGGGGAAACAAGCAGACGAGGAAGGAGGCAGCTATCAGATGTACCTGGAAAGTCTCATGCAGAATCTCCAGAAAGAAGCAAAAGAGAAATTCAAAGGATGGGTGACGTGTTCCAGTATGGAGAACACAGAACTTGCCTACAAAAAGGTAATTTGAGGAGATGTGGCAGAAGCAGTAAATCAACCAAAACAAAATACAGCCTAACTGTGGGACACCCTGACTTGCTTCATGACTAAATACATACCCTTCTGTCTGGTGTGGAACACTGTTATTTACTTTATTTTTACAAGACTACTAAAAGCAGTTAAAAACATAATATGATAGTGATTGAAGTAGGACATTCCAGAAGAAGTCACACAAAGCAACCTAAGGTCTCCAAAATTGAAGAAGTAAGTGTTGCAGCAAGCAACACAACCAGAATGTGAGCTGAGACTTTAAACAGATACCATCACATGGGTAAGTTCTTGAACTGGGGAAGAGGCAGAATTTCTGACCTTCTCCTCTTGTTTGCCAGCATTTTGGAGAACACGACCAGAACATAGATATTAAAAGATGGTTTTAGGTTCCCACTGCTTTACTTAGCCAGGATAACCTTATGGCCAGTTCTAGACCTGATCCTCTTGCCTTTGTTTCCAGTGGACTTTTGATACCTGCAACTTTTATAAAAAATTCTGAAGTTGTTTCATGCTCCATCACTTCTGCAGGGAGAGCCAGCTGGGTGCAGCCAGAAGGAGGGTGCTGCAGGGTCCCTGTAGACAGTGGAGTTCAGGGCTGCTGGAAATGCAATGACAAAACAGTTTTCTGCAAACCAGCAGCAGCCAGTGAGAGGAGGGGATGGATTAGGGGTGGGTGATACTAGTTAGGGGAAGCACACGGGGAGGAACATGGGATCCAGATAGTGAGAGGGTGGGAGCTCTTAGGCAGCATTTTTCCTACTTAGGCAGTTGCACCCCCTCTCTTAGGGCAAAGAAATCATGGTTACTCTGTTTTGTAACCACCTTCTGTGAGTGACCCCTCCAGGAAGGAATTGTAGGAGGCTGGGGAGGGAGTAACAGGGCTCAGGTGGGAGTAGGATGGTGGGAGAGGGAAGGGAATGAAGAAGGGCACGCACAGGACTGAGACTGCAGAGGGGACTGGGAGCACCTGGGGCTCCAGGGCAGGAGGAACAGAGACCTGAGAGCTTTGGGAAGAAGCAATTATAACAACATAAAATAATTTGGGGTGGAATTTTCTGGGGACACAATTCTGGTTCTGTGGGAGGTGCTGGAGGTTTCTGGAGTGTTAGTGTTGGTGTGTGAGGAGGCCAGGGTAGGAAGGGGTTAGAAAAGCAGGGCTTGCAAGATCCAGTTAATGTGTTTCCTGCCTGAAATATGGCAGCCCTAAAACCATGCAGAAATGCTGTATGTGTGGAATTTAGGATATACATCTTTTAAGTAGCCTTGCACTTTCTGCTCCTCTTACTGCACTCTGTGGAGGTGTAGCAAGTAACATGAGCCATGGGATAGGAGTTATCAAGCAGTTTGCATGTTCCTTCTTTGAAAGGCATTTACCAAATGCTTCCCCTGTGGCTATTTTGAGGAGCAAACATCTGTGTATCTGACACATAAGTGAATCAACATGTGTACTGCTCTTCCACCAATTAACCAGGAGAGTTAATTGACCCTCTGTCACAGCTAGAGTCAGATTGCCCAAGGTGGTATCTTTATTTCAGCCCATGGTTTCAGTCTGTCCCTTCAGCTGTTTTTACTTCTACACAGATATCCTGCATTACAGACAGGATGCTTGGGGTTGATAAAGGGTCTGCCACACTAGAAGTAATACAACAACTCCACTGACACTATGGGAAATGGTCCAGAAATACACTGGTTGGAGAGCAGAAGTAATGTATCACTTCAGTTTTCCATCCAGGGCTAGTATGACTGTTTTCACACACAGAAGAGCAGCAGCAACAATAGTTGTAATGACTGGCACAGAAATATGAATGCTTTTAAGCTGAAGCCAGATATCCATATCAAGATTTTGTCCTCAGTTACCCTCTGTTGTATATATGCATATAGACTGTGGTGTTTTATGTTCTTTGTTACTTACTCCAGGTTGGGGATGGGAACCCCCTAAGGCTTTGGAAAGCCTCAGTTGAAGTTGAAGCTCCCCCATCAGTTGTTCTGAACAGAGTGCTGAGGGAACGTCACCTCTGGGATGAGGACTTCTTGCAGTGGAAGGTGGTGGAGAGCCTGGACAAGCAGACAGAAGTTTATCAGTATGTTTTGAACAGCATGGCTCCTCATCCAGTCCGAGATTTTGTTGTTCTAAGGTAAGCTCAGGGCATTTCCCCAGTAGCTTTGCTTCCTGAGATGCATGCAAGGAAGATCTGGCCTTATCTCAGCCTTTGCATCTGTATTATTGCACCTTGAGAACTTTACCGGGCAGCAGAGTTGATTCCTTAAACTGAATTAAAATTGTACATCTAGAGCATGCTGACCTTTTCTCTGATGTAATTTGAGCAGTACGTACTCCCGAGGCCATAAATATAATTTGTTTCTTAGAACAGATGTCTGGTAATAGCTGCTGTTCTCTCTTAGCTTTGTTTGTTGTCAAAACAGTGGAAATGGAACCCAACTGTTTTTTTACACTGCTTTTGCTCTTCTCTGGGGAATGTTTGAAGTTTAGTAGGCAAATGTTTAGTGGAGAAGATAGTGATGCTTTTAAGCTAAGATTGTTACACGGTGTCTATGTAAGTTGTTATTTTATCTTTGCAGTTGGAGAAATGCTAACCCATAAAAATCCTAGTGTAGAAATGAACAGAAAGAGGGAGCAGTTATCTATTCTGATGGCCTTTCAGGGGATGACATCTCTCAAATGTGTATCTGTGTATCAATACTCTAAATTCAGGCCCAGTTTTGCCATTGTCTGTCTGCCCATAAGAACAGGTGACAAATTCCTCTTATGCACTTTCTGCCTTTGAAATCCTGTCTCCTTACTTGCCAGGAGCTATTGTGGAGCTGCTGACATATTTCACTTACAGGGTCAGTCCTACAGTTATTTATTTCAATTTGGTTTTGTGCATTCCTGTTCTTGGTCTCTGCTGTTTTTGAATGAAATGCTGTGACAGAGAAATACTAAGCAGTTTTGACAAAGGGAATAGTCCCATGAGTCAGAATTGTATTAGTGGGAACAAAGACTGAAGGAAAAAGATGAGACCAATAAAAAATTACTAATAATACACACCTTTTATGAGCTTCTGTATTATCCTAGAGATTAGTAACAAGAAGATATTGTCAGTATAAGGGAAGATTTACAGGAACTTTTACAGGAAGATTTAAAAAGTATTTTCTGTAAGTTCTTTATTATACTAAAACAGCAGTCCTCCCACTACTTGAATTCTTTTGTCTTCCCACAGTAATATATACTGGGATAAATTAATGATTTAATGATTAATTTTCTTATATAATATTATGGACTTAAACCAGTGATAAATCTGGCTCACTGCATAGCAGCAAAAAGATTTCCTGGGAGAGGTAGGGAAGTTTTGATGATCATAATTCTGTCCTGCTACTTGCCACCTAGTCCAGTATTAGATTTCATGGTGGTTTATGTTCTTTAAAGACCTGCTGTGCAGTCACATCACTTAAAGGAAAATCTTGCCATTGAGTTCTCATTCTTTTCACTAACCCAGGCAGAATAACCCCCAAGGACTGAAATACATATCATAAAACAGAATCCTGGTGGGTTTTTAAGGGCTGAAAACAGCTGTCAGGCAGATCTGTCAGATTATGTTGTTTATCTCTTTTGATTTATAGCATTAAGTCTAGAGCAAGGTTAACCAGCAATGTTGCAGTTAATTTGATACCTTATGATTGGCGGGAAGTGAACAGTGAAATTATAATTCACCTCTGGGGACATGAAATAATATATTTTAACAGACACCAATTTTCCCCTTCCTAATCAAACTTTTGGCTGTGAATAGATGAACTTAGATGTTTTTTTTTTTTTTTTTTTTTTTTTAATTTGCCAGTCATAACAAGGGTATTAAACTCCCCTGAGAAGGCTCTAATGGTAAGAATACAGAGGTGTTATTTTATACTCCTGGGATCTGATGCAGCTTTCAGCTGCTCTACAGAAACATCACTTAATTCAAGATTCCTCAAGTATTTAATGTCCACTAAGTATCACGGTATCTCTGAGTTAGCTGTTATGCTCATTTTACCTACTGTAAAACATTTAGAGAAGTAGAAAAATTGGCCTAAATCTGTACAACTGGGAAGAGGCATCATAACTCTTCTGTGGTCTCTGGGATTCATGTTTTTCTACTTCACAAACAGCCCAAGTCAGTGCCATGTTACCAAAATGATATGGTCACATCTAAGTACCACACTTGTGCAAGCATTCACAGATCTGAGGTTAAGTATTAAAATTGAGGTCTCCTGAACTGGGTGGAAGCACATGAGGGAGGCTAAAAACATGGGAGAGGGGAAAAATGAAAGGAAATTCTGTTTTAATACCCTTGAAGCATGTTCTGGCAGTTCCAGAAGTCAATGTGGGTAGTAGTGAGGATTTCTGCTGTGCTAAACCATACTTGTGCTTCCATAACTCTGCATGGATGTGAAGTGACAAGTCAGCCTTTGCTGGGTGGCTTATTCTCACTTTATCTCCTTTCCAGAGCTTTTGTCTGCAGAAGGTGTAACATGCCCTGTAATGTAAAACCAAACTTTTCCACCTGGAGCATGTAGCAGTTTAAATGGGTGTCTATTCCCCATCATGGTCTCACTTCACACTGGGGAACACAAAACTTCTCCAGGGACTTCTAGGACAGTCAAGTGGCATTGCTGGCAACAAGGATAGGCAGACAAGCAAACTGTAACTTTTATTCTTACTCATGTGCCCCAAAGTTTCATTACTAAAGTGGTCCCATCTTGAATGTGTTGCTACAGGACATGGAGGACAGATTTGCCAAAGGGGATGTGCATGCTGGTGGCCATCTCTGTGGAACATGAAGAGGCTCCTCTTATGGGAGCTGTGCGAGCAATTGTGATGGACTCTCAGTACTTGATAGAGCCATGTGGCTCAGGAAAAGCCAGGCTCACCCACATCTGCAGAATTGACCTAAAGTAAGTATGCCACCTGCAAAAAGCAAATGTCCACTCAGCAGCTCAAAACCATCAAGCTCAGGGTGGGGAAGTGTTTGGCACAAAGTCAATCTGGCTTTGTTGCTTTGTAGTCTTCCTTCAGTCTTTTCTATCCACTAGGCTCACTTCTTTGCTCAGCATCTACTGCTGCTATGATGTGATCATAAAAATAAAATCTGCTTATTTTATTACTGCAAGGGAGAGCTTCAGAGCAGGCTTACAATGACAAGTATTTGAAGTGCCCACCACCTCTGTGGGCAGTGGGGAGTAGGAAGCATGGCAAGCCCATTCCTGCAGGGCATGTCACTTGAGTATCTGAGTTTCTCAATAATTCTCTTTCCATTTCTTCAGAGGGCATTCCCCAGAGTGGTACAACAAAGGCTTTGGACATCTGTGTGCAGCAGAAGTTGCCAGGATCAGAAACTCATTTCAGCCTCTGATTGCTGAGGGACCAGAAACAAAAATCTGAGGAAGTGTTCCTGGGAACATGTGAGCATAAATCAGGGTCTGGAAGGGAATAGGAATACTGAAAGCAAAGATTTTATTTAAGCTGGAGAAATCTGACTAGACCTGGGTTTGTACAAAGGTGGAACAGGAATTTTATAGGAAAGTTTTTTTATTGTGGAGACTTCACCTCCCCCTGCCACATCCCTTCTGTATTAATTTCAGTTATTGAGGTAAACATTTCTTCAGAGAGCTTTTATCATTATTACTTTAAAATCAGACTATTGTCATTACTTGTGTGTTACATAACTGGTATTTAAAGGCTTCTAAGAAGCATATTTTAATTGTAAATATATTATGTACAGTATGTATATATCTATATTATATCTATATATATGTATATGTATAAATTAATTATTTTGTATATAACTCAGTGCAAATCACTTGCATCAGTTGGACCTTAAATGAATCTGTCACTTGTTCCTTAGTGTGTCACTGCTCCATAAGCTGTGTTTGCTGTTATCACAGGGCTCTGGGCATCATCTGTGTGATAACAGGAATGCCTGTTCTCAAAGATGTGTCATGTTTGTGTATGCTGTGAGAAGGTACCTAGAAATAGATGTAGGAAGAATCATAAGTCCTAAGGAGGAGGGAGGCTACTGTACGGTTAAAAATAATGAGTGGGTCAGTTTCACCAAAAAACCATGTGGAAATGTAACTGAGAGAGGCATTTTGAAGACCATTTATATTCATTCAGCTGCAGAAAGTTTGTGACTGTTAATATAAGGTGTTGAGAACTTACCTATTGCCTTAATTAGTGGTATATCTGCTGCTTGAGAACCTGGCTGTGTGCAGTGTTCTAAGTAACTGGGCACCCTTGAAGAGTAGAGGATAATGCTGTGTGTGCTGAGGTGTCTGAAATCAGGCTGGTCAGTTATTCAGCCCTAAATCTGGGGTTTTAGCATTTTGTCTAGGTTCTGAGTCAGTGTTTCTGTGTTGTTTTTTCCTTCTCCCATAGAGATGGCTAATTGTTAAGAAGCTCCAAAGCAGATTTTCCACATCCAGTGGACACAAAGATGTGCAGATGAATACCATGCCTTTTAATATTCTTACTATACAAATAACTAAACTTTTTTTAAGCTTTTAAGCACAACACAGAGATTTAAAAGAATAAATGCAGACTATGCTTGGAAAGATTGCTTTTTATAGTAACAGCAAGCATTTTCATATTATGTTGCAAGGATCTGCATGATTCTGCCTCTATAGGCATTGGTGGGAGCGGGATTAGCCCCTGACTATGAGGAGTAGGAGCCATTTAAGCCTATTATATCATTTCATTTTCAGGGACCTATTATTCTGCTAATGGAAGAATGCTTTAAAAGTCATAATAATAATTTCTTGATGTTACCTTTGAGGCAGGGTTCTGTTTTGTTTTTAACTAACCTAAGACCAAAAGTGATATTACATCTAGGATTCAGTAAGAATGTACAAGCCTGTTAATACTGTTCTTCATTAACCACATTTGTTCACTTTGACTTTATTTATTGCTGCATAAAGCAGCTGAGTCATTCATAGCCAGTCTTTCAGCTCAGTCCTTCCAACAAAATCCACTAAGATTTAGTGTGAGGTCAGTGAAGAGGGACACACATCCTACACCAAGTTACACAAATCAGGTTTTGTGCCCTGATTCAGAAGACAGGGAAATCTCCTCATCAAAGCCAGTGCTTTGAATCTACCCTAGGTATGGGAGCTGTGGGGTGGGTGGACTATGTGTGAGTCCTTGCTTGCTGCTAAAGCATGGTCCCTCGTGCACACACAGAAGGCCTGGGGGTGTAGGGCAGCCCTGTAATCTGAGAAAGCAATCTTGTGAGAGCCTGGGGAGGACAGGGGCAGGGTGACCCAGCACAGTGTCCCCATGGAGCAGCAGGACCCTAAAAAAGTCACTGTCATCTTCTGCCATCAGCTGCTCCACCCATGTTTTACTGTGCAGCTCATAGGGTCAGGGAGGTTGGCTGCCCAGGAGCTCCTGCCAAGAGTTTCTGACCAACAACAGTTGCAATGTGCAACTCCTGTGTGTTATTCAGTCTTAAAGACAGGGGAGTGCTCACACCCTTGCATAGTGTGTTGAGGTCTGGCAGCCACCACCACTGCCCAGCTCCATCCTTCCAGGGAGTAAGCAGGGGCTTGAGAGCTGGCAGGGCACAACTGGTCCCCTGGTCCCCTCTGGTTCCAGTGAGACTGCCACCCCAGAGAGCAGCATCTCCTCCCCAGATGCCCATAGCCACAGCAGCAGGTTTCTCGCTGGCTCTTTTCCAAAACTCGAGCAATTAGAGCACTTCTGCTATATTAGTTTGCATAAATTAATACAATAGTGCCTCAGTGTTACTGGGTTAGTGCAGAATTTCTGGCCCTGGGAATGGCAATTACCTGACAATAAATAATTTCTTTAGGAAATGAAGGGAAAACCTCGACAGTGGTTTTATCCTGTCTGACAAGGCATCAAACAGCTGGAAGAGGCTCTGTGCCACTTGCTGCTGTAAGCAGGGTAGGTTCTCCTCCTACCCTTGCAGAAGCTCTGTCATGTGCTTCTGATATCTCTAAGCCATGTATCAATGAAATAAGATCTTTTTTAATGCACATTATGCTGAGTCTACCATTCAGTTACCACAGTATTTTGTATTGTTACATTTCTATTGAGAGTACATTATGATAATTGCATTTTTAAATGTTATACTCATATCAATACCTCATATTTTTACCTCATCTGTTGGTATCAGTCATTAGTTGTAAATAAATAATTGCAGAGCTGAATAAATTTACATATACTAAAAAAGTCACATTTCCTTTGTGGGCTCATTTCATCCTTTGGCACAAGGAACACAGTCCATTTAAGCCCTTGTTCTCTTTATTGCAGCCTTCTGTGTACTAAACTGTTATGGGATTTCAATAATGATTTTAGGCTCAAAATGGCACTGTTGTCTGTTATCTTACAGTGTTCTTAAACATACAAGAGCTTTATGTCCAAGATTACATTTTTACAAGAAGCTTGAGCTAGAATGGCTGGTAAACACATTCAGCGGGTTCCAGGTTTCTGACTCTCACTGAATTCAGCCATGTTTCTGCATGTATATTTGTGTCAATAATCCAAGTCCAGGTACCTAGAGACTGACTGTGGAGCTGGGATGCTGAATGTTTGTATTCACATCATCACACTTCAGCCATCTCAAATCCAGCAAGCCACTGCAAAAGAGAAAATGATGCACCAGCAGGATAGTGATTCTTGTTTGTCTTACACACACCTACAAATAGAATAAAGGTTGCTTTGGGTGGCCCTATCTCTCTTCAGATCTCTCTTGAATTATGAAAAGAAGCAGAGTCTCAGAAAACAGGATGCTGAGCTACAAGAGGCCATCTAGGATGGGATAAACCTTTTTGTCCCAACATTCAGAGAAAGCTCAGTATTAAACTTTGGACTGAAAGAAAGCACTTCTCTCCAGCTGTCTCCTGAGATGGTCAGCTGTCTTAAGTTCTTCCTTTCTTAGAAAGAATAAAATATGTGATGCCTTCCCATTTCCACCTCTCCCTCCCACCCACCTCCAGGAATGTTAGAGCAAAAAGACTGTCTTAACCCTAATAGCACTGGTGTTTCAGTTCTTGGTAGGTACAGTCTTTATCATGGTAAATTCTTGGGCATCCATCCTCTCTCCAGTGCCTTGCAGGGGTCACCAGCAAGGCATCTCTCTGATTGATGATGCACTTGCTCTGCAGAATCAGTGTCAGCCTTGGAGGATCTTGGTAGGCCTATGAGAAGTTGCTCTTCAGAATGACAGGTAGCTGTTAAATGAGCACAGCCTCAACATACTGTAATGACTATGAGATGAAAATATTGGAAGAAATACTATTGGAGCCTGCAAATCAAAGAGGAGAGGATAAAAACAAATTGCTGCTCCAGCTCAGTGGTGACAGACAAGCTGGGAAGTGAATACAGACCTTGCCAGAGAGGAAGCAGAACTTAAATGTCAGGGCCTACTCACAGTCCCCTAGGAACCCATCATGGCAATGCCATCTTCTCCTAGCCACATGTGTGTCTATCTCAGCTGCACATGGGCTTCATTTGGCTGGGTGCTTGGCCAGGCAGACTCTGTTGTTACAACAGCAGTTTCACATCACAGTGTGCCAGGGCCAGGAACACAGGGCATCAAACCCCAGCTTCAGCACAAGGTGGGTGTTTGGACTTTGTTAAAATGTACAATTTAATTTTTGAGGCATCTGGTTCCCTCAGCTTCATGGGTTACACAGCTATGCTATGCAGAAAGTTAACATCCCTCCTCCAGAGTGACAGTGGGTGCAGAGCAGATCCCACCCAGCACTGACTGCAGCCTCTCCTGCCTCAGATGGGTGCATAGAACACAGGGGGCAACACAGAGCAGAGCAATGGGGCTGGGTTAATGAGTGAACCACAAGGAAAACATTACAACACTGCAGGTAACTGTTTGCCTGTGTTTATAGGCTCATGTTGGGGAGGTCTTACTCCCAGATATCCTCCCTAGTCCACAAAGGACCCGGATACCTGTGGCTCTTTACACCCCTGATGAAGGCTGGCTTCTCTCACATGAAAAGTAACATGAACACTTAACAGCCTTCTGCCCCTTTGACCCTGAAAATAGGATGTTTATCCCCATTCCTGATCTCCCACACGTAGCTATTTTCCACTGCTCTTTTCTACTATCTAAGCACAAGCTCCTGGGCTCTGCCCTCTTCTCCACTGAGTCCCAGGCTGCACAGGAGGCCACAAACCCTCAGAACAGGCTGTTCATAGCCAAGCAGTCAATGGGCCCAGCCCCAACTTCGATGGGAGGGTGCCAGGAATTGCCAGCCTGCCAGGGTTCTGGTCTGCAAATGTCCCACCCTGGACAAAAATCCAGGGTGGGGAGAAATCACCTCTGCTTCTCTCCTCGAAGGAGGGAGGAAGGCAAGAACAGAAAAATAACTGCACAGATGCTCCTCAGTCCCACTGCAACAACAGCTCAGAGCCTTTCATCCTTCCCCAGGGGGTGTGTGTCCAGCGAGATGGGGAGGAGGCTAAAAGCAGTTTGGAGGCAGGGAGCTGCACTTTGCCTTCAGCTGCAGCGTGCTGTTCATCAGCACAGATTGCAAGGAGACAGGATGGGGCCTCTGGCTGTGCCTGTGCTTTAGGGAGAAAATATCACTTTCCACAGCAAGCGCTTCTGCTCCAGCATGACATGGCCCAGCTTGGCCAGAGCAGCTGCATGGAGTCCCACTGGCAGCTAGCTGGAGGATTATGGCTTATTTCTTAATTAAAATACTCAATTCTGCAAAAGGCACTTGGGAAACTCAGACTTAAACTGCAGACTCTGCTCTTTCTCTTTCACCTGCTCGGAACAGCTCTGAAATAGACACATGGCTGAAACACAGAGCCAGCACTTGCTACACTGAGGATTTGCAACAGCTTGTAATTTATGACAGCAAATTAGCCACAGGGCCATCTCTCCCTCCCTAGACCAGCCTGTTCCACTCCTTGCTGGAATGGCTCCTATTCCTTGAAAGGACCCATATTGAATTTCTTAGGGGTTTTTGTGTTTTTGTTTTTTAATTAAACAAATGTGGGAGCCACAGGTGATGGAGCAGGTAGGTGTCACTCTCCCATCAGCATCTGCTGGCCATCAGTACCTGCCACATCTGCAGGACAGATGTTAGCTGGGTGTCTGCATGCTACCTGGCCTCAGACCTCAGCAGGGCAGCAGCCCAGAGTCTGCCAGCCCTCTGCTGCACCTCACCATCTCCAGCTGGGCTTGGTCTTCACAGTGGTAGGACCAGAAGCACCACCAGAAGCTGGTCTGGCATGATCATGAACAATGTCTTTTTTTTTTTTCCCCTCAGACTCTTTCATTTTAGAGACTTGCCACAGGGGTAGCTGAAAGCAGCTAGTGGGATTTATCAGCACCAAACACCCACCCATGTGCCACACTGCTGGATGCCACTAACCCTGCATGAGTGAGGAGCCCACCACGTCTGTCAGTGCAGACCACTCTGGGTCACAGTGTTTTGCCCACTGTTGGGCTGTTCCCAGGGGGATGTGAACTCAGAACTGGGCCTTCGAAGTGTAGGATTTTAGCTCTTTAGCCTGGATTTCTCTTTCCCTGGAGATATGTCCCTTTCCTCCTGGCCCAGGGAAGAGGGATTGTGCCTGCCCCTTCCCCAGGCTCGCAGTGTTGGGCTTACCACATGTCTGCTGCTTTGCAAAGGATGCAAAAAACTGGTTGAGAAGAAACTTATTCTTCAATGGCTGTATATGAGGATCCTTGGTGACAAATAGGGCTGTAGGCAAAGAAGGAAGAGCTCTGCTCTGGCTGCTCCATGTTCTTAGATTTGCCACATGCCCCTGCATATGGCACAGCAGTAGCTCAATTCTGGGGCCATGGAACAGCAAGAGCACCATTTCAGAGCCAGCATCTGGCAGAGCCCAAGCCAGGCTGTTGCAGCACCAATGCACACCTGGGTCCAGCAGCAGTAACCCCACCATAACACAGAGTGAGCCATCACACCTGCGGTAGTCATGTACACTTCCCAATCACTCAGAACAAACCCATCCATCCACAAACACCACCTCGAATGGAGTTTTCTGGCTGTGCTGTGCTATGCTGATGCCCAACCATGGCCTTTTTGAGCTGGGCTTATAATCTGGTTTTCTTGTGTAGGTTTTCTCTACCCTCCAACTGAGGCTGGGGGACTTGTAAATAGCTGAGCGGCGACGTTCATCTCACTGCAGAAACCACCAGGACAGTGATGGAAAAACTTGTGGTTATTATCAATGCACATAAAAATAATGGTTACAAATAATGAAAAATGAAATGGTCTAAGGCAAAATGTTACAATATGACGGCCTCCTTGACCTCCCAGTATGTCTTGCTTTGGGCAGCCTTTTCCAGCAATCACTGGTATTTATCAGAAAAGAGATACAGTTATTGCATTCAGCTTTTTCAAATAATTGAGTAATTTAATCTTTTAAGTGCCTCTGAGATCACTTGCTGTAATTAAAGACAGAAGATGAGTGACTGAAGTACAAAAGCATTGGAGGATTTAAAAATGAACGTGTCCTTGACTGCGTCTCCTGTGCATTTATATAATGATTATCCCACATTAATATGACCAAACAGATGAAAGGAGAAAATAAAAGAGCTTGGTTGCATTATTTTTCTTCCAGCCCAATAACAATGTATCACCAGCTGGAGGAATGTGTCTGTGAATACCAAGCAGGAGCAACCAGGGGCTGCCAAGTGCAGGACCCCACCAGCTCCCGCTGCGAGGGGCAAGGAAAGGCAACATCCGCTCCCGGATCCTGCAGCAGTGTGGCTGATAAATGTGCTACAAATGTGTATGAAATTCACAAACAGCCATCAGAAGTGGGCTTAAAGGCTCAGCTAGCTACGAGAGAGATGACTGCGACACTGGCAGCTTACTTTATGAGCAATTATTTTCTCAGCTTTTGGAAATAAGACCCACTTGATCCCAGTGGAGAGGAGGAGGCAGAAGGGTTGCTGCAAAGGAATGATTATCATCCAAAAAAAATCCATAAGGACTGCATAGAGCAGTTTGTCTTCTAAATAACTACATGCCCTGGCATACCTGTGACATACCTGTAGCTCCCCATTTCATAGCTCAAATGTAAATAAATATGTGACTGAAGAAGGGAGAGGAGCTGGCCCTGCTCTGCTTTTCAGGCATCACTAAGCCCTTGGATCATGCTTGTCCCAGGCTGGAGGAGCTGCAGTAGAGCACCCCTTTTGGCGCCCTCAAAGATGACCAGAAAGGCTTCAGCCTTCTGGGAAACACTCCTTGTCTGCTCATTCCCTTCTCTTTCCTGGCAGGGCATCCAATGGGCTCCAGATCGACTGTGCTATTGCCAGATTACAAAACTTTGTCACCTCGTAAAAGTTTACAGCGCAGGTAGTTTATACTGTTACACCTCTTGAACTAAACACTCAGCCAGTTTGTGGTTCCTTCTGGCGGGAGGAAGAACAGAGCTCTTGGGTCAGGTGCTGTGTTTGTGCAGCTCTGCTGGGTTCCAGCCCTGCCAAAAGCCTGCTGCAGAGCCCCAAGCACAGAAAGGGGTAATGCAACAGCCAGCTGGTTGCCCAGAGCCAAGCCATCAGTTCAAGAGCATCCTGCCAGGACTCACTGCTGGGTCTGCTTTTCCTCTGGGTCCCACCATATGTCTCACCTGAGAGGCACCTGGGGCTCAGCACTAATTCTTCCTGGGGGGGAAGTTCCAGCTATGGGACTCAGAAGCTGTTGCCCAGGTTCACCCATTCCCCGCAAGAGCTGATGCCATTACAAAAAAAAAAAAAAAAAATCAGTGAGAAGTACATTATACCAGGTTAAGGTGGAAGAGTTAAAGCTCATCCCAGGCCTGTCAAAAAAAAAAACAAACCTGTCTTGTTACTCTCATGGCAAAAAAGAAACTCTTTTCACTAATAGAACAGAACTAAAGTAAAAAGTAATCCAACTGGATGTAAATTTGCAGTATTTATAAAATCCCACCACTGTCATTCCCCCTGCTTTGCTCAGTGCCTGTGCCAGCAAGCACCTCTCCCACCTGCTAGTGCCCAGCTTCCCTCTACACCTCAGACACCCATGGGACCACCTGGGACTCAGGCCAGAAACACAACTGGGTGAACTCAGGGGAGCTGGGGCCAGATAAGGATGCTTTACCTGTGCTTGTTGTGAGTAACTCTTGCAACAAGAAAGGCTTTTGACAGCAAAATTGATAACATAGGAGGTACATCATTAGGAGAAAAATACCAGAGGTAGGGAGTTTTCAGAGCAGATTTTTGGTTTCTTTTTTTTTTTTTTTTTTTTAAACAAAGCATATTTAAAGTTCCATGACCCATCCCCATATGAGGAATCTGTTCCCTACACTCCCAGGATGAGGAACTCATGCATCTGCTTGTGCCTGTGGCTCTCCAGCCCTGCCTTGTTAATATTTGTTAGTATTTCCCCAGGATTCTCTCTGCCCCACTGGCCCTTTTGCCACTCCTTCACAAATACACAAAGCATCACAAAATAGTAGCCAGCAAAATGTCAGCACCCACAAGTGTCTTGGCTGTAGGCTGTTACTTCAACTTTCTGGTTTCTTAACGATCTTCATTTTCTCAGAACCTCTTGACAGTGGTGTTTCTGTTCAACTCACAGAACAAAATAAAAGCCTCTGATACACTGGAGCCTGCCACTTTAATCTCACCTCATTATTCCTTCTTTTTCCAATCTCTTGAAAAGGATGCACTTAAGTGGCCAGCACCAACTGTAGCCTTGTGACTGCTGGCAAAGAGTGGTTTGGCAATCCACAAGTGGCACATCAGTGATGGGAACAGCTTTCCCCTTTCTTTTCCTTGCCTCCTCTTCTCAGCTTTGCATGACTGAAGAAGGAACAAGACTGAACTTTCTCAAATGAAGCTGAAATCTAGCATCTAAATCTGACTTCTTCATCCTGAATAAGGGCATTTTCACCTAAGGGTTTTGGGTTTTTTTGCAAGCAGAATGAACAGAACAAGCTCTCTAAATGACTCAGAAGCAAATAAATACAACACAAGGAGAAAAGTAAAAGGCAAGCTGTGTGCTTAAACACACTGACACTTGTGTGGCCACTGTCCCATTCGTTAGATTTTTCTTTTTCATCTTCCTGTAACCTTGACATTTACTTTCCTTAGGATGTTTAATAAAGATGCCACCGACTGACTGCTTAGAGCCACAACTATGCTGACAAAATCCTCCAAGCCTGTGAGTAACTTCCCTGGAAGAGCTGTCAGATTCACTGCAGTGTTACTGCATTATATATGGTTACTTCCACTGGCTTTTTAAATAGCACTAGTCACTCTCAAATAAAAAAAAAAAAAAAAAAATTTGGAGAACCAAAATTCCTCTAAAGCCCTAGGTCTGTTGGAAAAAGCTCTGTTTAGACACAGGCCCCAGCGCACTTCAACAAAAGTTACAGTTATTTATGTGGCACTGGAAAAACAAACAGGGACACAAACTTCTTTAAGATTTACCATAATAGCCTCTCCTAAGGTTATGCTTAGGAGGTACTTTGCACTTCACGCTGCAAACAGAGAGACTGGACAGATTAAACAATAAAATCACATTACAGTTTGTTATGTACAGTATCTTTATTTCATTTCTGAGATTGCATAAAAATAATATAGTAGTCATTCTTTCTTTTAGCAAAGACATCCCTCCCACAGTCATGCTGCACAATATTTTCAATAAATTAAACAGAAGCTTTGCATTCATATCACAAAATATTTTGAATTAAAATACATCTTTGCATTTTACAGCACGTCTAATCTGAGGCAATGAGCAAAGTGGCAACGCTATTTCATCCTAGGAACATCAAGAAATCAGTCAACATACTTCAGAAAAAACCATGCCAGAGCTGCCTGCAGCCTGAGTGTGGAGTTCCCCCTGCTCAAAGCCCTTGCTGTGGTTGGTGTTTCTGCTCTAGATGTACAGATGATGGCAGGGAAGTGCCAGATCACTGCTCACACATGGCTATCAAACAGGAGAAGTGTCCCACGGCCCCCAGCCTGATGGCAGGAGGTGATTACTGCATCAGTTTGCATGAGCACACAGCAATTCTCCTTGGACAGGTACCTAATCTTTGCCTATTCAAGGGCTTTTTAGTTGTTATTGAGCTGTGATTTATTTTTTTTTTTTCAAAGATCTACAAGAAACTCACGCTGGTCCCTGATTACCGAAAATGCAGCAGATTCCCGAGGCAGAGCCGATGCCATTATCCCCATCAGAGCAGTCTCTACTTTCCCTGGCCCATCCTTACTCAGATCACCCTGGGAGTGCCGGGGTGGCACCTCGGTCAGGCGGCTCAGGAGAAGGCTTTGCCAGATGCTGTGCCCAGCTCCAGCCCCTCACTGCTCTGCTGGGAGGTCTCAAATCTCTTCCCAAGGGAAGAACACCAAGGGATGAGTTATTTCTCTGGGTCACTGCACCACGGGAAGATGCGATCATACAGCTTCGTCGCAACAAATCCCAATTTACCTACAAATTAGATATCCAGCTGGTGCCATCTGCCTGCCGGTGGCCACATATCACCCAGCCTCTGCGGGAAGAGCCTGCAGCATCTCCTGCCTGCTCAGACTGCTGCTTCACGCATTGCCCTGGGCCATTAAACAGGACAAGGCAGCACCTGGCTGGATGGTTACGGGTCAGTGAAGTGTCAGGGATGGGCTCAGACCCACTGGCACAGCACCAGTGTTCTGCTGGACTTGTCCTGCCCAGACCCCAAACCCAGGGGAGGAACATATACACAGCTTCTCAGAAACATCAGCTCCAGACTTTTTATGTTTCACCACCAGCAAAATAATTCCAATACACACACACACACACACATATAACATACAAGTCAGGCATGACCTGGCTACATTTTGTAGTAAATGAATGTCACTTTTTGTGACCTTACTGTGAAGGTATCTTCCTACTGGAGTGATGTATTGCAAGGTGCTTCATTGCCATGCCATGAAGAAAGCCATTTGACATTTCACACATTTAGGGAGAACTGCTTCTTCCTAATCCACACTGTGCCAGGCTTCAATGCATAAACATACAGCAGTGTAAAGTCTGCTCTTCTTTGGCAAGTTCTATCAGGCTATAAATATTTTTACATATATTTATAATATATGTAAAAAATCTACCCTCATCTACCCTGAATTTTCCTTAATCTTTATACCAACATATATATTAGTGCAAAGACAGACCTTTTTAAGACTGGAACTCAAGGACTAATATATTAATCATTATGATAAGATACTAATTCTTTTCTATTTCTACAGGTTATTTAAGAAAAAATATGATCTTAAGTTACAAATTAAAATTGTATTTCATATCTAAGTTTTAATTTACAGTAAAAAATCACAGAATCATAGAGTATTCAGGTTGAAAGAAACCCTGGGAGGTCATTTAGTCATCTACTAGTCAACTAGTAGATAAACATCACATTTCACACAATATAATCACCTTTAGTAGATAAATAATTCTTAATTAACACAGAACACAGAACACATTTCCTTTAAAACATTCTTTCCAGTGACTGACATTATTCACATAGCAATAAAAAGACAATTACAGCTAAAGGCAATACCAGCCTAGAGTTAGAGAGTGGAGGAAAATCACCTCAGTGCTTTATCCCATGGACACCCCTAATGTGATTCACAAGGCAGCCAAAATATCGTAGGGGTTTCTTCCATTCTCTCAATTCCTACTCATAAAAATTGCTACTAATATTTTGCTACTTTACCTAGTTGGGAGAAAAATGAGAGGCCTGCAGACATTAAGTAATATTTTGGGACTAAATGCTGGCAGGGCCAGACCCAGTTGCTCAAAGGTGACCCCTCAGCCAACCTGGAAGAGGCTCAGACCAGCAGCTCCATTATCTCAGACCCTGGCAAAAGCAGCAATAAAGTGCAGATTATTAGATCAAAATGCTGAGATTTAAAGGCTCAACACAACACAAATACTCAACACAAATAGCATGCAGAGAGCATCTTAGTAAATTACCCACAAGTTTCCAGCAGGTAATCAGCTGGGCAGCAGTGGAGTGCCAGAGCTGTGTGCAACCTGCTGCAAGAAGTGCTGAAATGAGGTGTCCCAGCCCTGCTGTGTCTGTGGGCACAGGGTCAGGCACACAGTTTTCCTACAGCTGAAACATCAAAGAAATCCCGGTTCCTGCTCTCTGCTTTTTTCACTGAGAAAATCAAAGAGAAGCCCTTTCACCTTCCCCATCTCTCTCCATCAGATGGCAAGACCCCTGCTAGCCCTGACATACCCCTGCTGCTTTCCCCACTGAAAAAGATACAGTTCCTTTAGCTGAAATTCCCCAATGACACCTTGAAGTCAGACACAGCCATCCGCAGCCTGGGTAGTAGTTAACTGCTTTACTGAGAACTCCCACCAGCACACACTCCTGCTGCCCTGTTCTTCCCCTTGCATCTGCTTTTAGGAAAGGAAATATCCCTTTCCCTGTTGCTGCTTTGTGCAGTTCTTTATCTGCCCCATCATGACCTCTGCTCCAGTCTTGTGTTGGCTCTGATCATGCAGCATCAGCATTAAACCCTAGCTTGGAAAAGTAAACTATTTTGTTTCTCCCCAGTCTTCTCTTGGAGAATTTGACACTCAGACTTTTCCATCACCCCGTATCTTCAAAACATCCTTTTACCTGTCCAACTCAGCGAGGCAAAACCAAGGAAGGGAAAGAATCTGCTCAAAAATAGGTCCCAGGAAAAGTTGTGAGCTAGCTCCAGCCCTATGGATGCAGGACGGGTCATCAGCCAAATGATCAACTAAACAAGAGAAAACTCTATCTGGTAGCCATGTGCTACCAATCTCTTCTCAGTGTCAGTGCCTTGAAGTATAAGGCAATGCAAATGCCTTCCTAGTGCTGAAGCAATCACAATGTGGTATGTTCTCATTTCAAATTTCCCAAGGGAATGCAAGAGAAAGGGCAGTAAGTTATGTATTCAAAGGAGCAGCTCTATTTATACCTTCTTTCCACCTTCTTGGAGTAGTAAGTAATGAAGAATAAAGTAACAATAAAAGCAACAAATACGAAGGAGATAAAGGCTAACAATGATTTTCTGGCTTGGAAGAAGTGACATTCAGGACACGAAGAAACATCTTCTGGGCACAGCAGCTCAGGAGTTTCAGGACCAGGAAAACCATTACTGTCAATTATTTCTCTGTAATGTTTCATAGAAGGCTTTGGTTCATACTGATTTGCAACATAACTGTAGAGACCATATTGAGGAGCAGTCTTGTCATTAAAGGAATAGACAAAATACCCTTGCAGGTTAACATTATCCAAGGTGTGAGCTGAAAAAGAATACAAGAGGTTGAAGAAATTAATAAATTGTCATTCAAGAGCAGTACCATATGTCAGTGCACAATGCAGGGGCAGGGAGATGCTAAACCTGCTCTTATCTTCCCCACAACAAGGTAAGATACATGAACATCTATGAAGTGCTTCTCATAAAGCATAAGAATCTGTCAGCCACTGCCAGCCAGTGTGATCTGTGAATATCCTGCAATTTATTTCCTTGTGCTTGGTAAACACAGCTGTGAGTGGATAAGTGTGTTTAGTGATCAGCATGGAGCCTATCATGAAGAGCTGGCTCTCTTTTTTATCCATGAAAGTTGACAGGATTTTTGTTTTCCTGCACGTGGATTTCTGCAGCCTGTTTCTTGGGTTGCTCTTCCTCCCTTGCAGGACACCTCATGATGGGGACAGCCAAGGAAAGCAGGACAACAGGATGCACTTCCCACTAGGCAAAGTACAGTGACACCAGGAAAAGGCACTGGGATATCACCAGTACAACTTCATGCAGATCACAGTCTGCTCTTGTTACTGAACCCACTTTCTGCTCTAAGATCATCTCTCAGTCTTCACTGAGAACATCTCCACAATATATGTTGCTTACTTGGCTGCTGGAAAATGTCCTGCAGCTGGAGCATTAACCTTAAACCATCAGTCCTGCTCGAGCAAAGCAATCAATCCACAGTAGCAAACAGAAACTGTAACCCTTTATCTCACAAAATCACTATTTTTAACAAATTAATACAGGTTTCTCACAGATGAACACAGGACTGAAAGCTATCAATTCCTGAGTTTTCATATGCCTCTGGAAAGAATTCTTTCTGCAGCCACATTCAAGATATTGAGCACCTCTAACCAGCTTTTCATGTATGAAATTAAATAATATTTACCTGCCCTTTTACAAAGCTGCAACCCAGGATAACTAATTTTTATTTTTAAAACTGCGTGTGGATTTAATGGTGTTACATATATTGGTACTGCTTTTCTCTTTTTTTCAGTTGTCAAAGATATTTTTAAACAGTGGACAAAGCATTTAAAAATGCAGCCCAACTCCAAAGTTCCACACTATATTTTGGAGTTATCTGCATATGCCTATTGGCTCCCCTGGAAAAAAAAAGAAAGGTGAGGAACAACAGTACATGCACAGATGTTGTGCAGTCCCTGAAATCAGGGAGAGGAAGAAGGCAAAATAAGAACTTTAAGATGAGAGGACACATATATCAAATACCCTCTTAATCCTCTCCAGCGTGACACTGGGATAAGGACATCAGATTTGCAATTCATCTCAGTTAGTGCAGGGAGTCTTGCAGAAAAAATGCAATTTTTGGAGAAATCTGAATCAAACACAATGCCAAGGTTAAGAGCTTGCTCCCTGTGTAAGAACAAGATGGACAAAAACACAGTACCAGTGGGAGAAGGAAAGAGAATTGAAAAGTTGGAGTTAGCAACAGACTAAACACTACGGAGGGCTCTATCATGCTGTAAGTGGGAGAGTGACCTTCAGGGCAAGTATTAGGGCTAGTTGGTGGGGACATATTTATCCATGACAAAGAAGGTGGAAAGACAGGAAAACATGGCCTACATGTGATGGCTAAGTTGAAAAACATAGGAGCAATTTCCAGACTGGATAGAAGAGACAAGAAGGAAGTGACTGGTATCAGAACAGAGCAAAGAACAAAGTTCATTAAAAACAGGGGGATGTCCAGGTGTTCTGGCTAATGGCAACTGTGAGAAAAGCCCATACCCCTTCAAGCTTTGAAAACAAAAGTGCCAAGAACTGCTATGGTAGAGCCGTAGGTAGGAGAGAAGCAATACAGGAAATGGAGACTGAAACCATAAGCTGAAATGTAGCCAAGATTTGTTTTTTTTAACTGCAGATGCAGAAAACATACAGGTGGAAATTATAGAGGAGGAAATCAAAGCCAATACATAACAGAGTGGAAAGGATGACCTAGCAAATTATGGAACTGCCAGCCATCCTTGACTACCTAGCAAAAGGGCAGAATAGGTTATGTAAGGGTTGATAAAGAAGAATTACAGGAGAGATATCTGACTAATTCAAACTACCTTTGCTTTATGAAAAATAAGTCTTGTCAAACTAACATGCCATGTTTTTTATGAGATCAATAAGAGTAATGATGTTTGATCTAATAAACTTAGAACTTCACGAGGCAATTGACTTGGTATTATATGGCATTTGGATCAAGAAAATAGGAAGTTACAAGGTCAAGGGGAGCCCATGATAGAAAGATTTCAAGTGGTCTGAAATAGGACTAGAAAATCTAGATATGCAACTGCAGGTGAGTAAATGTCACAGTAGGCATATTTCTACCATGGTCCTGGAGACTGGCTTTTAGGATTAAGATATTTAATGGTCTTAAATATATTTTTTTTTTAAATTAAAACTATTTTTCACAAAGTTTGAAAGTAACACAAGGATTAGGGATATAATTTATCAAGTGTAGGTAGCTCTGTACAGTCAAGCGACTGACATTTGAACATGACCAAATATGAGGAAGTCAAAAAAACAAGCAGAGCACACTTTGGTAGAGGAAGTTCTGCCTGGGAGGCAGGAATCATAAACTGAGTTTGAAATCTGCTGCTGAGGCTAAAAGGGCTGATGTGCTGCTTAGATGTATAAAATAGGAGCAAAAGGTCAGGAGGTTACATTATACCTGCCTGAGAAGCAGCTGTGGCTGTAGCAGAAATAGTGTGTAGAGGTCTGGGCTGACCCTCTCAAGGATGCCAGCAAATAGGAAAAAGCTTAATAATTGAAAGGTTCTAAATGAACCTTTTAGTTCATTTTTATAGTAAGGGACACAAAGAGCTTTGTCTGTGCTATTTATCAAAGAGATAAATGAGAGAGAGCTTGCTTTCTGTCTGTGAATACCTACGCAGGTAACATACATGGAAATACAACAAAATGGCTCAAAGCTGAAGCTAAATAAATTAGTATGAGAAGTAAGATTTCTATATCTCTGTATACACACATATATAAAAGCAATAAATACTTAGCCACTGCAACAGCTTACAGTGAGATGTAGCTTATTTATCAGTAAAAACTCTCATTTGTCTCTTTTCCTCCTCTTAAAAAAGTGTGTTGTATATGCTACAGGATGACTCAAAATGCCTCCTTTTTGCCTTATAAGTTATGAATCTTTGAGACAGAGAAAAAGGCTGGTTTGGGTTTCGAGTAGCAGGAAGGAGTCCAGGAAACATCATAGTGAGGTAGATAGCTGAATTATTATGAAGATCACTGTTGGATAAGATACAGAGACAGCTGAGGAACAGAACTCAGACCCAGCCCTGAGGCACATCAGTGGAAAGAAGCAACAAAGCAAAACAACAGTAGAAGTCAAATAAGAAGAAAATTTTACTAAATATACGTAGAGCTATTGTCAGAACATCTACACTAATTTCTTGAATCCACAAAGTTCTTCTGCTGTCTTATGCAGAATATGTGCAAGGACAGTCTTCCTGATGTTTAGCAACACCAATCAATCATCAGTCAAAGGTAAAAGCACCTCTTATGCTGTAATAACATCTCATTTATGGAGTATTCTGCACAGAATTTGTTTTTTTACAAGGTAAATATGCTCTGTCATGCAGTCTATTCTAATACCGGGATCTGTGACATACAAACCATCTAAAGTTCCTTACCTTTTAAAGCTTCATTGATGTAATTCTGTATGTAATACACCCTGAGCTTATCGTGCACCATGTTCTGGTCATCATCAATTCCATTAGCCATAACAAAAATTGGGACATTGCCATACTTTGTTTTAACCCACTTGAGCAGCTTACGCAGTCCCCAGGGCACTACTGGAGCTCTGTTGGGGGAGTGCAGCCATGTGATATCATTGAGCATTTGAACTTCAAGATAGTGGTCATATTTTAGTGCATCTTCTTTCTCCCAGCCCACAAGGGTGGTAGTGTAGTGACTCAGAGCAAAAAAATCAAATGAGCCCTGGATTAACTTCTTTTCATCTTCTGAGAAATAAGGCAAGTGGAAATTATACAGGTCAACACTGTTCCTTCGGTGAAGCCACGCTCTCATCACCTGTGGGTAGTCACCATTCCCAAAGATGGGTTCTGCAAGCCAGCCAATGTCAAACTCTAAAATTCTGTCAGCAACTTCTTGGTCGTTCCTGGAAAAGGGACAAGCTGGTTCTACCCAGTCAGCTTGCAGAGCTATTGATATTTTACCTTTCTGAGTTCTCCTGAATTCTTTGTCATAAAGATGCCACGTTTTCGCGTGGGCTTTCAACAGGTTGTGCCCTGCACTGTATGTCAGGTTTTTCACAGGAGGTTCATTCATTGTGATCCAAAATTTGATGTAGTCTCCAAGACTCGCAAAGCAGAATCTGGCATACTCAACAAAAGCCTGAATGGTTTCTGGGTTTTCCCAAGCTCCATACTTGGCAAGAGAAACAGGAAGCTCTTGATTCTCAGCCATAGGTTGCCATAAAGCAACAACAGGAGTTATGTTAACTCTGAGAAGCTCGCTAGCAAAACACTGATAATAATGTACAAGTGTGTGGTTGATGAGAGAAAGGTTACCTAAAGGAAGGATTAAAGACCATTTCAGTGAAAAATGGAAGTGTGTGACATGCATTTCCTGCAGAAGAGAGATCTGGAGCCTGATAGCAGCAAAGTCAACACAGTGACGCTTGCGTTTCGAAGTGAAAACTCCATCCAGTTTAATCAGTTTCTTTGTCTGGTGAACATCCCACACATAAACACTGGAGTCAAGAAACTGGGCGGGGGTCGTGTCTACCTACACAGAATAAGAAACAAACCAGATTCAGGCTGTTTGTTCTAAGTAGGTGGGAGCATCATAACCACCAGGCACAATGTAGTGACAGAGTATCCTAAGTCAAAACATTGCATTTAGCACCTCTCTCACACCTCTGACATGATAACATCACCTGCTCATATGACTGTATTCATAATCTGTTAACATGAAACCCCAGAAAAGTGCCAAATCTTTACACAATTTTCATCCTGCTTTCCATACAAGCTTATGCTAATGGTCACCATGTTTGTAGCTTCTCTTGATTCCCCAGTCAGTATGGGAAACAAGGGACTGCTCAGGTATGAGCCTGCAAGAGATCTACAGAGAAGCAGATCTTCAGAAAAGACTACAGTAATTTTTAAAACATTTTCCTTTCAAGATTAAGAAGCTACACAGAGGAGCTACAGAGAGACAGTCTGTTCTAAATTACCCAGTGACTTCTGTTTCAAGACCACTCCTGAACACAGTAAAAGAAATAATGAATGCAACACCACTTCTGTGTTCAGTTCTTTCCTGAACTTCCTGAACTTCTCTGTTGAAAGATGAGTAATGCTTAGCACTTGATTTTTAGCACGGATTCAGTTAAAAAGCAAATTTTTTCCTTCTTGCTAAAGACATCTTCTTTCTTATTTAACTCATACTGAACTCATTTCCAAGTTATTTCAGCAGGCTGTTGATGTCTGAATCAATTTGGGGGGTATGGGTGTCTCTGAATATGTCACTCCGACACCAAATGCATTTATTTCCCTTAAGTGTTTAGGGTTTCTTAGATCAGAATTGCCTATATGACATACTGGGCACAGCAGAAGATCAGCTTCTCAGAGACCCATAGAATTATACTTTAATTTTTTAATGAATACCAGAAACACAACAAGGACTAGAAAACAGAAAACTTAATTACTTAAGATAATGCACAGTGTATTCACACTCATTCATACTTCAGAAAGATCCAAACTAAAAGAAACTGGTCCCACAAGTATTTATTTGTCCTTTTTTCCTTTTTTTTTTTTTTTCCTTTTTGGAAAGGTTTCCCCTGAGTTCAGATTTCCTTGTCCTGCCCTCTGTTTGAAAAGCAGGTGTCAGCCTACAACCAGTGTTCAACTTGTAGCTGAGGCTCTGCAGACTGTATAGAGGAGCTGGTGAAAATCAGTTGCTGTTTTCTCCGGAGAGGTCAGTACTGTGCTTGTAGAAGCAAGCAATAAAAAACCAACATGTCTGAGGGAAATTCCTTTCCTGGAGAATTGTCCCTTGTAGATTACTAAAGCATGCATTGCCACTAATACTGTGGGAATGTTGTCAAAAGAGTTTTTCCACTGTGATGCATCTGCAAATCCCACTGCCCAAGCCTTACAGCACAAAATGTTTGGATGCCTTCTGAAAAGAAAATACTCAGTTTTGATGGTTTTGAGGGTGGAAGGGATTTTTTAACTGTCTTAGGCTGACTGACCTGCAACTTCACGTTTATTGATCCCAAAGGCCATACCATTTCCAATCCCTAATCCATGTAGGAGCTAGGTGGATAATGACTGTTAAATATTTTGGAAATGAGTGTATCAGGTAAGGCAGCTGCAGCATTTTTCAAGAGATGTAAGTCAGATCTTACTTTTGGAGAGACAAAAAAACAATGAAAGCCCCTATGTTCTAGCCTTAAGAAGACTCTGTCTTTGTGGAAAATCTAAACTGAAAATTCTGTTCTTGGATCCAGCCTCAGTGTTGGACTTAACTGCAACTCAACCCTTTACTGTGGTTAGGGAAGCCCTGCAAGCCAAAACAGCACCTGAGAATTACAGGAACTGTTACAGAGACCATAACTAAACTACAGTTTTTACACATGCTATAAAGACTTAAAACATGAAAGGTTCTCCCAAAGTATCAGATTCAGTTGGAATAAGGAGCTTTATAGCAATAAAGCTATAAATTGGATCCATAATCTAGCTAAGTGCTATCCAGGGGGACTGAAGGCCTCTGTCAGACACAGTAATACATAAAATGACAAAGAAGGAATAGGGGAGTTTCATCTATATCTAATATTGTTTACTTTTTTAAAAAAAATATATATCCATAAGAAGTAGCAACATGTTTTCTGAAACATGCATTATCACAGCAGACTGATATATTACCATTAAAATTATGGATATGAAAAAGCAGCAATATTTACCATTTCATAAACCAGATTTGGAAATATACTTCAGCAGATCTAATCAACTTCCATTCGAAAAGGACTGACTTCCAGCAGCTGGTCACCTCATACACCCAGGGGAGATGAACATCAGACCCCTTCCAGTTTCTGTATGTTTTTCTAAAATGTTATTTATAGAGTTTCAAGCTGACTGAATCTGCTTGGTGACACACAGAAAGCCTAGTGAAGGCCAAAGGACACAGTGTTTGGTACAAAAGCCTGGTAATCCATCTCCTTGCAACACTGGGGTAATTAGTACCAGCAAAGACTGTGAATAGGTACAGCATATTCATCAATACACATTGGTTCATGGCCCTGGCTGGGTAACCTGTTGGCTTTATCATCAGACTCACCAGAATGTAGTTGTCAACAATCCCCCAAGCAAAGCCACAGGGAAAAATCCCTTCTATTGGCTGGTTTTCAGGCAAAGGTGGGAAGCCATTCTTTTCTATCAGCTTTTGGTAGAACAAGACAGAAGATTTGGGCATCAGCTTCTTGTCGTGGCTTTGGAAATCAACATAAAACAACCCACGGCGAATGCTGTATCCCCTGTGCCATTCAAAGCCATCCAGGAGGGACCAGACTGTGTAGCCAAACACATTAACTCCATCATACCTGATAGCTGAGGAAAGAACAAAACCAAACTTATCACAGTGTTCATTTTCCCTTCGTAGATAACACCATATCAGGAGTGTTTGCAATGCTCCTGTGGAAGAACCATGCAATAGGCCAGATAAGCATCTCAGGGACTGCCTCAAAGCCTTTGCAGGGACAATATTCAACAGCATTCAGGGTGCACTGGGCAAGGCAGCAGAGGTATCTGGCTTGGCTTTAAACGAGGCAGATTTAGAAAGAGTAGCAATGCAGCAGTGATTTGAGTAGTGCTGTTAATTAGGCAAACCCAGCCTCAGAGCTTGGACCATTTTCAGGAGCTGAGCTGGGAACTGCACTCACTGCACTCTGCTAAGCACACCCTGCAGCTCACTCTGGGGCAGGCTCAGTGCAGTTAATACAGCACTACCCTGCATGCAAATAAAAGTTACACTCTTTTTGATCCTTTCTCTCCGCTACAAATACAGATAGGAAAAACCCTACGCTGGTAAATTTTTATTACCAAGGATTTTAAGTAGAAGTGATAATGCAAGAACACCATCTTTATTTGATAATTCTGCCTCCTTAGATCTTTTAAGGCATATCGGTTTCCATCTTAAACATTTAAGGCTTTCTAAATATATGTATACATTCCAGGTTAACTGTTAAGACTTCTAAGAATCACCACACACTTTGTAGGTTAAGATCAGGGTCTACTGGCATCTGTTAGTATTGCCAGCTTTACAGTTTTATTTTGAGATCCAAGTGATACTCACATTCAATTGTATGGAGATTCAGTAAAATGTTCCTGGGCAAAGCTCAGCTTCAGAAAAGCACAAAGGAGTGTGCTTATGCTAATTACATAATTAGACCCACCCTAGTTCTGCAAGACATTTAAGCACATTCCTAAATGCTCTTTTGAACTTGAGTTTGGCTCCATAGCCAGCCGAGTTTATCTTTATTATTCTTTATCTTCTGTCAACCCAAACTGCCTAGTGACTGAACATAATATTTTTCAGCCTAGTAGCACTGAAAGCATTACTTCAGGCAACCAAAATCTCAAGATCCTTATTTCCCAGTTTTATTAATGTACCTCATTACAATTAGTTATGAAGGACCACATGGACTCTTGATTGTAGCTCTCTTTGAATCAATTAAATGAATGGCAGATAAATAAGCAATAAATTTGGCCCTGTTTCTATCAGAGGTCATGAGAAAATATCTAAGGAAATGGAGCAGTTTTCCTCTTAAAGGCATTATACTTTTGTGTTTGGCAAATTCCAGTATTTTTCTAACTTTTGCATTCATCCATGATGACACCTGCCATGCCAGCAGTAAAATCCAATGCAGGTCCATTTTATGAAATGATGTCTCTGAGAATTTCTCTTTGAACAGCATCTTGTCCCTTTTGTAAGTAATCAATCAGCACTCCTACACTTCCTCAGCACCTCATTAAATTTATCCTCAAATCTTTCTTTAAAAAAAATGCATTCACTTTTAAGTGTCACCTATGCAAGAAATGACTTGAAAATTATTGAAAATTCCTAAAAGGTTTGCAAGTCTCAAATACAGTATCCTGCAGGAATTGCATGTTACTGAAAAAACAAAATAAAAATAGTTGGGGTTTGTTTGGTTTGGCCAGGGGTTTTTTGTTTCTTTTTTACTTTTTACTTTTTTCTTTATCTGTCTCCCCCCTATTTTATGTCTGTTGGTTTCTAAGCCAGGCTGACTGAAACCTAACCTGTCCTTGCTTCTGCAACCAAATGGCCCTCTCCATGCTACCTACTGGAAATAACTGGGCAGTCCCCCAGCTGCATGCCTAGAAGTGTGCTATTGTGCAGGGCAGAACCCAGCCAGAACTGGGTTAAAAATTAACAGCACTTCAGTTCACTCTTTGTTTAGCTCACTGGTATAGAATAGTCCAAGGAAAGCTGGAAGACCTCTAATACAAATCCATAAATGCTCCCCTTGGATGCTTTCCAACAGGGAGTGAAGGTGAGAGATGTGTGAAGCCCACAGAACCTGAATCCATGTGGAAGGTGCCCAAGAATCTGTTTTTCCTCTGGACATACCTGTGATGACCTCATCACTCTCTACAACTCCCTGAAAGGAGGTTGTAGCCAAGGGGGAGTTGGTCTCTTTTCCCAGGCAACTCTCAGCAAGACAAGAGGGCACGGTCTCAAGTTGTGCCAGGGGAGTTTTAGGTTGGATATTAGAAAGTATTTCTTTACCAAGAGGGTGATCAGATATTGGAATGGGCTGCCCAGAGAAGTAGTGGATTCTCCATCCCTGGAGATATTTAATAAGAGACTGGATGTGGCACTCAGTGCCATGGTCTGGTAACCTCAGCGGTAGCGGATCAAGGGTTGGACTTGATGATCTCTGAGGTCCCTTCCAACCCAGTCGATTCTATGATTCTATGAATAGCTCAGTCCCAGCTTGTCAGGGCTGTGCCTGTTCCTGTTGTCCTTAAGATTCTTTGAATTGTGACCTGCTCACCCCCCAGATAATGACCTTACCCCTGGGAGAGCCACCATGGCACAGAGGACCCTCCACACCTCCCTTGTCAACATGCTCCATTTTAAAGGTATAATCAATTTACTCTTCCCAGACACAGAGCTGGGAAGTGAATATGACCCTAGATACTCACCTATGCAGCAGACATCTCCAACCAAATGTAGTCAGAATATTTAACTACTTTATATTATTTACTCTATTCAACCCTAAATATAGGGCGAAAGGAAAAAAAAAAAAGGCAATAATATTAAACAGTAAAATGATTTAGGGCTGTGAATCCCAGATAAAGAGATCCCTTCCAAAAAAAAAAAAAGGTAAATAACTTGTCTACAGCATACAGTGTCACTATGAGCACCTACATCACCACTTCAATTTCATGTAAACCAGCAATATTGGCTTTGCAATAGTCACTAACCCTCTGCATTGCATTCTTCCCATTTTGGATGCACTGGCTCATGTATTTATTCACCTTTTCATTTATTTGCAATACTAAGGTTTCTGAAATTGCAGATGAAACAAATGTGGCACTCCTCTGTATCTTGATGAGTACCAAGAATAAATGAAAGCCATTTTTGCCCATCTCCTGTACAAAAATGGTAATGTAATAAAATGGTTATCTCATTTGAACAAATAGCTACAATAATATTGTTTTTAAAACTAGAACAGTGAAGTGTAGACAAGCAAATAAATCATTAAACTGTAAGTTAAGAAATTAAAAGACAAAAAAAGTAGAAATAGGAACTATGATTGAAAAAAATCTGGTTTGCCATAAGCAAATGGGAAAATAGAAAATAACTCTCATAGAAGGTAATGTATTTCTCTTATGTTTGGGGGAAAAAAAAAGGTAGGTTAGTAATTTAAATATTTTGTATTATATAACCTCAAACACACAGTTCAGCTTAAACTGACACAAATTCATATTATTGTGACTGATGTCCAGAGCTGTACCAATGTAAAATTTGTGCAACAGAAACACTGAGATACAGCATGAAAAGGTTCCAATTTCCTTTAAAGATGTATTTTTTCAGCCTTCCATTATCTTCAGAGAAACTCCTGTTGCATAGTATTTACCTTCCCACACATATATTCTTAATTTTTGTATATATGCAGTCATGCATCTAAAAAATGGAAAGCAATTATTAATAAATAACATGGTAAAACTTCCCTAAGACCACTGAAATTATAGTTCACACATTTGGCAAGTCCTCCCACCACAGGCTGTAGAAATTTTCCTACTGAGGTCAAAGACAGCATCATCAAGCTCACCAAATACTAAGGCTCTCAAGAGCTGAGGAGAACAAACCCAGGAAAAGGATTTGGAGATTTCACAGATGCCAAGATGAATGTTAAAGACCCAACTTTGTTTTCACCCTGTTCCTTTAACGAGTCTTTGCAGGCTATTTTGCATTATGATTTTGTCAGTTATCTATTAATACAACCTCAGTCCTACCTTTTAAAGTTTCCATAATGAACTTTTTGAGATAGTAAATATATTTGGCATCATCTCTCTTGGTGCTCCCAGCAACAAACCAGCTGTTCTCCACAATGAATATCTGGGGGTTGTTATATTCCCTGCTTATCCAGTACAGGAGCTGCCGCAGGCTTATTGACTCCAACTGCTGGAATTTCATGTGGGAGTCCAAGAGCTGGAAACTCAGAGTAGCTCCAAAAGAAAGAGCAAAAAAGTCTGCTGTCCCCTTGATGTAATTCTTCTCAGCTTCAGTGAATTCAGGCAGCAGAGACGAGAGGTTGCTCCTCATGCTCTCTGGATAGTCACCATCAATAAATATGGGCTTAGCAAACCAGCCAAGCACGAAATCGAGGGATTTTTGACATTCTTTTATGTTTTTTTCAGTCATACGTTGAGGTTTTATCCAGTGGGAGCTAAGGGCAATGGACACTTTTCCTCTCTGAGTTGGACGAAAATGGTCATTGTAGAGATGCCAGACTTTAGCATGGGCCTGTAGAAAAGAAAGATTGCAATGAATGCACCTGAAAATCCATCCTAAGTAACACAGTTAGTCTCAAGTACTGAGGTCAAGAGTCACATAGAAACACAGCATTTGAGGGCTCAGCTCTATTCACTCATCAGCAGTTTACAACCCCTAATTTAACTTTTCTTTAATGCCATATGTAAACTGGGAACAGCTATTTGGTCAGGAAAACAGCATCTCAGTTTTCCATGAGATGCTGTTCCAGGCAGTGAACACATTTTTGGCAGTTAGTAAGATACCTTGATTAACTTTTATTATTGAGCACAGACATACTTCAAGTATTTACAAAAATGAAAATCCATTTAACTAAACATGTTCCAAAGTATGTTTTCATTATAGGAGTAGCACTTTATCTATATATTCACAGATATATAAAGAAGGAAGATCTATTCTTTAAAACTGCTCAGGTCTCTCAAACAATATAAGACAAAGAAACACTATAAAATTTATTCCACTTTGAACCATAACACACAATATAGGAAAAGCTACCAATCTGGATTTTAAAAAGTCTGTGGAAAAGTAATTTACCACACCTCTTCATAATTTACTCCAGTAATTCGTTTTGTTTTATTGCAATTTGCTGTTTACTTCTAGCATAAATTTTCAACCACTTGTCTTGGTATAATTTCATCTGCTACTGTGAGGAGATGTTTTCTACCAAATTTCTCTCCTGTGATCTTACAGAGTCAGTTGAAGCAGTCTCTTGATGTCTAAATAGATTAAGTTTCTGGAGCCTTGCATTATCTTCAGGCATAGCTTCGAGCACTTTTAACCATTCTTGCTGCTCTCTGATTCTCTTCCAATTTTTCATCATCTGTCTTAAACTGCAGAAGCAGAATTGGACATAATATGCCAGTGGAAGTCTTGCCAGCAGTAAAACCAGGGACAATTTGATACATTATTCCTGCTTATGTGGCCATGGCATTATGATGTGAGCATACACTCATCTAAAATACTCTATCTCCAGAGCTCTTCACTATCTAAAATATATTTTTCTTTGCCCCTATTTTACAAAAGAATTTTGACTGCTCTAGGAATTAACATCCTATATTTTTGTCATCTATGCATTAGTAGAAGTTGTAAATCTTTTTTCTAGTTCATCAGTAAAAAGGTAACAAATATGAGATCAGTTCACACTGAAGCTCCATTATGCTGATGAAAGAACAAAAGACTTTATGTGCTGTGACCAAAATGTTCCACATCCAATGCTTCAAATATGATTTTTAAGTTACTATTGGGAACAAGTGTTCCACCACTTGCTACTCAAATTTGCACACCCAAATTTTCCTTCATGAAGATGCTATATATTCGTCCTCTGTCAGACCTGACTCATCTCCAAATGTTAAGATACCACCAGGCACACTCTCAAACACACAATTCCATTTCTGCCATCTGCACTTCTGGGTGTGCTGCCCACCCACAGAGCACCAGGAAGACTTGCCTCACAACTCTCAGTCCTCCCTACTCCTATCAATGGCATTTTAATATCCTTGATTCTACCATGAAGCAAGGAGGGAAGGAATCCCACAGCTTTGCAATGAAAAAAGGGTAAAAACGTGGGATTATCTCATTCAACTTAACTTGAAGCAGAGCCTTCTAGTCTGCCTCTTTAGAAAGTGAGAAGGCTGCTGTCTCAGATACGCAGAGAGTCACTCTTTGGGAGTCTATTTCTCTCCACTTGTGACACACAAATCCTGAGAATTTGTGCTCTACTGACAGAAGAAAGCAGGTGAGAAGAAGCCAACTTAAATGTCTGCCCCCTGGAGTGTGCCTGAGTGGAATTATACTGTTTCCATTAAAAAAACAGCCAAACATGGAAAATAGTCCATCACAGTCCCCAGGCTCTGTGGACAGAGATTGATAAAAATAGTTCAGAACTGCAGAGGAATAAAGCTGGAAGATGCCAGTGACAGAGCAGAGAGTCTTTATGGAAATCTGGGACAGAATTCATTTGCCTAAAAGTGGGTGTCTAATGCAGTTTTAGAGAATTCAGAGGATTCCAGCTTCTAAGTGTAGTTTCAGAAAGCTGTGAGTTTCCCATAAACCTTAAGTCACATCTCCCAGCCCCACAGAGACACCTGAGATACTATAGGATGTGTCAATTTACACTTACACCTATCTTCAGGCAAATGAATCCCACTCCTAGGGTGTGGACTCATTATGAGCTGAAGACAACTTTTATTTTGCTGACTACATGGGTTAAGGTGCCCAAGCTGCCACTATAGGTGAATGGAGATCTTGGGCTCCACTCAGCTGCCTGCACACAGACATCTAGTTGCCACTCCATGAATGATACAGGCCTCTGTCATGCCTGCCATTTCAAAGCAAATGTCCTAAATAGCCTGGGAAGCTTCACATGGCAGTACTTCTACCAAGCTAATGGGATACCACTTCATGTCAATCTACTTAATGGAACCCAGTGTGTGATACCCCAGTGCAGCAGCCACATCATGGCATTCAGCAGGACTACTTCTTAGGTCCCAGGAACTATGGATTAGCAGTAGGATTTAATAAGATGCCCAGGCCTTTTTGAGATTTCTTACCTGAATGACACTGACAGACATGAAAAAGATTGGGAGATGCTGTTCTTCTGAAGCAGCAACTGGAGGCCAGGTAGAATATTCTGTGGTAGCTTCTATGACCCTATACACCTTTGCTGGGACATCTGAGACCTCCTAGATGCCTATTAACTGCAGTCAGAGCTTAGCCTCCCATATCAAAAACAGAGAAAGCAAGTGAGAAGCATCAGTGCCTTTATATTTATCTGAAATCTTACTTCCTGATCTCAGTGATTTACCTGTTGGTAAATATTTTGAGTTCACATCTGACTAGGATTAAGATCATGGCAACCCAAACTTCAGTGCTTTTACTGACACACAGCACAGTGACTCTGTGTCCCTGGTTTTGCAAGGTCCTGAGAGGTCTTACCTGACTTTGCTCCTTGTTATTTCTCACAGACATGCTTGATCACCTGCCTGGACTGGAAAATCTTACTTTAAAAGTCTCTTGTGCAGTCACCCATATGTCAGGAGCTGAATTAACTGCTCAAACCTGTGTGCTGGTTTCCAGACTGGTGAATTTGGGTAGTCTTGCCCTTACTACTTGCTTTCAGAGAGTAGCATGTATTGGTAGATAACAAATACCTGACTGACCTTTTTGGGGGATACTACCCTCCATTCTTTAACCTGCTGAGCTAAGCTGGCATTGAGAAAGCTGCAAATTAGGATGGGGGCTCTCTGTGCTTACTAGTGTCTGTTCCAGAAAAGCTTTTAAGCAGCATTTGCCTAACTTTCAAAATACTTACTTCAGTCTCTAAGAAAATTATGATGTATTTTATCACCATGAAAGTGAAAGAAAACTACAAGATGCAGCTTGACCTTAGGTAAGCCCATTTGTTTATCTTGACTCATGTAGAATCATAGAATCCCAGAATCTGCCAAGCTGGAAGGGACCCATCAGGATCATCAAGTCCAACTCCTGTCCCCGTGTAGGGTGCCCCAAGAATCACACCATGTGCCTGAGAGCATCATCCAAATGTTTCTTGAACTTAGGCAGGCTTGGTGCCATAATTACTTCCCTGGGGAGCCTGTTCCACTGCTCAACCACCTTCTAGGTAAAAAACTTTTTCCTTGTATCTAGCCTAAACTTCTCCCAGCACATCTCCCTACCATTTCCTCAGGTCCTATCATCAGTCACCAGAGAGAAGAAGTCAGTGGTCATCTCAGGATTCAGCACAGTCCTGTTTTCAAGTAGGTATCTTCTTCTTCCTCTGACTATTCCATCCAATAGCCCTATTCAGATCACACACTACCTATACACAACTTGTAAAACTCTGATGTTGATATTTGATCATCCTTAAAGACATCCCCTAGAGAGTTAGCCAATAATGCCAGAATTCAGCCTTAATGAAGTGTCAAACACATTTCCAAGGCAGAGAAGCCCCCTGCAATGCCAGAGAGTGAGCTGGTCCTAAAAAGTCCAAATTCCTGTAGTGATAGCAGAAATAAATCAGCATGGGCAAACAGGCTTCACAAGCTGGCACAGTCATGTTCCACTCTATTGCAGGCCAGATCCAAGAATCATTAGGTGAAGTCAATCTAGTAAAACACAGACATTTGTTTGCCTGACTACTCCTCTAAATTCCTGCCCAAGATCATCAAGACCTTCCTGAGTCTGGCAGTGATACGTATCAGTCTGCAAGTTCTCAGTACTTGCATCTATTATGATGCATAACTTTCACAAGAGAAAATCAAGAATTATAATTGGGAACAGCATGATCCCATCATTTGTGTTCATTCCTCTAGAACAAGTTGTCTCAATTTTAAGTTGTGTATCTTCTGCACTGATAATAACATCACTCTTTTCATAAATAAACTGCACAAATAACCTGGTCTCCACGCTCAGATGAACTATCCTGTAGTAACTCTTTATTTGCATGTTAATGAAACTGAATAGAAAAATGTCACTGAAACTTATTTAGCAATACAAAGAGAAGAGTTAATTGGAAAACATGTGAAAAAGCTTTTTGATTACTAGAAATCAGGCCAACAAAATGTGAAGAAACCTCCAACAAAAATGTGGTTTGTCTGTCCTACATCAAAAGCTTTTCTGAAAAGGATGTAACTATTGGAATGACATGGGAAAGTCTAGTATATGATTAGTCAACATGCATCTTGTACCAAGAAGAGGAAAAATCTGATGTGTTTTTTCCCGTTTCATCAAAACAAGTATTGGAATCAAAAGCTACAACAAACAATGTCACATTTCATGTATTGTTTCACCCTTAGACCCCAGATCAGGTAGGTTTCACCCACCCAGTCTTTGGGCAAATGTTCTTTTTCAGAGGCAAATCATATTCTTAACACTGAGTAATGGATACAGCTATTTAGAAGCTGGTTAAGGTTTTTCCCATATTTCAAAACTGGTAAGATAATGTATTACTATATTAAGGAATTTGCTATAGATAATAGATTAATCATGTAATAACTTCATTTTTCTTTTATAATTCCTGCCTAAATATTTATTTTTCTAATTTTCTTCTATCAGCCAACATTAAAACAGATGATCAGTTCAATAAATTTGGTGAATTTTACAAATTTCAGCAACCTGGGACCTGAAATAAGCTTGTTAATTGTACACAGAATGCCAAATGAACATTTTTCAGTCTATAACCATCTAATGTAAAATTTGCCACAGTTACATTCTAATGTCACTGTATTGATCAAACACCTCTACTACACTGTTTTGTACTGATTCCTTTCTCACTACAATTTAGTCACCATTTTTCACACTACACTGGTCACTAGCATGCAGATACTTCAGAAACATGAATTAATTTGTCTGCTATACATACAAATACATACAATATAATTCTTATTTTAAGAACTTGTAACAGATCTTATGAAATGTGTAGAAGGAGAAAAATTACACAAGGCACTTTAAGTTGTAGAATGGATTAATTTTAGAACAGTGTCTCTGTTTGGTACGATACCTTTACAGAAAAAAACACCAAAGATGACATTAAATACTTTTCTGAAGGGACAGCAGCTAAATTTAGAATAAAAAAACCCCCCACACACACCCCAAAACCTTTTCTCCCCATTACAGACAAAATAGAAGAGCTTTGCTAGAATGAGAGTAAAAAGAAGGTAACCTGAAAGCATGAAGCTAAGCCAAAGGCCTGAAGAGGCATTGCAATTACTCCAAAAATATTAGCAGAAGGAAAAAAACCAACCCCCCTCAAGAGGTAAGGAAGTAGATAGGAGTTATTTTTACGCTTTGATTTTAAATTTCATAGCAGATGAAAGTCTGGGAAGGCTTTTAGTTTCACATTCTGTATATATAAGCATAAGTGAATGTTATCACAAATAGATAAGCAGCAGAGAAAGGCAAAATGACAGCCATATGACCAAAGAAAACCCAAACCCCCTTGACCTTACTGTGTCAGGCAACTGCTGTAGGAAATCTCTCCTTTGAAGTACAGAAAGCCTAAATGTTGGGGCTCAAACCCTGAGCTGTGACTAAAACCCTGAGCTGTGGCCCAAACCCTGAGCTGTGGCCCAAACCCTGAGTTGTGCCCAAACCCTGAGCTGTGGCCCAAACCCTGAGTTGTGCCCAAACCCTGGCTCAGCAGCCCCTTGCTCAGCAGGCACCCTGCAGCCAGAGGGAAGGCAGCATCTGCAAATCCCCCCAGCACCATCAGCACAGGCTGACCAAACACCTTCAGGGACAGCCTCATCTCACCTGATTTTTGTCATCAACTGCATCTGAGCAATTCAGGCCCACAGCAGAGGGGCAATTCACCCAGGCCATTTTTAACACAAAGATGAGGATGAGATACAAAGTGCCTCTTCTCCTCCCCTGCCCACACAGACAGCCTGGCCCAGCCACTGGAGTCAACAGCCTGTCCAAATAAACTAAAGCACCAAGAGATGAGTGGGCTGGGAAAACAGTTTGAAGTCTCTGGAGATGTAACAGTCTCTGAAAACATAAAGGTCATCTGGAAAAGAATTAAGCGGCATTTGCCTTTGAGAAGCAATGGGAGACAAGATAAAAATAGCTTTATTTCTGACAACAAATGCTTCTGAGACACTTGATGTGTTTAATCATTTTCTGTTACCTCTGACAGAAAAGATTAATTATGGAACTGCACAAAAATAGTTCAAGGAATGTTGTCACCCATGTGAATTTTAAAGATATCAAAGATTCTTAAACAGACTACAAAAAGAAGATAAAAGTACAGAGCAGAGCAGTCTGACTGATTTAAAGCTGTGAGACAATATTGCAGTACTGAAAAGAGCTAAAATAGTCCCTGATAAAAGACTCAGCTGATTGGAATCTGGGACACAATGCTCAGGCAGTACTTAGGGGAAGACCAAGATATAACCATTGCTATCAGCATTGTTTTGGGTGAACTGGAGGTATATAAACACATAAAAGCTCCAGAACTGGGGCTGACCTGTAAAGCCCTCTACCTGAGCATGAACCTCCCCAAGAACAGGACAGCCTCCAATTCTGTCAACATTACTCCAGTACACAAAATAGCATGAAAAAGATAGAAACGAAAAAGTCCTAAATAATTTAACTCTAATCCACAAAAGCAAGTGAACAGAACTGCATAGGTTGTAGTAAAATAGCACAAACCAAGATAATGCCACACATGTTCCAAGTGCTGATAAGCACCAGATGAACAGGCAGAACCAAGGGTATGAAAAAAGCCCTATGAATTCGGAGGAATCTTACGGTTGGAACAGTGTTGCATCCTATAGAGGTTGCAACAACTGAAAACATAAGTACCCAAAAAGTGAGAAGGATATTAGTGCATTTTAAGTCACCCTCTGCTTGCAGAGAAAGTAACATGGTGCTAGAAACAGCAGCAAGCAAACTCTTGCCAAAATGTTCATGAGTCCTGAGCATCAGACACAGAAGCTGTAAAAATACCCTCAAACCACAGAGAAAAGTTTTTTGGAACAACAAATAATTGCATGAAGATCAGGCATTTCTGATGCTTCAGTCTGGCCTATCATAAAAGCAGACAGCAGAATTCACTGGCTAATGGCTGATTTTTGAGAAACAAATTCTGTGACACCATAAACCACACCTGTTGTAGCAGAAATGCAGAGTCTGGCATAACAGATTTAGCATATGCTATGTTTGTGATCAGGGTAAGGCTGAGAATTATTTCTCTCTACATTTCTGGGGGGCAGCAGTACCCCTTTATATGCACCCATCACCCCAGGATTTCTCTGTGCTCCAAGTTTATTCAATATTCATAGCATCCAAACATGGGGAAAATTATCTGAGGCTGATAAAATTCATTTAATTTCATAAACAGATGAGGTTGTACCCACAGCCAGACTCAGAAAGAGCCGAGAGATTTAATTTAACAAATTTAAGCCATAACTTTGGAAAGACAATTCCAAATTAATTGATGAAGAGGTGAAGTGCTACAGAAAAGAGCACAATATTTAGGAGTAGACTAATCACCTTCTCAACCGTGAGTAAAATCCATACAGAGCTCCTTGCTTTACAAGTCTGCATGAACTCAGATCTCTTCTGGGTTTGTTTATTTTTCCTCAGGATTTTATATCCATGCTTGCAGATAGGATTAAGCCTTTAACCAAGTTGTTCAGGTGTGGCAGTGGCAAAACTTGACCTTTTCAACATTTGAAAAAGGCTGGCATAGATAGCCACACTACGGATGCTGATCCTGCACAGTCACTTTATTTGCACTCTCCTACCCCTCCAGGAGCAGCAGAATTCACCTTATCACAAAAAAAAGGAAAGTCAGTTCACTGTGTATGAAAAGAAGCATGTGGTGCTCCTGGGAGACTTAGAACTGTGCTCCAGAAATTACAGAGTGGGTGAAAAGCATAATTACCAAGCTCAGCATATTTAAGAATAGTGATATTATGAGCTTAGCAGAAGAATCAGCTACAACAATAGGTGGTCCCCAGACTGTACCATGGGGATCTCATCTAATTCACAAGTAGTTCTGAAGAGGCTAGGGCAATATAAAGTAGCCTCTTTATATGGAGGCTACTATGTGGGAGAAGAAATTAAACAATGGGTACAGAATTATTTAATGTGTATTATGGGAAACATTTCTACTACATAAATTAGACTCCCACCCTTTTCAGCACCCACAGACACCAGCTCCATAGTTGCCAATATAAAATTGGCAGGTCCTTCATCAGTCTCACAACAAGCCAGCAGCTGCTGCAGTGCTCACATACATCACTACAAGGTAATGACAAAGAGAGGTGTGAAACCACAGCACTGGTGGTTTGACTGGGTCCTACCCACCAAATCACTCCCGAAGGTATTTCTGGATAGTGAGCTGATGGATAGATTTTCCCCTTGGGAGTTCCTCTGTGGGAAGCAACAGCCAGCAGGCAGCCACAACAAAGAAGGAATTCAAAGAAACCTCCACCAGCTGGGGGTATCAATGAGTGCTACAGAGGTGTTTGGTCCTACATAGTTGGCACCAGAACTAAATTTCTGAATTATTCTCTCCCGTGAGAGGGACCCCGTATTTGGGAGGGGGAAGGGGGGGAGGCTGTGAGTCCTCCCCCTGAGGAGGAAGGAGCAGCAGAAACACCGTGTGAGGAACTGACCCTAAATCCCCCCTGTGTCCTGAGGGGCAGGAGTGAAGTAATGAGGGCCTGGGAAGAAGGGAGGAGTGGGAGGAGGGTATTTTAAGATCTGGTCATGTTTTCTCATTCTCTTGTTCTGATAGATTACACTAATTTTTTTCCTCCCCAGGTTGAGTCTGTCTGTTTTGCCCGTAACCATAATTAGGGAGTGCAAACCTCCTTGTCCTTGTCTTGATTAACGAGCTTTGGGTGGGTTTTCTCCTCCCCATCCCACAGCAGGGGTGAGGGAGAGTGAGCAGAGGGCTGGTTGTTACCAGCTGGGTCTGAACTGTGACATTAAGCAAGGTCAGAACAAAATTGTTGTATCAGAGCTCTGTGCTATAATATAGGCAAATACAAATCAGAATGAAGGGGACTTACTTGAGGTGTTATCAACAAAGTTTTTTTTAAAACAAAACATTTTGGTTGTTAATGACCAAAATTAGCTCAGTCATTCACAACATGATAAGCTGAGTTTACTCTGCTATGACCTTGGCTATTGTATTCTGAGATTACAGCTGTGCAACAATGGTAATGGGCTATGGACTAAGTTGGAAAGTTCTAGTTAGCCCTCTGGATGGATGAAAAAGCAGCTGATCAGGATAAGCAGTACACACATGAAGGTAAGAGTTTTCAGTATTCAGACAACTGTTTAGATTACAGTTTGACCAGATGTGAATACGGAATTCTTCCTTTTCCTAATCAGCTTGCAACTGTTCATGTGCCATTCAGCTGTGTTTACATGCATACCCAATACAAAGCAATCACTGCAAACGATCTCATTGTGTATAACCTGCCCGAAATGTTCTGGTTTGTAACAGAACTGACTGAAGAATGTGATTTCAGTTTTACATTCTTACAAGTAATGCTCAAATTGCAACAATCATTGAAACCATATACTAAATTAACTTTAATTCAGTAACTTTTGGAGTAGTTTTTGTGTGATTGTTGCAGATAATAATGCATTCAACCGTAACATCAGAAATAGAGTTGGTTGTAAAACAAGCCACAAAAGCAATTATTACAGTGTGCTACAATAACAAACAAATAAGTCATATACAACAGCAATAGAGAAGGTAAGATGTCATTCTTGATGTGAATCCCTCTCGTGTGGTCCCTGCAGGGACCTTCAGCTACAGGAACTTTGAACTTGGGTCTATGTTGTGTAATCCTACTTGTACTTTTATACTTTGTAATTTAGAACCAAATAGAAGATTATTAAGTGCTGAGCAAGCTGAGGAATAGAAGAAAGACTGTGGACAACCCTCAGTTTACCTGACTGCCCTCACTTACTGCTACCCTATGCGGTTTATCAGGAGGCCATACCAGGCAAGAAAGAGCAAACAGCTCCCCAAAGAACAACCACTCAGTCCCAATGCATAGAAACCATAGGAGGATTCACAACATCATTTTTAGATTCAGAAGTAATAACTCAAAGTTTGCAGACTATTCTAAAAGGGGATTGTAGCCCAGTATATACAAGATGCTGTTGCTAGTACCAGGCTACAGTATGCATATAAGCTTTAGCTTGACTCAGCAGTCATGACTTATTTAAGTCTGCTTTGGGTGATCATGTGTTTATTTGAGCTTTAAAACTCTTTAGTGATCAGAAGAGGAAGGAACTATTGCCTGGTTTGTTGAGTTTTTCCCCCATTTTGCTTAAATCCAGCTCTGTGGTTGTGTGGTTCTATCCAAATGATATTTTAGGCCTGGTATCTGTACCAACACTGGTACCAACACTCATGCCAACATGTCTGAGAGAAATCCTGCCTAACCTAGACTTGCTACAGGACAGGAGAGTATGGGTCATCTTTGAATCTTGTGTCAAACCTGTCAGCCAATGCAAATGTCACAGGCATTCTACAACATGAATTGCAGCAACTGAAGTGCTCAAGCAACTGAATCACAACCCAAGGGAGCAGAAAGCAACTCCAGATCCTGACACACAGCATCACATGTCAGAAGTGTTAATGTCCACTTGTAAACTAAGATTCAGCTGCTTAAATGGAGGCATCTAGAGCATATGTGATGTTCTGGACTACCAAGATATCTGCATGGGCAGATACAACACAAGACCTTCGGGAAGCCTGTGTCTATTGGACAGGCAGCCAGAGGCAAGGCAGTAACTCTAGGCTTCTTAAATGGTAGGTTCTTGTCTATATGAACAACTTTTTGAGCCCTGGTGTCTTTTAAAGATGTAACCTTGTGATTGCATGAAGTTGTTACTGTGAGGAAATCATATACTCTGGGAGAGTATGTAACACTGCATCAAAATCCTAGAAAGATGCAGGGAAAACAAGAAGACCTAAGCTAGACTTTTTCAAACCAAAAGTTTTACAAAAGCAACGACCCCTGAAAGGCTGACACAGTGAATCACAGGGCCATGGAGATGGACAAGGCAAGTAGAACTGAATGGTTCATAAACTCATATTCTTGATCCCTCAGTTGTCTGCCCATCTTTGCAGTAGCACAAGGAACCAAAGGGCTAACTGGTAAGTTTTAGTTAACACAATGGTTATTTCTAACCATAATTCTTCCTTAATGTTATTGCTTACATGATGATAGGCTATGAAAAAAGATCTGGGAAACTGTAGAAGGGATTAAAACCAATTCCTCAGTGAAGGCACCACCTCATCAGCAGGTAAGGGAGACTCAAATGAGACACCCTTATTTTGAGGAATCACCACACTGCTCAGCAGCCACCAAGAGGATAAAATGAAACTGTTCAAATCAGAGTCCAGAAGGTAAGAAATTCTGGTGCAGGAAAAGATGGAGGAAATTAGATACACTGTGGGAAGACAAACTCTTGGGGTACCACATTTTTAGAGACTCAAACAACAGTAAACAGATGGAGAGACAAAAGGGGGCATCCAATTATATGGTGGAAAAAAATTTTGCATCTTTGCATTTCTCCAAGGGCACAGATGATTTATGTGTATTTATCCAGTCTTTTTAAGGAGATTTTGGCTAAACTGCAGTCAAAGATTAAACTGAATTCAATTCATATCCTTTTTTATTCAGGAAATGCGTTTAGAACCTCATCCAGTGCATGAAAATACACTTCAGAGGTATGAATAAGTCCCTTTGTGTCTGTTTCTAAATGTATGTTTAATAGTATATATAAAATTTCACTACTCCAGTGATGAGTGTTAACTCAAAAGTATACACATAAGAGTTTTCCTGCTTTATTCTTGTAGTCTGCAAACATAATGAAAAGCATCATTTGAGCTAAAAGTTGAAAACCTAAGAAAATTGCAACAAACAAAAAAAATTAAATATTTAATTCTCACTTTAAGAACAATCTTTGTGTTTTTTATTATTTGTAGAAATTAAGCTGGTTTCACTTGTTTGTACACACGGAATCCAACTAGTTTGGCTGACATAATATTGAATAAATGTTTTAATGTAGCTACTAAGAAGCTTAGTCTTAAGAAAGTTAATATTAAAATACCAGCCATGGTTTTTTCCTTTTTGAACAGATATCCTGTATTTTTATATGATGCAATATAGAACAGAGGGGTTTACTACATCAATGTACTGCAATTTCAGCCTTACAGTCAAAAAAAGGAATCATATTGAAAGTAGCTTTTAACCAAACCTTTGAGAAATAAAAGGAAAAATTTTTAAAATTAGGAAACTGTAAAAGAAAGAGTGTTGCCCACATAATTGTTTAGTCTAAGCCACACAGAAAAGGGCATTTGTTGGTTAATACATACTAATTGCTAACGCTAATCAACTACTCCTCTTTCAGCAATCCTTGCTTCAGCTTCTGTGCTCTCTCCACCATAGTCCTAGACACTTTCTGACCAGAATTATTATCTTAATAACAGACTAAGGTTGTCATAAATATTGTGTCAATTGGACAAATTTAAAACATACTTTGCACAGTTATTATTTAGACTTTATTCTTGTGGTGTAATGAGCACTTCTGCTGGCCTAGCACGTGACTTTTTAAAAGACAATTTAGCATGTTTCAAGTTAGCATGTTTCAGGTTTCCTTAACCAGCCCTTTGCTAATCCTCTGTTCATAATTCTCTTTTGAATAGTTGTCTGTGGGCTTTCTTTACATCAGACAACTACAAAAATGCATTTTCTCTTTGGCTAACAGAGCTGCAGAATGAAGTCTTTAAAAAAGCACTGGGTTGAAGGAACCAGCAGAGGGGAAAACTGAGAATTTATCAGAGTGCAATACTAAACTTCAAATTGCTCTAGAACTAAATATTAAGTCAGTGGTGTCAAGACTGTTGTATACATGAACAAGAGTCATCATTGCACTATTAATATAAAAAAAGAAATGCCTGTGTATTCACCTTTTCTAGTGCATGGCTTAAAAGTTTAACTTTTTTCCTTGACCATTTTAACTATAGATACAGAAACATGAGAACAAAACATTAACAAAGCAGTTAACTCACAGCTTCAGATACACTTCTGAAGTAATTTGTCTGGGATTTATATTTGTTTCAGTATAACCATGTCTACTTCCCTGGGCAGCCCATTCCAATGCCGGATCACTCTCTCCGTAAAAAAATTCTTTCTAATGTCCAACCTAAACCTCCCCCGGCACAACTTAAGACCGTGTCCTCTTGTCTTGTTGAAAGTCATCTGGCAAAAGAGACCAACCCCCCCCTGGCTCCAACCTCCTTTCAGGGAGTTGTAGAGAGTGATGAGGTCTCCTCTGATCCTCTTCTTCTTCAGGCTGAACAGCCCCAGCTCCCTCAGCCTCTCCTCATAGGGTCTGTGCTCAAGTGCCTTCACCAGCCTGGTTGCCCTCCTTTGGACCTGCTCCAGGACCTTGATATCCTTCGTGAACTGAGGGGCCCAGAACTGGACACAGTACTCGAGGTGTGGCCTCACCAGTGCTGAGTACAGGGGCAGAATCACTTCCCTGGACCTGCTGGCCACGCTGTTCCTGATACAGGCCAGGATGCCATTGACCTTCTTGGCCACCTGGGCACACTGCTGGCTCATGTTCAGCTTCCTGTCAATCCAAACTCCCAGGTCCCTCTCTGTCTGGCTGCTCTCCAACCACTCTGTCCCCAGCCTGTAGCTCCCCATGGGGTTGTTGTAGCCAAAGTGCAGGACCCGGCACTTGGCACTTCACAGCCACCATGAGGACAGGTACATCAGCAGTTGTCAGGAGACCACACAGTTCTGGTAATTAGGTCAGTATCTAACAAAATACTGCCCATTTTAAAGGAGAGAAGTTCCAAGAGTCTGGAGAGATGCCTCATTTCTAAGTAATTCACCAAAGAGCTATAGAGGCACAGCAAAAACTTCAACAGATTTCCGTGAAGCAGTCATCCACCAAAATGCTCTGAGCCAGAGAAGTTTTTGTAAACTAGCTCAGTATTTGTTACAGCCCCTCTACCAGATAACAGACTAATCAGATATCTCAGGACTGAATAGAGGAGGAGAGGAAGAGCAATGTATCCAGTGACTGATTTTTTTTCAAATACTGTCACTGATTTTTAGAGCAGTACAAGCTCATGTAAGCAGCCAGGTGGCTTACATATATTCTGAGCATGTTAGATGGAAAAGGAGCTAAAGTGTGTACACCTCAGGCTAATATAATTACATTCTGTAGCTGATTCATTTCCAGCCATAGTACCTAAAGCTACTTTAGCTAAAAGTAGACCTGAGGACCCAATACCTAGGATCACCAAAAGATGGTTAGCAGCTGGATCACACTAGGTATGCTCCTGCAGAGCACTTTACAGATGACTTTCATCCAAAACCAGTCCAGCTGGGTGCTCCAAAACCACTGCAGGCTACAAACCATAGCACAGCAAATGGAAACATTTAGGAGATACGTGTTTCACACACAGTCCTGACTTGTGTGTTTAAAAAAAAACCAAAACAAACATGTTCCTGTAATGTTATTGCAAATATATGTTTAAACAATCTAATGATACAAAAGCATAAAAAGTTTTATACCTTTAATCAAAATCAAACAGGAAAATCATCTTTCATTTTGAGAGATCCCACTTAGTGCAGAAGGTAGTGAGAGAGGTGTCCAGCCATTTTGTCCTAGAGAAAAAGGTTCTCATTAGCCACAGCTATGCCAACACGACATTCAATGAGTATGTAGTACAAAGGATATTGAAAAAATGGATCTAAGACAGGATACATTAAATCAGGATGATGCTTTAGATATTAAGAAATTCGCAGGTTACACAGTTTACACAGAATTGTGTTTCAATCAATGATGCCAGAGGAAGCAGAGCAGCTGGCAGTTCAATATTTAACTAGGTGCTCAAACGTAAATGAAAAGCAAATTATTGGCCTGAATCAGGGTCTGAAAAACTTGAAGAGCCAAGCATTTTGCTGAGACAAAGGGAGGAAGAAAGGGTGGGATGAAGGGAGGCAGGAGGGAAGGAAGCAATAGATTGCATTAACTAAACTTTGATTTTCACTGGAAACTCTTTTATACATAAACACTCCTCTAGAATTGCTAAGATAGGAGACACATATGCAAGTTCTCACTATTTTACTGGGAAGCAAAAAAATCTCTGTAGAAATGAACATTTAGAAAAAAAATAAGGCTCCATCTGTAGCAACCAAACCCCATTTTCCTCATACTAGTGAGGGTCAAGAAAGCAAACATGTTGGAAAGAAATACTAAAGAAACAGTAGGGATTCCAGGGATGTTGAAACATAAAATAACTCAAGAATATTAGGATAGGTTTTATTCAAGTGCATTAGATGCATTAGATGTTTATCAACTAGTGAGCCACTGGGCACATTTGATAATACAGGGAGACAACATTGGAACAGAAGTGATGCTCTGCTGAGTCAGATCAACACTTCATCCAGCCCAGTACCACCTCTGATAGCAACAACAATACAAAGTGCTATTTTAAGAGAGCAAATAACTCCAGTAACTGTGTGATACCTAGCCTCCTGCTTCCCAGACATCCCCACTATTCCTGCCTATATTGTTAAGTATCTGCTTGTGGGCTTCTGTTCACATATTTGCCTATTTCCTTTTGAGTCTGCTAGTACAAGCTGCTTCCAGAACCTGCTATGGCAAAAAAATCCCAAAGTTCATAACACACTGTGTAAAAAGGACTGAACTGTTAGCTTTAGGTTTCTTTTATACTCCATGGAGAGAAATGAGAAATTCTAGACTGCCATTTATCTTACCCTAATGTATATGGGTAAAATTGATCAGACTTATCATGCCTTTAAAGTCTCTCCCCTGAGCACACACAGACCATAACCTGATTACTTCAAATGTACAATGTGTACATTGCAAGTATCTAAAGTAAATGAGATTGTTCCCACCCTTTAAGTTTTAAATGGTTCTTTCCAATTTAAAGTATATAGTTTAGCACAGTTTAATTAAATATACTTAATAGGTACATACATTAAGTAAGAGCAGTTTATTGTTACTTTGAGGGTGCTACCTCCATAACCCTTCCTTTCATGGATGACTATGCTGCAGGAGAAAAATGGGAATGAAAGCAGAGTCCTCCCACAAGCCTGACTCACTGCAAACCAGGAGTTAATCCTGATAATTGTGAATCACCCTGAGTTCCTGCATGATGATGACCAAGCAACTGCTGTTGTCATTGTGGAGCCAACAAAAGATTTCACAAAAGAAGTGTGAATCATTCTGAGCAAGGTCCTACAAATGCTTTGTTAAATGATACAATATTCCAGAAGACAGTGTTGAGTCATATTACTATGAAAGAACTCTGACTTCAGAGAATTCTCATAGTAATACAAACAATGCCTTACTGAATAAAAGTCATTACCATATATATGATCCTGTGTCTACTATCTGCCCGGGAACAGGAAAACTGGATTATAAAATTAAGAGCCTGAAGAGCATCAGGTTCAACTCTGCTGCTACGGGCATGTATGTGACACAATCCTGTTTATAAGCTGATCCCAATTCACTTGAACATTGACTAGGTATTTTGTTCATACTATTCTCTCTGTGAGACTGCTACAGAATCACAAATGGCTTCCTTTTTCCCTGATTTTTCAGGCTAAATTTGTTCATGTTCAGTATAATCGCTTTGGTTCTTGCACCAAAACATTTCTTGAACCTGGGTAGTTATTCTCCTTCACTTGTTTCTACCACTGATCTATTTATAGACAGCAAGCATATCCTCTCCCAGTCTTCTTGCTCAGGTAAATAAGTCAAGGTCTAATGAGGTAGTTGTTCATCTCTGCTGGAAACATTGCCTGATACAGACTAGAAGCAAAGGTGTCTTTGTCACAGCTGGATTATATTGGCATCTGATGGCCATGCTGTGATTAGCAAGTTCTCATCTTATGGGAAAAATCTTTTGAGTGTTTCTGTTCACCTGTTTACTATCCTGATGATCTTGTGCACTGACATTTTTGCCTCAAGTTTATCTGATGCTCTATTTAGTGTAATACTAGTCTGTGACAAAGCATGGGAGTTAAAATGCATTAAAAAGTTTAGGTAGGAGCAGCCCTTGAGCCTGGTGCTTCTACTTTCAGTGCAACTTATTGTGATATTTTCTTTACCAATTTCCTAGCTATTGCTGAAAATTCCCTTCCTCCTGAACTGAAGCAGTAACTCTCCATGTGCCACCATTTCAAGCATCATACTAAAAATACAGATTCATTGGATTTATCATATTTTCTTTTTCTAGTTAATCAGCTCTCACAGAAAACTATCAGGTGGGTCAGGCTTGACTTAATACTGTAAATTAATCTTTCCTGTCAATGTTCAATATGATCACCTTGACAGATCAGACAAAAAGCATTCACTAGGTCTGGAAGTTTTTTAAATGCTATCATCTTCCCCCAAACCAGATGGCTTTATATCTTTCCTTATGCTACTTTTCCTTAGGTGATGGAAGGATATCTTGCAATTAATTTTAAAGTAAAGTTTTTCAATTTTTAAAACTTAGGTACACTTTAATTTTTCCACTTATCCTAGTCAGTAAATATCTATTCTATTACTTAAATTGGAATGAGGTTAAATAACTTCTTTTGAGAAATGGGACCCTAAAAGACACCAACATCTTCAGTTTCCAGAGAAGACTGTGATAGCTCATATGTGGTGTTAATTTAAAGGTTTTTCACTTTTGTTGATGTTTTAAGCTACACTTTCCAACTACTGCTCTCTTTATGTTCTTGGAAAAGCCATGAAATGCCTTCATCATACATCAGCAGTGATGATGGACCAGTGACAGCAAACTGGCAAAAGGGAATGAAAAGCCACAGGCTGGGGCTACTCACTGCCCATGAGATCTTACATGAGACATCACAGCCATTTGCTTGCTCCGGTTTTACAAGGTGTAGCTGGTACTGCTGACTGCCTTTGCAAGGGAGGAATGATGTTAACATGCATCAGCTGCTTCACTGTCAGACAACTCAACTCAGTCCCCAGGAAAACTAGTGGGGAACATCATTTCCCCACAGATATCACATGCCTGAAATAGGTGAGACTGGCAAAATTTTCATATCATCCAGATTGTATGTCACTCCAGCTTCTCCATCTGAGAAGTCAAAGTAATACAAGTATCCCAAGTCAATCTTTGAATTAGCCCTTTAGTATTCACTTTCCTCTGTCATCTATCTCACCTCTCCTCACTCTCATTTGACAAACTGGAAAAGTCTTTCCATAAAAAGTCTAGGTTTGAACTTGTCATCCCAGGTTTTGTCTGTGCCCCACAGACAGAAATGGGACAATGGTCATGTCTCCCCATTACTTATAAAAGGGCCCTAGGATGGTAAACTCAAATGTAGATTAGATGTCTCTGCTGAACACGTCTCAAATTAGCTTAAGTGTGATTGCTCTCCCCTATGTTTATTTCCATGGCCTGCAAGGAACAGGGATGTACAGCAATGAAGCATCTACTCAGCAAAGCACATGCACTGCATCCCTCCAGCTTCAGCCAGCCCTAATGCAGCACTGCTGCATCCTGAGCTCCTGGTCCACCACTTAAAATAATGCATCTTTATGCCCAAGGCATGCAGGCAGCCAAGGACAGCTTAGTCCATGTCTTCACTCTCTACTTGTGGTGCAGAGCCAAAGCACACCCAGTTACACCCCTGGTCAGCCCAGCAGATAGCTGGCTCAGAGCTGGAGAACAAGTCCTAGCTGCTCGTCCCTCTGGGATCACTGGGAACGCTGCCAAACCACTTCAAGAGAAATATCTTTACACTAGACCACATTTTATAATGGCTATTGAAAAGCCAACTATTGAAAGGCCAAGCAGATGCCAAACCATGCCTCAGAGCTGTTGCAGACATTGCCTGGAAGGCAGCACGATGATGCTGCTAAACTGTGGGGAAGGAGGAATTTTCCATGCTAGAGCCTCATTCAGATTAGCAAACCAGCCTGCTGCTGACAGCTGCAACTTGGGCTGGACAGGAACCTCAGGTAGTTTAACACTGGTTTTTCTCAGCTCTTGGATAAATATATTGTTACTGCTAATCTTTGTTGAAGACTATCCCAGTGGTACCCAGTGCCAATACCAGCAAATTCTTTTGGTTGTTAAACAAACAAATGTTATACAAACAAATGTATATATATATATATATATATACATATATATAACCAAATGTTACACAAAAATTGTATAACATGAACCAGTGTTATACAAAAAAGTGAATATGGGGACTCTGCAGGCTCCACTCCCCATCCTATTAGCACCCTGAAGTGAAATGTGAGAGCTGGTGGCCAACTGACATTGAAACAGACCATTTCTGTATCACTCATGTCCACCTTTGATTAGGCAAACTGATTTTCCTTGCATGCTCCCCTGTGTCCTCAACCTGGAGGAAACAACCTGGTAAAAAAATTACTTGCATATCTCCCAGACTACTCTTCAGCTAACCCACTCAATTTACAGTCATCAAAATAAAGACAACATTTTCATCTATAAAAGTCTGTATCCAGACTACCCCTTTATGTTACATATCTCCACTGTATTCCAGCATTTACACCAGGAGTGTCATTCCACCACTGAAGATCTGCAGTGGTTTCATTGGACACACTCCAGAATGACACCTAATGCCTGACTGTCTTCTGGACATACTCTTGCCTTTAAAGATCTCGAGACACAAAACTGAGGCTGGTCCTTCTCAAATATATGTGTAATTACTACACAGAATAATAGTGAATTATTCAGTGGTGAAGTTAATAATACCAGAAACATAATGTGAGGACTAAGAAAGTAATTTTTTTTTTACACTTGTAGAAGAATAGCAGAATGTAAGAATCACTGCAATGGGTCAGGATGTCCAACCCATCTCAATGCTGGTATTATAGCAATTCCAGAATCAGGTGCTATAAAGAAAAACGTTCAGCTGCTTGCACCAGCTGCTCAAAACAATGTAATTACTTAATTAAACAAACAATGTAATGAAATAGCTTAGTCTGGCTGGCAACATTTTGGTCAGCTGTCATTTCTGGGTTTATTTTATGTCCAATGTCAATGTTTGTGTCACACAGGAACCCTTGTTCTCTGGTAGTTAACTGTTTAGTTTGGTAAATTATTCTATGGATTTGACATACTAGCTGACTCCCTTGTCTTGTATACCTTCCAGTATAACTTTTTTTTTTTCCTCTAGATGATTAAATACTTCAGTCTGGCATTTCTTTGTGATCTTGGGTCCATAATATGATAGCACCCCACAAGTCTGTTCCCAGACCCTCCTTGTCCATTCCCACACTGGGAACATGATACAGCAATGCATGTTTGACCCTTTCCAACTCTTTAGTCTCTTTGTAGTTCACACTTCCATACCCACTTTGTTCCTAAAAATACTCTCCTGGGAAGCACTCCCACAACATGAACACTTCCTCAGCAAAATAAAAGCAAAAAAGATCCATAGATCCCTAAGTTTAGTTGCCTGCAATAGTCTAGCAAGCTTCCAGCCCCAAACACAACACAGTTATATCTACTACATGTTCCCTTTTTCCCATGTTCATGGGATTATAAGCAACAAAAAGAATCCCCAAACCTCTCATCTATACCTACACTCTACCCCCTCTGGTTTCTACAGATTAAACAACTATTCCAAATTACCAGTTTCACAGGAAACATTCCTCTCCAGAAGAGTCCAACGTGGCTAAGGGGTGATCTGACTGGTATAATTCAGGCTTCTCACCTTTCATGGCTTAGCTTTACAATGCTGTTTCCATAACCATTTTGCCACCACTCAATTTTGTGGTGGTCTTTCCTAAGCTATTCTATGGAAGAATTCTGTTCCTGGTCTGCTCTGTGCCACAGTTTGCTGTTTCTAACATCCAGATTCAGTGACTGTGCCAATTTGATGCTGCTTCTGTTGGAATTTTTTCTGCTTTTTAAGCAACCACCTCCTTCAAGTACCACTCTTCTCTTTTACCAGAAAAAGGAAGGAGGAGCAGGATAAATGACTGAATAATTACAGTTTCACACAAAAGTGGCACAAGCAGCCCAGCTACAAATATGAGACACAGAGTAATTGCTACAGTGCACGAATTCTGTCCTGACAGCTCTAAGACTGTTTTATTTCTTTCAGCAAAGAATAAAAGGCATCCATCTGTAGCTTCAAGAACTCAGTCACATTGCAGCAGGTTATACAGCAATTTCACAGGGGTAAACTGACCCAATTTGAAGCCACGGGCACTCATCCAATGCAAGAATACAGAAGGCAGCGTGTGAAATGACTCACTGTATCAAAATTAGATTTTTCAATACCACATCAAAATGGAAAACCAAGAATTTCCACAGCAAAGTAAAACCAAAATGACTGATTTTTATTTCTCCTAGTTCTCATTTTTTTTCTGGGAAACTGAAGAGTCTCAAATATTTAGTTTCAATGAAACAGTAAATTCCAGTTTCACAAGTTTTCGGTCTGCCTTGCTCTATTTAAATTATATTACTTGGTGAAAACAGGACTTATTCCAATATGAGAAAAAACTAGCTGATATGAGGGGGTAGTAATCACAGCTGACTATGAAAAAGAAAAAGAGGGATCTTTTATACTACCAAGCATAATATTAAGATGCAAATCTGCAGTTGAATCATATTCCTGCAGTTCTGTCCCTTGCCCTCCCTGGCAGACCCCAATATTCTCTTCTCATTCAAAACAAGAGGCATGTTCATGGCTGGGAAGGGAAGCTGGATGATAAACTGAGTTCAAGAGTTCCTTCAGTGCCTTTCCAAGGTCTTACACTTGACACAGCAGAGGTGCTTCTTGAATATGGGAATGCACATTTTCTTCAAGTTAAGAGGAATACATCTGTTCAATTTGCTAATTTGCTTAACTGCTTGAAAGTGACAGAATTCTCAAAGAAGTTTAAGGAAAAAGAAGTTCTCACTTATTTTCCTTAAGCTGCTTTGAGAAATCCAAAGTTATTGTAGCATCCCTCCTTTCTTTTGCATTCTGCTTAGTGTGTCCCCTGCTCCCACTTTTGGTGGTGATGTGGGGACAGCAAGTGTCACCATAACCAGCACAGACTCTTTGGATTAGGCTCCATCACCATGAAGCATGTTTTTTTATTTCATTAAATCACAAGTCAGCTTCCTCAACAAAATTCATGCAACAAAATTCATATGACATTTATAAATAAAAATGAACCAAAGAAAGGCTCATCTTCTGTGATACAATACAGTATTACCTCATAAACCCAGCTCCTGCATGCCCACTGACATCCAGTCACCTCCACATCTCACCAGCTCCCCATCCACTGTCTGTTTTCCTAATAATCTTTTTTCCTGTCACCCCACGTTTTGCTGAAACTCCTTCAGGTCTGGATTTTGCCTCCTGATGGAATACATAACTGGTGATGTCCATACTTTCTGGGTGGGCCTTATTTCTGAAAAAGCTGCTTGCACCCAAGTTAACACTGCAGTATGACAGGAAAAAAAATGAGAAATTAGATGTGTATTACAAAAAATATGCCATCACTGTACGGTCAGGAGCAAGTTGAACTTTGATTTCAAACCTAATATCAGAATTATTGAATTGATTTTGAAGCAAAATGTTAATATTTACAAAACAAAACAAAAAAAAATCACTCAGCCTTACCATGCAATATATTCCAAACCTAATTTCTCAAAAGAAAAGAAATGCCACACTAACCCTGCCATTTCCATATATATTTGAGTTAAGGAGCCATAATTAGTATAATTAATCAATAACTATGTTCAAAGCCTGAAGCAAAAATGAGATTATTTCTTGAAATGCCAAAAGTTAAATAAACAAATCAAGTAAACTTTGCCCTCAGCTCTGGGAAGAAAAAAAAAACTGTGGAAAAAAAAAAAAAAAGGTCCAAGGGAGCTACTGAATATTCAGAAGAACAAGAAAAAAGCTGACTGAGTAAAGGGACTGGAAAATCACAGTGAACTTTTACTGTAATGTGTGACCAGCAGCCACAACTCTGTCCCTGCTCCCCACCCGACCATTAATGTCTTTCCTAGGAGGAGGATCAAAACCAAGAGGTGCTACTATCTTCCCAACTGTAAAGGAAATAGCTTGTAAAACACAATCCCAGTAATGCCAACATTTTCTACCAGTTCGTAAGGGCATTAAACAGAGTAACCTACAAAAGGATTTCTGGTTTGACTTTTGGACTCACAAAATAACAAGGCATTTCCATAGCATAATCTCTCCCAGCCAATTTTCAACCCTTCAGCTGTCTTTAGGTGTGCTAAACTGAATGAAACAAGAGTCAAAGCTCAGCTCTGAAGTGCAAGTAACAAAATCATCATGTGCAGACCAAAGTAACAGTGTCCTGGAAATGTGTGTGGCTTCCCATCACCTCACCCTCCTGCTGAAGAGCACATCACAGGGTGTCTGGCAGCACTCCCCAGCCTTTCAGCCTTTCAGGCTGAGTCACACAAAACCCCCTGTACTTCCCATCACTCAGAAATCACAGAGCTGCCTGGTGGCACTGGAACCACCTTTGGACTCAGTCCTTTGGTTCCCACAGGTGGTGCTGTAAACAGCATCTGTAAAGATTTCAGTAACTGGGAAAATTTAGAACATGAGAATTTTTTTCATAATCAAAACAAAGCAAAACTTTAAATTTTTGCAGTTCTCCATAATAGAGAATGATACCTCTTCTCAGATTAAACACATATAAGAATGAAGAATACAGATGTGTTTCGATGTGGCCAAATCCAGAGGTTCTTAAATTACTTCGTATTATTCCAGTGTGCATTTAAAAGGACCCTCCCTGCCAAATCTCCAGGGAGACATGGGACAACTTAACAGGCCAGGCCTCTTATGAGTGTTTTGTGCAGTCAGAGTAAGGTTGAAGCTGCCACAGCAAAGCAGAAGTTGCCATCACTGACATCCTGACCAAACTGCTTTCAGTTAATACAGACTGTATTGCATTGTGCACTGAATTATGTTCTCAGACTTAAATTATGCCATACATCATTCTGTTATGACTTTGCAAGCAGAAAAGGAGAATACACATTTACAATTACTGTCACCTCAAAATACATTAGGAGTCTCTTTTCTCAAACTGCTGTAGCTGTTGCTTCTCCTGCCATTAACACTGAAAAGCTGTATCAGAAGAACCTTCCTCCAAGGGCTACCCACAACTTCTGAGAGTCAGTCTAATTGTATAGATATTGAACTTTTATCCTTTTTTGTATGTGTGCATATAGTCCTTTAACTCTGAATTTTGTTCCTGTCACTGATATTTATGTGTCCAGGAGCATTTACAGAACACATCAGTGTGAATTTAATTATGTGAATCTAATTCCTTCCTGGGTATCATTTGACTCCTACTCATCCCATTTTACTGAACCATCCAGTCCCTTGCTATGGCAAATGTCTTTCTCCTCTTGTGCTTAGTTAGTTATGCTTCCTTCCCAACAACTCACCTTCCCTTTCAGCTGGCACATTTTCTCTCAGGTGAAGTAAGTCAGTTCTTCCTCCAGAAGCCATTCTCTTCTTTCATCTTTTATTCATGGTCATATTCCATGGGTCAGCTTCTCCGTCAGAGATCTGTCCATCTTCATTTCAGTTATATCCTAAGCATCCTGAGATATTTTCTACAACCTTGTTCTGTTCCATTCTTCTGACTTTAACAAAAATCAGCATTCACACTTCTATCTGTGACAATCTTCCATATGCTTTGATAGGCAAATATTCAAGCATGAGTGGTTTTTATTTCATACTTAAAAGAAGAAACACACATCCTACAATTTCTACAACCTGTCATCATTGTATATGGAGGTCACATCCCTTACTTCTTCAGAAACACTACTTCACCATTTCCTCTCCTTTATATTTACTATAATGGGAAGGAAGAATAAAATCTCAATCTCTTGTGTCCACTTTTCTCACAACAAATCTGTGCAAGCAGTTTCCTTTCCTTGCTGCCTTCTTGGCTTTTACAAAAGTTTGCCAAGATCAGCCTTGCACCTTCAGATTACTTCAGCAGGTTAACTGATCATCAGCAACAACAAAACACACAAATTGCACACTCAGTTGAAAGGATTAGCAAACAGCCCTCAAAATCTGCCACTTGCCAACTGAAAACCACAAGATTCTTCAAATGGGAGTTAAGCAAACTACAGAGCATCTGCATATGTTCTGTCTGTTCTTTCCCATTTCTCCCAATGGAAGAAAGAGATGCCTCATAGTCACCAAAAACAAATACAAGGCAACACCTCCTAATGCTCTATATTCACTGTCCTAACCAGCTGGATAGATGTATTCACTGCTTCTGTTGAGTTGAAGAAGTACTGAAAGATTTTTGTTCCTCAGAGTAGACTGGGAAGGAGATGCTGTTACTCAAAGAAAGAGTCAATAAATGAGAGGAATGAAGCTGAGGCAGTTGGCCAAGAAACTGCCAGAGTCCTATTCTTATTTCTACCAAAGATAACAGATTCTGATCTTCTAGCAGGTGGGCATGAAGCAACTTTCTCTTACATTTCTTCCTCACAAAAGACACCACTTTCAGCAGAAAGGGCTGTCTCTGCCTTTTCAACCTGCTGAGTCAGAACAAAGGTTTCTACTTGACCTATCATGGGAAAAGCTCTAAGAGCCCCTTGCTTTCAGTCAAAAGACAAAAGGAGGCACTAGAAAACGGTGAACTATCCATTCTTCTTCTACTACTACTACTAGTACATTCTACTACTAAAATACCCATTTCATAGTGTGCAAAGTGAAGCTAGGCTTTGTTTTCCAGGTTCCAACAATATCCTTCAGTACAGGCAGGAATTATGCCCATCAAGTACCTTAAGTACTGCTACCCTTCCTTAGAAATGAGAAGAGATAGAAACTGGAAGTTTCTCACACGAAGGACCACACAGTAACACGAGTCCTCCCACACACTTCACTTCAGATTACCAAAGCTGTAACCAACACAGCACAGCTTCTGCTTGAGGAAAGAGGTTGATGAAAAGAACCAAGAATGTCTCCTACCTTATGAGGTTTTATTAATGCAAAATGAAAGAGTACTGTAGAGAAACAGGATAAACCAGGTGCCTTGAATTGCCAGTGAGTGGGTGTGAGTCCACCTGTGTCTGATTAGGACAGGCCCCTATTGGGCATGAGCAAGACCAGGGGGCCAATAAAGGTGGGACACACACCCACAGAGGGAAGCTCAGCTCACTCTGGTGTGAGGCATGGAGAGGCCAGCAGCTCGTTGAGCCTCTGGGGCATGACAGGCTCTTCCCACTACACTTCTACCCTGGAAGCGCTGTGTGGTGGCTGGAGTCCTGGAAGAGACCAGCAGCTCGTCCAGCAGCTCGTCCAGCAGCTCGTCCAGCAGCTCGTCCAGCAGCTCGTCCAGCAGCTCGTCCAGCAGCTCGTCCAGCAGCTCGTCCAGCAGCTCGTCCAGCAGCTCGTCCAGCAGCTCGTTGAGCTTCAGGAGCAAGAATGGCTCCTCCCACTACATTTGGTGGAGAATGCGGGCACCATACAGACATCTAAAGAAGCAGCAGTGTGAGGAGCTGGCAACAAGAGCATTCTCCCTGATTTGAAAAAAGTGCCTGGGCTAACATTCTCCCTGAAAGGTATGACCAGCAAGCTCTTTGGATTGGAAACCCCTGAACAGAGGGAAGCCAAGATAAGGGTCCTCTCTTTGGAAACCCCTGAGCAGAGGGAAGGAAGCCAGGAGGATGGAATCCCATGGTATGGAGTCCCACGGAGGAACCAGAAACCCATGAGGAACCAGAAATCTCTTTGGAAACCCCTGAGCAAAGGGAAGCCAAGATAAGGATTCTCTCTTTGGGAGCCCCTGAGCAGAGGGAAGCCAAGAGAAGAGCAGATACAGGAGGGAGAAGAACAACTCAAAAGGTAGAGACTTTGTGAAAAAGTGCCTGGGCTGACATTGAACGGTTGCCTGAGAAGCTTGGGTTAAATCCCGTAAGTTATAAGTGTATGTATGTGTAAAAAATCCTGTATGTATGTGTAAAAATCCTGTAGTGTGTCAGTAGAAAAAAATGTGTATGTGTCAGCAGAATAAAATGTGTATGTCTAAATCCTGTGTATTTTTGTGTAAAAAATTCTGTGTGTAAAAATCCTGTACTCGGTGCCCCCTCGATGCTCTTAGCTGAGTGTCCCGCGGGGCCCAAAGAAAAATCCTGTATGTCTGTGTTCTGTAATCAGTGTTAAAATGTTTGTAAGCTAGGGCAAACAGGGAAAGCTTTGCTGTAAGAGAAAAAAAAAAAGGGGGGGGGAAATGTAGAGAAACAGGATAAACCAGGTGCCTTGAATTGCCAGTGAGTGGGTGTGAGTCCACCTGTGCCTGATTAGGACAGGCCCCTATTGGGCATGAGCAAGACCAGGGGGCCAATAAAGGTGGGACACACACCCACAGAGAGAGAGCTCAGCTCACTCTGGTGTGAGGCATGGAGAGGCCAGCAGCTCGTCGAGCCTCTGGGGCATGACAGGCTCTTCCCGCTACACTTCTACCCTGGAAGCGCTGTGTGGTGGCTGGAGTCCTGGAAGAGACCAGCAGCTCGTCGAGCTTCAGGAGCAAGAATGCCTCCTCCCGCTACAGAGTACCAAGGAGCAGACAGCTTTACACTCATGTACCCAGTGAGACTTTATGAGAAGTGAGTTTTCTGTTGCCTATTTAAACACCCTCATCTGTATCAAGCTGCTGTTAATCAGCAGTCATTATCTTTCTGGCACTGAGCAGAGCCCTGTCCAACATGCTAAACAAAAACTTTGATCTTAAATGAAAATATGGTATTTAAAAATGAAGCATATTAGATCACCTTGAATAAGAACCAGAAATACCACCTAGCTGCATCCAGCAGCATCTACTGCAACAATTAAAAACCAGGCACATGACACTTAATATGAGATATGAAAAGAGAGATTTAGGGCTGCCTATAGAATGAATCACAGAGGTTCCAAGCTGTAGAAACCATAAATACTAATCACTAAAATCCTCATAATGAACAGGGACCCTCAAGAAGTCCTCATCCTTATAATGTACAGCAAATGAGTTGAGGTGGGACTCAACCTACCTACAGGCTTGATCTGATGCTCTTCTACACAGAAAATACACAAATTCTGCTTCTCTGCCACTTCAGTCACCAGTGTAGTCTTTTCAGGTCCTACCTGCTGAGTTTTAATAAAATTTTCTGTACGTCTAATAAAGCTTTTCAAATTATAGAACCACTACACCTGAGGGAATTCTACTTTTATTTTTCCACAATCATGGAATGTTAGGGGTTGGAAGGGACCCCTGGAGATCAACCCCCCCGACAAAGGAGGATCACCTAGGGCACATCACACAGAAATGCATCCAGATAGATCTTGAAAGTCTCTAGAGAAGGAAACTCTACAGCCTCTCTGGGCAGCCTGCTCCAACACACTTAACTCATGACACCTTATTCTCCACATAGCCCTGGTACTTCTACAAGTAAGGTTTGAAATACTCTGTAAAGATAAACTTTGGTTTTGTTACAGCAGAATATTTGGAAACAACATTTATTTTGCAGACTTGTAGGTTACAATCAGGTAGAAATGACAAGGAGAAAATTAGATATTACACGTTTGAAGCTAATTTTAACAAAATGAACATCCCTAAATCCCAAACTTCCTGGTTGTCACATGTATGCTATAGCTTTTAATATAACTTGTGAACACCTTATAACCGTACAGAGCTACTGACAGAGAAAACTGCAGTATCAGATCTGAATTTGCTCTGTGATTTGACTGCACTTGTGACATTTGAAAGATGATACCCTGCCTCAAATAATTGGTGATTAAAATAATCACTACTGAAACAAATTCTTCTCAAATATGTCCTACCTAACTGACACTCAAAACCAGAAATAGAACCTTCTTTTTTCTCTGAATTAAGTCTTAAGAAAGCAAAAACAGGAAAAAAAAATTAAATTACAATTACTTAGATTTTTTTCCAAAATTTCTGCATGTCTTCATGACTATGATGAGCTGTGTTACTTTCAGAAAAATCCAGAATCACTCCATTTGCACTGAGTGAAAGTTTGAAGGCTAACTAGATTTTGAAAGAAAAAATACTCACTGAGAAAAGACCATTCTCCTACGCTGCAATTACTGATACTTTATTAGATTTAGCACTGAAGGTCATCTAAAAGTACTTACCTTTTGTTTTGGAAAGACTTTTGGAATAGAAATCAGTCTGTTGCTATGTGACTGGTTTCCAGGCACTAATTCCACTCACTTCTTTGGGGAAACAATGAGTTCTTCTGTTTCTGCAAATGCTGTTTATATTAAGTAAATCCATGTATGTCCACATCAGACAATATACTGTGAACCAGTAATGAAAAAATGCATTTGCAAAAACCAGCACATAATACAGTGACCTCTCTCAACTCCTATCTGGAGAAATTGATGCATCATGTACATGACAGATTGCTGGCATTACATTTTCTGGCTGTTGACTTGGAGGAATACCAACTTCTATGAACTATACTTGATCCATTCGATTTATTTTGTGAATAAACACATAGAGCTTCCTCCTTTTCTTAGCATGTTTGAAGGACTTAGACATATCAAAAGTGACAAGTGTCAGTGGAAATACTATAAAAAGTTGAAGTTTTCAGTGAATACTGATCACTGCTCCTCAAGAACAAACCAAGGATGAATTCATAAAATGTTTTTTCCTACAAGTTTTTTTTTACATTACTACTTCTTGCTCTCTTTTATAAAAAGTCTCTTATACTCTGTCCTTTCAGCATCTGTTATGACTCACTTGTTGAAGTTCAGACAAATAAAGGTAATTTAAAACTCAGTACAATAGGACGAAGTCCATTCAAGCTAAATTTAAAGATCTCATTGCCCTGTTTTTTCACCAGTCCTTAACCAAACAATCTGAAGTGAATCAAACCCTTATTTGATTTATTCAGATAATAAACAACTCCCTGAGAAAGAGCCCAAAATTCATTAATATCTGTTGAATTTTAAAGAACTTAAAGGAAATTATGTAATCTTGTAATGTAATTAGCATCCAGGAAAATAAAACAGTAAACATCAACTTTCACTATTAAGCTTTCCACTTAAGAAGATCTTGGTTTAAATAAATGCAGAAGAAAACTTAAAACTGCATATTGTAAATAAGGAACAAAAAAAGTCAGAAAACATGCATATAAGAGTTAATCTGCTTATTTACTAAGGACCAAGCATTTATTACAGCATACAGCATCTTTTTTTAAAAAAGCATGTTCTCCAAGCTCAATTTCTCTGGGGGAAAAAAAAATACATGAATGCCACAAAGAAGGAAGAAGGATTAGCAAGAAACCTGGGATTAGACTTTTGGGGTAACGTAAGATGTAAGCAGCAAAAGGGGGTTTATTTTGTTTATTTTTTGTGGGGGATGATACAACAGTCTGGGCTATGAGGACTGCATCTCCTGGCAACACTGTGGTGCTGCACACATCCTCAGGGTATGTGATGAAGCAACATTACTCTGCAGCCTTCTGGTCCAAAACCAGGCTGTGTGTGCTCCTGGGAACTACTGACCAAACTCACCTACAAAATTATATACCCACAGACACACACTAAAGAACATTATTGAAGTTACAAAACCACTCACTCAAGTATTAAAGCAAAGAACTTGATTTGCACGTGAAAAGTAATCCGGTTCTGACCATATGTGGTGTAATTTAATGTTTATTACACAAATCCATGCACTTTCTCTATGGGTATGGGTCTGTGTAGTCAAAGAAGCCATACTCTCTGCTTCATTTCCTGTACAAGTTGAAAGGTCTCATGGCAGTAAGATACAGAGAAGGCAAAGGACCATCTCACTGCTAAAACTGCTTACTTGTCTGTCCTGAAGAGCCAGGCTCTGTGTTTGCCTCTACTGAAGGATCCCACCTGGAGGATTCAGGGAAGGAAGCTGTTCTCCATAAACTGCACTTCCCTTATTTTCTCTGTTACATGATTAGAGATTTTGGGGACCTGACATGTGGAAGATAGGAAAGTATAATATAACCAACCAATATTCCAAAGAGTTCAAATACCAGGGAAAAGGCTCTAACAATCAGTGGACACTTTACATGTTGATTGCATCTGTGTTTCAGTCCCTCATTCATGAAATGCAGGAAAAAATGATAATACCTTGCAGCCTTATACTTGTAAAAATAAATGTCCACTCATCATGAAAACCCCAAATGATAGCCACTATGACAAAACTAATCCTGAGGTTCTTTCACTAAACCAAGTATTGGTAGACTTTCCTGGCTTATTTAAACTTTTTACATGGCATAGGAAAATCAGTACATCAGTTTCTTGTTTTACAGAATCATAAAATCATAGAATGGTTTGGGTTGGAAGAGGCCTTAAAGATCACCTAGTTCCAACCCCCCTAAATGGGCAGGGACACCACTAGACCAGGTTGCTCAAAGCCTCATCAAACCTGGCCTTGAACACTTCCAGAGAGAGGGCATCCTTAAAGAGGAAGGCACCTTCCTTCTCTATAGGGCTTTCACGAGAACAAAAATATGCTTGAGGGACTCAGACACATACTGTGGTGATGTGGGATATACTCAAATAAGAAGCACAGTCAAGTGGACCCCAAGGTACTAAATGAAGTTTAAAGATTTCAGGATCAGAAATTTAATCTGAAAATGTGCCCATATTTTCTCCACCAAATTTTTCTCTTGATTCTTTTTGTGAGTCTTTGGCATTATTTTGCACTTTTAGTGCTACAAAATTGCATAAGGCATGCACTGAATGTTTTCTCAGTGTTCACATCTAATATCTGATACTCATTAGGCTATAACTCCTGCCAGCAAGTGAAGAAGGTTGCTCTGCATTGAGCAGATGGACATGAGCAGGGTTCAGGAATGTGCATGAAGGTACAAGAGATTATAGCATAATGGCCAAACCATTCCAGTTGGGCTGAATCCTTTCTCCTGTCATTGGCAGGTTTGGTACACACTCTTGAATAGTTCTCCCTGAGAAGCAATGATGTTTGCTTCCATCAAACATTACAGTTGCACCATATATAGATATACTGCATAAAAATTAATAATAATTAAAAAATACATATAGTAAACTACTTATACCACTTACTAGACTAGCTGGGGAACATAGTATCTTTATTCCTCCAAAGTCCTCAAGCTCAAAAAAACCCATACTCTGTTCAGAAAATCTCTCAGGGTGACATGTTGGGCACCTCTACTATCTCCATTGACTCCCTAATGAACTCTCTTTACAGTTGCATGAAGCATTCCCACAGTGACCTTGGGAAGCCAGAGCTGGGCTGGCTGCAGCCACCCACCCAGAGTGGCATTCACAAGAGCTGGGGGCAGGACTGAACGTTTCTCCAGGACCCGGAGAGGGCTTTGAAGAACTCCGCACGTTTCCACGAACTTGAAATAACCTCAGATACAAAGTTTCTGCCTCCCACCTATGAGCCCCGGTGCCTTTAAGCCCATAAATAGGCTGCCCCGCGGGCAACTCGAGTTGGTTTCCACTCTGGCGGCCAACCGGGGAGCGGGGCTGCCACCGGGGCCGGCTGAAAGCAGCCTCCGCACAACCTCCGCTTCGGCACAACCCACGGGGCCCCTTCCCACCACACACCCTTTACCTGGAGCAGGTGGTGGGCCGCCCGGTAGCCGAGCTTTGGGCCTCCTTGCACGCCGGGAGGCAGCCGCCCCGTGCCGTAGCCGTGCCAGGCCACCACGTAGGGGTTGTCCATGGTCACCCAGTAGCGCACCTGCCCGCCGAAGTGCCGGAAGCAGAGCTCGGCGTAGTCACTGAAAAGCTGGGGCAGGACCGGGCTGGCCCAGCCGCCGAAGGCGTCCTGCAGGCCCTGCGGCAGGTCCCAGTGGTAGAGGGTGACGACGGGCTCGATGCCCAGCTCCCGCAGGCGGTCCAGCAGCCGGCGGTAATGGGCCAGCCCGACGGGGTTCGGGGGACCCGTGCCGTTGGGCAGCAGCCGGGCCCAGGACAGCGAGAAGCGGTAGTGGGAGACCCCCAGGCGCCGCAGCCCCTCGGCGTCGCGGAAGAGGTTGTTGTAGCTGTCGCTGGCCACGTCGCCGCCCGCCGGTCCCGGGGAGTGTGAGCCCGGCGGCGTGGCCGGGCGGTGGGTGAAGGTGTCCCAGACGGAGGCTCCTTTGCCGCCCTGGCGCCAGCCGCCCTCCGTCTGGTAAGCGGCGCTGCCCGCTCCCCAGAGGAAGCCGTCGGGGAAAGTGTCGTGGAGGAAGAGCTGGTCCTGCGGGTAGGGCAGCCGGGCGAAGCGGGACCAGGTACCTGCGCCCTGCCCCGGCGCCCCGAGCAGCGGCCGCCCCAGCACCAGCAGCAGCAGCAGCACCGGCAGCGGCAGCAGCGGCGCGATGGGGACCATGCTCCCGGCGGGGCTCCGCGACGGCGGCTCCCTCCTCCCAGCCCCCCGCCGCCCCGTTTTATCTCACCCCCCTCCTCCTTTCCACCCCCCACCTCCGCCCCGGTGGGCACGGCTATTAATAATTACCTCGGATCTGCCGTCTGCATCCTTCCCGCTCGATTCCCTCGGGGAGAGCTGCCTTCAGGGGCGGGATTCAGGTGGTGAGACGGGGCGGGAGGGCAAGAGAAGGTTGCAGCCAGGAGGGGGCTACTCGGGGGCGAGGTAAACCCTGCCTCACCTCGGGGTCTCCTCTGTAGCCCCTGGCCCCTCAGGGCAGAGATCCCTGTCAGCGGGCAGCAGAGGCGGCCTCTGCAGCCCTCCGCCGGCTCTTCCGGGCCCCCGCACCTCCCCGCGGTTTCCGTGGTCCCCTCTGAGTCGGGACCCTCTCTCCTGCCCTGCACCCTGTTACCGAAACGAAGGAGTCCAGGGAGAGACTCGACGTCCGGATCCGTCCCCTCTGAGGAGCTGCGCGGAGCCCCGAGCTGCCGTCCGGGAGCCCCGGAGGCCGTCGGAGCTGAGGGGAGGGAGTGGTCCATGGAGGGAAAAGGTCGCGGAAATAGATAAATTTAAAAATAAATACATAGATAAATATAAATAAATAAAAATAATTGTTTCCTTTGTGCTGTCTTGGCAAGAGACATCACATCTGAAACCTCTCACATAATAGTAATTCAAGAGAAACCCGTGTTCCAAGGACATCATACACTCATCCCCCACACTTCCCCAGTAATTCACGGACAGTCACCTCTTAGTAACAGCACTTTTCTTTTCTGGAGTAGGAGGTTGGTGTATTTGGCTGTTTACTACATGCAAAACAAGTTCCAATTAGAAATTCCTCACAGATCTTTATGGGGAGGAAGCAAACTGAGTGAAGTTTGAATATTGGTTTATATGTTGTGGGTGTGATTAGTGGACATCTCACTACAGGTCTCAGGCTGCTGCTTTAGGAGTCTCCTTCAGACAAAGAAGCAGGGTGGTGAAGCAAGAACTGGCTCAACACATTGCAAAAACCTGGTATTCAGTTGTGTGGACTCTAACATGAGTTGGGACATCTATGAACAAGACACACCTACCAGACAGGCTGCAAAGGACAGGGAGATGTTCCCAGGAGATAAAGTTGTTTTTTAACTACAGAAAAAAAGGCATTTAGTTAATTTAATTTTATATTTAGAAAATAAATGTCCTCAAGGGAAAATTACAGGTACTCACCAAAAATGGATTTGATTTACGTGCCAACTGTGAGTTGCTGAAGGCTTTCTCTAGAACACACAACCTCACAGGTGCAGGAAGGGCATTTGTTTTGCATGTTTCTAGAACATCCAACTTTCACCTTCTCTGCACTGATTAGGTTTGGTTCCAGGCATGGCTTTGTGGTGTTTTTACAGTAAACAGCAAAGATCTAGAGTCCAGGATTATGGTTAGTCTTCCATTAGTGGTGATTAATTTATTTCCATGTTAGAGGGATGAAGCTCTGAGCAGCTCAGGGGAACAATGAGACCCCTCCCCTAAAGGTGGAAATTTGTGGGATGGGAGTTGGGGAAGGCAGGCCTAGCACTGGGGATGGTCATTGGCTGACAGGAGTTTGCTGTACAGTCTGACAAGCTGCTGAAATTAGATTACAGTCTAAGGAAATGACAACTTGAGCTGCAGCAACAGAGCTTGGTGTTAGCATCACCTGGTAGTGACTTGAAGAAGCTGAGATCAGTTGTTAGCAGTGCTGCAGCCATTCCTGTGCCAGGCATGAATAGCCAGGCTCCACTTCAGCACTGACCTAATTTCAGTGGAAGTGCAATGCCCTCACTGGAGCTGACTGCCTAAGGACTCTGAAAATCAGGATGGAGACACATGACTCAGAAATACTTTAGCTTAAAACAGGGTATTAGTGATGCTAAGTCCTTTGCTTATGTTTGAGGAAAAACTTGATTTGGGATCTGGGGATGCAAGTGATTTAAAAATATATTTTGATACATTTTCTTTTCATTTCCTAATTTTTAACTAAAACCTATTTAAACTTCAGCAGCACCTATAAATAGCCAGTTAACTGAAACTTCTTCATTAGGAGCTCATTTCTTCCAGAGCCTCTCAACAGTCAGAGGGAAAAAAGAGCCTTATGCTGTCAGTGTAGGTCAGTCTAGCTAAGATCTTTGCCAACTTCTGGAGGTGGCTGCCTTCTCCAACAACTATCCAGAAAGTCTACAGTGACTGGTCCTGAAGTAAGCAGCCTATGTTTGAGGGACAAGATCTACCCATAAGATTCTGGCACAAAGCTGTCACTTTACCTGTGAATCTATCGGATGAAAAAGTTGTTTGTTTGGGGTTTTTTTAGTGTAAATGTCAGAAAATATGCACTGTGGCCTCTACCTGGTTTGTTTTCTTTCTTAAAGAGAAACTTGGTTTTAAGTTTTAGGACAACACAACCACTCATTGCTCTGAGCCAGTATTTTTTTTTTTCCTAACAGACAGTGTAACAAACTCTGTGCAATATTAACCATGGAGAAAGGTCAGCCAAGCACTTGCAGACATCTGGGTCTCCCTCACTGCTCCTTGGGTTCGGAGCACAGCTCCACGGTGTCTGTGCTGCTGAACAAGCACACTTTCAACTCTGCCCTGGGTCAGCAAATCAGGATTAACCTTTCAGCCTCTTTGTTTTGGTGACTACTGAACATCCAATTTTCCATAATATGTATATAAGTGTCTGTATAATTTTCATTAGGCTGTGCTGATATTTCCATTGCTAGCTGTGTGTTCACTAAATGCAATCAAGTTCAAGAATATTCTGGCTGGAATTTTCTGTTTCTACCCCAGTGAAGCCGAATCTTTGGGACACCTAATTTTAGATTTATCTAACAGCTTTCTCAGAGGTCACATCATGAACTGATTTCAGAGAGAAAACCCCTTCCTCATTTTAAAATCTCCTCAGAAGGGCTTGCAACATTACATTGGTAGCATCTGTGCCCCTCACTGTGGCAGAACAAGTGGTCTCAGTGCCTAAAACAGCCATCTTCTGTTTTAGTGCCCCTTCTCTGTTCACAAGTACATTTCCAAACATATACAGGCATAGTGTCAGTTGAAAAAAGCTTTCTGTAACAGATTTACACTCTCAGCTTTTCATCTTAAGAAACCAAAGTGCTCGCTACCAGCTAAAAAAAAAAAATCACCACCTAAATTATACTTGAGCATTTTCTCTACTGCTTCCATCACTGCATGAGAATGCTGCTTCTTCATTCTTTCTGTTAAATGCAAGCTGCTAAGCTGTCCAATTTTACTTGCACCTGCTGATGAATAGCTGTTTCCAGCAGAAAGCTGTGCAACACCGTTCTAGATTTACCTTCTTCATCCCTCCCAGAACATCCCAGTTTACCAGGAAAATAAGCTCTTCCTCAATTTTCTCAAAGAAGTTGCAAGCCCGATTTTCTCAGAAAAATGCAGCCTACCATACCTATTCCTTCTTTCTCTCTTGATCACACTAGTTACAATGCATTCACTGTACATTCAGAATGAGTTTAAAGAGAATTTGTAACTGACTTTACTGAAAAGAGAAGCACAGTGTCGTCAGGTCCACAATATGCCTGCTGGTGTAATGAATTATGTAGCACTGAGGAACATTTGGCAAGATGTCAAATCCTCCTCTGTCCCATCCATAAGTACTACATCATTCTCATCTCTACTTTTGAGTAGTTGCAAAGGATGGTGAAGAACCTGAATTACCTTTTTTTTTTTAATCCTGGGGGCTCTATTCACTTCACGTTTCAAGTGTGGTAAATTATTTTCATCACATAAAGGGCTCCGGGTTCTTCTCCTCTGTTCTCTGTTCTCCTCTGTTCTGTGTGTTCTCTGTAGGATCTAATGGGAAATTAGAAATTAGAAATCTAAACTGCAGTTGTTTTCTCTTCACTGTTTTGTAACTTTGTCTCCAAGAAGTAGGCAAATCTTGAACATCCCCTTGCCAGAAAAGTCTAATTCCAAAATGACATTTTTTTTACTAAAAAGGTGACAGAGAGTAATAAGGCAAGCCTAGAAATTTGTGTTTTTATTCACATAAAAGGGCAGGGATGACAGTTGCTTTTGTAGCCTAGGAGGGGACATGTGATGTCTGGGTGCTTCCCTGAGATAAGAGTTTGTAGGTGATCCTCCTGTCTTCAAAAGTGCCTTCTGAATTGGTGAAAGAAAGGATGGGCAAAGACAGAAAGGGAAAGAAGTTGTCTCTTTCCTAAGAAGGAAGATAGTGAAAAGGCTGATACAGCCTCACTCTTCCTGTCCTGTGCAGAGGACATGGAGTTGGCTGGACAGAAGGGTCCAGTGTTGAGGAAGAACAGTCAGAAGTACTGGAGAGAGGACAGGAGGGTGCTCCTTGTCAGCTCCAGCCATGCAGCTCATGAGCCACAAGTTTCAACACTGTTTCACAGAATCATAGAATCATCCAGGTTGGAAAGGACCTCTGAAATCATCAAGTCCAACCCTTGATCCACTGCCACTGTGGTTACCAGACCATGGCACTGAGTGCCACATCCAGTCTCTTTTTAAATATCTCCAGGGACAGAGAATCCACTACTTCCCTGGGCAGCCCATTCCAGTGCCTTATCACCCTCTCTGTAAAGAATTTCTTCCTTATATCCAACCTAAACCTCCCCCGGCAGAGCTTAAGACCATGCCTCACTGATTGCTGCCTGGAAGAAGAGACCGACCCCCCCCTGACCACCCTCTACTCTCAGGGAGTTGTAGAGAGTGATGAGATCTCCCCTGAGCCTCCTCTTCCCCAGACTAAACACCCCAGAGAAAAAGGAACCAAAAGCAGGGACCAAAACCTGAGTCCAATGGTTGAAGAAATAGGCTTGACTGCTCCAAATTTGCTGAGCCTGTGTGAACATGTGAAGGTCCAGGATAGTTATGGGCCAAACAGGGAGTTTCCTAATGAATTTTGGTACTTTTAGGGTAGAAAATCTTGGAAAACAGAGGGACTGGATCATTCACAGGTGTGAAATAGATTTAGCAATTTAGATGAGATCAAGACAGACTGTACCTCAACCCTAAGATTGCATCCCTGTGAAAATCCCAGGTTTTGGTCTCTCAAAATAAGGAGCAGAAAAATAATTTCTACTGTTCTTACTTCTATTTTAATTTCTCTTTGTGATTCACTGTTATAATTTGAAACCAGTTTTATTCAGTCTCCATAGAATGACTGGAAAGCTTGGATCCTGTGGTTCAGTCTAGAGCTGACAGCACTCTAGAGGCACATATGGTGACTTTTCATACGCAGTCATCCTATCTCTTCAGTTCAGGCACAGCTGAAGCATTTCCTGTCACTCTTCAAATTCCTACTATTTTAAAAACTCTGGCAAAATGCCACATCTTCTATGAATAGAAAGATCCACAGAGGCTTAAATGAAGAAATAAAAAGCACTACTATTAGAAAATGAAAATGCAGTGCTGAGTTTTATGTACACGAAAGCTGAATTTGTTATGCATTAAATTCAGACAGGGAAGAATATCCTGAAAATTTACTTCTGTCATCATATCTTTAGATTACTTTTTGTGGTAAATTGGTAAGAATTACACCCACTAAAATCAAGCACAGGACAAGTTACTGCTTGCTGAATCTGGATTTCAATCAGCAGCTGAATGACACCTCAGGTCAGATATTTATTTCGTGTTGATTTCAGCTCCTGCCAATTTTGGTCTCCTTTACTGCCAGGCAAAGGCTGGCTCACCAAGAAGTATGATTAGAGTTTTAAGAACTATTGCAGTGTGTTAGAGTATTTTAAACTGAACTGAGCTAAAACTTTGTAAATTAGTCATTTAAACTACATGGCACTCTGTGGCTGCCTCACTAAATGTACAGGCAACCACAGCTGCAAACACATAAACATATTTCAGGGCTACAGGCTTATAATGCACTTTAATAAACACAACTACTATATTACAAAAAATTAATTTTGAGTGAATAGCAAAAACTCAGTCTCTGTACCATTTGAGGTGTGTAATATTGAAATTAAATTTATGGTCAACTGAAAAGCCATTTAGTCTTTTATTGCTGTGTCATACTCACATAAATGTACTTGGGAGCTATCCCTAGATAATCTAGCAAGGTTTTACTCTTCTGTTTCCAAGACTGGCTCAAAACTATTGAGAAGACAAGATATGTATTACCAAAGCAGTAAGTATGCACAGTCTAGGGTCTGCTTCTTCAAATACAGTTGAGGAGTTGAACCAGATTAGGCTGAGATAGAGTATGCTGCAATAGTACAGTCTTGGAAAGCAGGCATTTCTCATTTACAAAAGGAAAAATAAAAAATCTTGAGTATTATTGCACTGCACCTCTGAGGCATGAAAGCTTAGTGGCATGGCCAGTAGCTTTGCATTAAGCAACTCTTTACAACTGCTATCCAGAAGAATTGGTGCCTGACTTCAAAAACTGAAAGTCAGATAATTTCCATAGTAAGGTTTGAGTTCTTTTATAGTGGATTTTTTTCTGTACTTTTCCTGCAATTTTCCTGAATACTGTTTGAAGGAATAGCTTTATGCCTCTCACACTGCAAAGTGGCAGTCACTATCCTGTAGGTTCTGGGGAAATGCTAGTCTGGGGGATGTCAGGATCACCTTGGTGGAAGACGTAGTTGGTTCCTGCAGTGCTTGTCACAAACCCCCCAAATATCAAGAGTTATAAAAGCAAGGGGCAGACCTTTGCAAAAATTATCTGGTTTGAAGACTTCTATAATTGATAAAACTGATGAACTAAGGGTGGGACTTAAGCTGTGGATTAAGGTTCTTAAATATAGTTGTCTGCTTGTGGGTTTTTCTATGTAAACTGAAAAACTAATTCAGTAGCTTAAACACAGGCAACTTTTATCATTGTAGACACTCTGGTGTACTCTGTCAGACCTCTGGCTCCCAATTCACGAACCTGGCACTTCCATCTTAATGTGCTGGGGGCTCCAGGGCATCATAACTAAATTGAGCCCATGATAGTTCAAGGAGATCCAACCAATGTAATATATGCAACCAGAGGGTGATTCAGCTCATCCTAAGATAAGAACCAAGGAGGGACTCATGCATGTGTAGTTCCATCTCCAGCAGCCCCTGGTCTGGCACATCTGAATGGGATTTGCTGATATGGTGCAGAGGGTCAATTTCAGCTGCCCCTATATAGTTGACATGGCTTTTAGGTGTGTACCCTGCCCCTTCTCCACTTAATATTTTAACACAATGCATGTATCCTGTAGATCCTGTCTTATATCTGTCAGCTTGAGGCAGATGACATGGTGACCCTATGGCATGACACAGTGGTGGGCAAATGATAACATCTACTTTCCTATAGGCACTTGAATGTGGAAAATCTACATACTCTTGTAATAGCAGCTGGAAATCAAACAGGACCCTTTCATACACTTAGAATGGTATTCCATGCCTTTTATAAGGATGTGAATCCTGTCCATAGTGCCTTTTCACAGTCTGCCGTGGTCAAACCTCTGTGGGTCTGGCATCATTCAGTTCTTACTGAGGGCACTTAGATGCCTGAACCTCAAAGTGAATCTCACCCTACAAGTACTCTGACAAAAATTTTTATTTTAATACCATTAATAACTTTTTAATAAATCATACATTTCCTACCATAGTTAATATAAGGTCTTGCTTTACCCACATCTGAAAACACAGGAGGTTTAATTTTTTGAGAAATAAGGAGCCCTTTTCTTCTTTAGGATGAAGTTAAAGCCAGGATAGTATTTGTTCACCATCAAAATGGTAGTGCTGCTTCCTGAGCAGAAGACAGACAGTTACATGTTTCAGGCTTATTGCCCTCTTTAAGTGATGGATGCACAAACTCTTCTTTAAACCAAAACAGCAGGGGAAATCATAGAGCTGTATGTGCTACCACTAACTTCAGTTCTGGGAGATTAAGTGTTTATGAAGCTATTTTGATTTTTCCCAAAGTCATTGATTAGAATTCCAGCAGCTAATCTGGCTCACCCCACCTTGCTGTATCTGCTGCAAATCAAAGAAGGTTGAACAAGGTAGTAAGGAAGGAGGAGTTATGCAGCAATTATAGTGTCACAGGGATGAAGCAACGCATGTTGGCACATTAATGTTTTAGTTCTAGTCATCCAGCAAATAATTTTGGAAAATATAAACATTGGTGGGATTCTAAGAAAAAAAAAATGTTTGGTATTTCTGCTCAATGTCTATGAGGAAGGTCAGAAACTGTGGCTGAAGGAGATATTGATTAAGCTTCGATAGATGTATATTTGAGCAATATGTAAGAAAGTTAAACAGACATTCTCTGAAACTGTCAGGCCTATAGAAAGGCTATCCACTATTTGGCAGAATCATAGGACCATAGAATCATTGAATCTTAGAATGGTTTGTGTTGGAAGGGACCTTGAAGTTCATCTAAGTCAATGGGCAGAGACACCTCCCACTAGACCAGGTTGCTCAAAGCCTCATCCAACCTGGACTCCAGCACTTCCAGGAGTGAAGCATCCACAACCTCCCTGGGCAACCTGTTCTGTTATCTCAGCACCCTCACAGTAAAGAATTTCTTCCTAATGTCTGACCTAAATCTATCCTCTTGCAGTTCAAACCCATGGTCCCATTACACCATGTCTTAATGAAAAGTCCCTCCCCAGCTTTCATTAGGTGCTTTCCTCAGGCACTAGAAGGTGGCAGTAAGGTCTTCCCAGAGCCTTCTCTTCCCCAGGCTGAACAGCTCCAACTCTCTCAGCCTGTCCTCACAGGAGAGGTGGTGCAGCCCTCTTGGCCATCTTTTGGGTCCTCCTCTGGACTCACTCCAGTAGTTCCATGTCCTTCCTGTGTTGGGAGCTCCAGAACTGGACTTAATAGTCCAGGTGGGTTCTCACAAGAATGAAATAAAGGGGGACAATCACCTCCCTTAAACTGCTGGTAGAAGCACCTGAAGTAAATCTTTTCCAAGCCTAAATCTTTGATTTACAATGTTTTTTTATATGTGCCCAGAACATAACCCATGCAAAAATTCAGCTTGAAAAAAATACATTGTAGGCCACCTAATTACACTCAAATGCATTCATTGTGGGAAGAATGAATCCCCTTCCCAGCAGAGTGTTTGTATTCTTCATCTAAACTGATTTTTCTCTTTAATTGCAGAAAGCTTCCTTTGGAGCAAAAGAATCTTTCATATACACACAGTAAGGCAGTCCCACCCACAGAGAGGAAAAGCAGACCCCTGGCATTATGCAACATGTTTCATAGGAGGCAGCAGTCAGTGAGTTTTAGATCTATTGATATTTTAGAAATATACCACAGTCAGGCAGCATCAAGCAATTCCTTTCTTTTTTCCATCCTTTTGGATGAAAAAAGGACTCTTGGCAGGGAGAGTAGAGGAGAAACAATATTTACCAGACCAGTTTCTCTGTTAGGTACCAAGGGTTGCTACTGAGTGAGCTACACTACACATTTTGGATCATTCTGTCACAAAGGTTCATTTGGGCAACTGATGGTCACAAAGGCTGATGTGTCGTTTTTCTCCCTGAATTCTGTAACTGAGTTACAGATACCAAGAAAAGTTAATTTTGTAAATTTTTTTATTAACTTAGCATTTAAATTCCTGTAGGCCTGACTTTCAGCTGACAGGAAATTCAATGAAAGGAAGGCATCTGTATCCATCTCCCTTTATTACTTCTATCCAGTTCAAATCAATTTTTAACTTAAAAAATTGGAAATTTTGAGGATGATGATCTACTGATGCATCTACTTATTTTTCATGCCTTTCTTTTTATTGCTTTCTGAGTCTCCTTGCTGTGTGCACTGGCTTTTCTGGATGTCCCGTTACAGTGGTTGTGTTCTAAAGACAGAGTATCAGCCCCTGCAGTGTGCAAGACTTGCCTTAGCATGTTTGCTATTATTTTTTTTTTCGGCAGGACAGCAGTTGTTTCCAGAGGATCACAAATGAATGGCAGAAAATAATGATTTCTCGAAGTGTGGCAGGTATCTCTGAAAAAAGCTCAGCAAAATTTCATGCCACAGGGAAATGGTGCTTCCTAAGGCTAAGGGCATCCTCCAGGCCCAGTTCACAGCTGTCGGTGTAGTCAGCACAGTCAGACCCCAAGGTCAGTGAGTCGAGTCTCCGGGGGCTGCAGCACTGCATTTCTCTCTTAAAAATGCTGACAGGCTTGACTTGCTGGAAAAGGCTCCTCCTGGTTTATTGTCTTCAAGCCATGCCCCTTGCTCACACATGACCCAGCCGGTGAGGCGTTTAGCATTTGCCTGTAACAAGGTGTTGACACAACCCTCTGTAGCCTCCCTGGGGCTATCACAAAGTGTTTTCATTTCTAACTCCTCTTTTACAGTGATCACAAAAAATCAGGTATCTCATTTCACACCTATCATTGCTCAGCTGCATCCTGCCTTGCTCCCCTTCCTCACCTAAGTCCCAGGCTTAACACAATCCTTTCTTTTACTCATCTTATGAGGAGCATCCCACTCCACAGCAGCATCTCTCACATGCTTTTATATTCTTGCTTTAGCTTATGTTGAAGATTTGCATTTTGTTCTCAATTCACTTCCCAGGCTTCCTTTGGCCAGTGTTTGATCAGACCCATAGATAAGCAGTACTGAATGGTGCTGCAGAGTGGCATCTTTAAACAGCAAATGTCAGCTAAATACCTATGGACAAGTTCTTGTAGAAAAGGTACCAAAGCTCTTCACTGTGTCTTTTATCACCTTCATCTGCATCATAATAAAGCTGTGTAAAAAAAGTGAAGCCTTTTAGTAAAGCCTGTTTAACACACTATGGAACAGCAGTATTGATAAAAGCTCTAGTATGGTATCCTCCTGGTTTTGGCTGGGGCAGAGTTAATTTTCTTCTTATAGCTAATATGGGGCTATGTTTTGGATTTATGCTGAATATAGTGTTGATAATGCAGAGATGGTTTTGTGACTGCTAATATAATATACATAGTCTAAAGGAACGGTGTAGAAACCGCCATGGTTACCACATCTCAGACAAGTTTACAAACACTGTTCAACCTCTCACTTCTCAGAATGTTTCATGAACATCAACAAGATAGTGAAGCAATGCAATGTGTACACACATGGGTGACATATTTCTAAACACTGATGATAAAACTGGTGCTAAGTGGTGATAATTTGAGATTACCACCATAGAGAAGAGCAGTGCTTTTTTTTTATTTCATGGTTAGATTTGCAAAGCTTAGCTTCAAATTCTCTCACACAAGAGAGAATTTGTTTTTAAATCCCCAAAACTTAACAATAATTTGGGGTTTAGCATCCTGTCTCTCATTATTATTAATGGTTTAATTTATTCTTTAAAATCCCTAATTTATGACCATCTTGACCTAGATCTTTACCTAGAATCAAAGTTTTTCTTTGTGCTCTGTGGGAAGAAGGGAAAGTAAAGGCATCATCAATGTGGATGTGAAGCTTTGAAAAGGGATTAGAGGAACTACAATAATACAAGTTGTTGTGGTGGTTATCAGAATCTTCCAACAGAAGGTTGTCTTCAGAGCTCCAGACCCTGATATTGCTACAGAAAGGACCTCATGAAATACCTGAGTTCAGAAAATTACTTAAAAAACCAATTCAGCTGGGTGGGGCACAACTTTAGATAAATGACTGATGAAAGTTTTTGTAAATTAGCCTTTCTTGCTGGTAAAGATAAATTAAACCCCAAGATATTATTAGGGTGATTTTATCTCAGTATGTGTGTCATCCAAATGGCATTTTATAGGTTAGGTTGGGAATTTTCCAACAGAAAGCATTTTTGGTCAGAAAATAGAGCTTTATCAAAACCACAGTATTTTACAGGTATGTACATACCAGCTTTGATACAAATGTATTTTGCATATCAAAAAGAGCTGGAGAAGTCAAAGTCACAACAGCCTTCTGGCTTGGCACACTTATCTGGATGTGGGAAGCCAAGACCTGAGATTTCTGGATGTGCATGACTGCTTGAAGACTTGAAGATCTCTCTTCTACCTGCAAGAAAAGTACTGATTCCACCCAGCTGTGCTGGCATGAGTTGGGTTTCATCTGTAAATAAGAGAAAGAGAAAATAAGACTTGCTCTGCATCCCATTGGTCACAACTCACAGATGCAGTGCAGTTGCCAGAGACATCCAGTGTGATAAGAGCAGTGACACATGTGAGAGGAAACCAAGGTTCATGTCTCTGGTGGGAGTACAGCAGAGCAGATTCAAACACTGATCTGCCTTCTTCCATTTGATAGCTGATTGTGTTTTGTGACTGCAAGTAGCCACAGGATGGATGGAAAAAACATGTGGCAGCAGGAGAAGTATTTCATATTTCAAAGGACTGACTGACCATGAAAGTACAGACACATTCTGGAGAAATACCATATCAAACTGTAAAAATAGGAGGCTTTTGTCTTTACGTATTTTATCTCTTGACAGGAGTGCAGTCATTTCAGAATTTCTCCAGGTATTCCAAATTGTTAAATAAACATCCCATTGCAATAAAAAAACATGCTGCAGAAAGACAATAAACATGACTTGCTTAACAACTGTGGTATTTCTTATGACCAGGCACAAGAGTAGGCAGCACAACCTAAGTATCAATGCATCATACTCAAAGGGTAGAGCAAGCTGTAAGTCACAGAGCTGTAACTCTTTGATTTTTCATGTCTGTTTGCAATGTAACCTCCTCCTCTTGAAAAATGCATACAGCCAGTAGGCAATTAAATATGAAATTTGTCAGGGAAAGTTTACTTTAAAAATGAAGGTTTTTACTTTAAAAATGTGGTGGAGAAGGGTCTTCCACGCATGCATTTAGTGCTGCAAAAATGCCTTTTTAATAATACTTCCATACAAAAACAGTTGCTAAGTTTATGCTTTGTTCCCCATTAGATCCCCTGATGACAGATGTGATTTTTGTACATTGGAACACCTGATCTTCACATTAATTTCTTTAAGCTTACTACTTCGTATTAGCTGAAAGCCCATTCATCCCCCATTCTTCCTGCAACATTTATAATTGGTTTTTCTGCTTGGTTTCTGCCTGATTAAGGTAGAAGGTGCAGGGTTCACTATGAAGCAAAGCAAGAACACTTTCCAAATATTTCCTGTCCAGCTCTCATTTTTATACACATGAATGGTCTTTTCAGACATACTATATTTTTTATATGAGATACTGTCATAGATAAAGCTGTTAATATTTTTTTTCCTCGTGGCATTTTAGATTAAAATTCCAATTACAAATGTCTTTAAGTATATTAAAAGTTGTTATTTTAGAGTCAATTGCTTACCATGCCTGATAGGTTACTTTGAAAACACTATTTGCTGTCTTTCAAAATATAATATACAGGTCTTCCACAATCATGTAACATGTTTGTAATATTCATTAATCATTACCAAGCATCTTGCAACTTTTTTTTTTTTTTTTGCTAAACCTCTTTGAGTGTAGAGAATGATGTTTTTCTATTTAATATTTCTTCTCATCAAGCAGACAGCAAGTTTTTGACTTTTTTTTTTTAACTGGTGCATCTTCTTTCTGCCTTCTGAACTGTGACTGATGAAACACACCCCTCCCCCTAGCTACTACACAGATTATAGATTCTTTCATTCTTACTTGTATATACTTAAAGAGTTAAATTATATACAAATCTTGTCCTGAGCCTTGTCCCAGGCATGTGCTTCATCCCAGTGTCTTCATCACTAATGTACCCTCAACGGATAATTACAAGAGCGTCAGGAGGTCGACCACATTAGGTGATGCCAGTTGTTTTTTAGCTACAGAGGCTGAAGTACAGAGAGCTGGATTTGGTTTTTAAAACCATTTGTGCTTTGCCTTATCTTGTGTTTGACAGTTTCTTAAGTGACCAGCTACTTCCAATTGGGATTTCACCTCCAGAGTCGTTTGCTAGATGGGATGAAGTGGAACCACACCCTGAGCTCAGCTCAGCCTCTGGTCATGTAGTGGGGTCCTGCAATGTCCTGCTGAGTGTAGTGGTGTGGGAGGGAGATTTTCTCCAGCACAATAAGACTGAGGAGAGGATGCATCTGCCAGAGGGATGTGGCCAGCAGCAGCTTTCTCTGACACACTTCTGGTCCTCTGCTGGACAATGACTGCAACAGTACTGTAAGCACATCTGAACCATTTTGATCAGCTGAATGTGGGATATCATATTCACTTCTATCTGGTGATTAATCCCTGCTGATTAAAGTCCCTATTTTCAAAAGAAAATAAGATTTCCTTTGCTTAGAGTGCTATGTATGCTGCTCTGTGCTCTATATTCTGAGAGCTCCAAAGCAATATTTCACTGAACGGGAAGAGCTGGGCTTAAAAATTATCTCATTTGCATGAATAGTGCACCCTACTTGTAAAAATATATTTTACTTCCTTCTTTCCTTTGCTGATATGTTTTATTTGCATGATATTAGAAATGATGGCTCAAAAAAAGATGAGGTTTTTTGCAGTGCAATCTTCAGTGTGGACATCCTGGGAAATATATTCCTGAAATTTCTCTTTCATCTTTCAAAAACTGTTGGTTTGTTGTTTTTTTTGTGGGTTGGTTCGTTGTTATTTTTTATGTCAGCATGTCTGGAAGAGTCATGTAACTACCACTGAATGGCACAGTCGGGGAAACTATATTCTCCAGAGGCAATAAAAGTTACTGTATTTTATTTCCTATTTTCTGCAGAGGAAATTACTTTTAAAAGCCTCCTACGGCTTTGCAAGGAATAAAAAAAAAAAGAAGATAAATTAGTTTCTGCAAATTGTACACTATTTCCATTCTTTCCAAATTCCTCTAAAACATAGTTTAGAAGATATTTTACCTGTACTGTTGATTAGCCTCATGCCTCTGGTAATTACTTGGACTGTATGAAAGGTAAAAGATTGCTTAGCTTGGATTCATGGTAACTCTTCAAAGTCTAGACTCTGTCTATTTAGTACATATCAGCTTTATGAGAATCCATAAAGCTTTTCTCTTACATTTCATGAACTGTAGAGATAAAGTCACCTTCTCATACAAAACAGGTATATCCTTTGAAAAGAGCTGTTTGAAAACCCTGTAAAAGAAAGGTCTCCCCCCACCTCTCCATGCCATGCATTTATTATACTTGTGAGGGGTAGATTTTCAAGGTATTGCTCTCCATCTGTATTTGAAGAATTAATCAGCAGCTTTAGATGGATTCCATTTTCTTTGGCTCATCACACAGAAAGTGTTTAAGGCCAGCTGTCAAATTCACTTTTCTTTCACTCAGGCTAGATAAAGAGAGCTTGAGATTTTCTTGCTGGCCTCGCAGAAGACTGAATCAGCATATGAAAACACTGAGGTTTTTCAAGAATTAGACTGTTTTCTCCATGCTATGAAATGCATGTGAGATTTGGAGAGTTGCTGAATTTTTATCTTGCCAATCTGTTCTTGTATGAGTTCTCATAAAGCTATTAAAACTCATGCTCCAGGAGAAAGTGTCTTGGTATTAGCACTGTCCATTTTCACAGCACTACTGATGTACTAGAGAAGACAATATCTGTCATGCAATTTATTTTCAATCTGACATATGATTTTTCTTATTTATAAGAAAAATGAGGCCACATGTGGCAGGAATGTGCAACCATTCTGATGTTTTCCACATCTCCTTTTTACCTTCTGGCCAGTACAGAGATGTTGACACTGTTCCTGTTCACCCTTCAGCAATTCAAGTCTCTGGCTGTTGTTTCTCAGTTCTCAGAATCATGTCATGTTATTTAGATTGGATAGTAGGAAAAATTTATTCACTGAAAGGGTTGTCAAGCATTGGAACAGGCTGCCCATCCTTGGAGGTATTTAAAAGATGTTTAGGTGTGGTGTTTAGGGTCATGGTTTAGTGGTGGACTTGGCAAGTGTTAGGTTAATGGTTGGACTTGATGGCTTCAAAGGTCTTTTCCAACCAAAGCAATGCTCTGATTCTATTTTCCCCTGTGCCAAGCCAGACAAAGTATGAGGTAGAGCTGGAAAGGCTCTTGAAGAGATTTGTGCTGATTTAAGTCCATCTCTTGTTGAAAGGTTATACAAGCTCAATTCCTAACATCAATTTGTCTGACCTATTTTTAAAAACATCCAGTAATAGACACTTGGAAACCTCCTATTTACCAGTGCTCACTATCCTTATCATTAGGACATGCATTAAAGGCCTTTGATTCAGCTTAATTCCATTAATTTTCTATTAGCCTTAATTTTTTATTAACCTGTCTGTTTTCTTCTCTTGGTTAAAAAAAAATAATAAAAACCCCTTGGATATTTTTTTTTTAAGTACAGTGTCAGGAACTGATTTCTACCAGCTCAACTCTAAGTGCCAAGTGGAGCAGGGGGACTATTTTAACTGGCCTATATTTAAGGCTCCTATTTATATGTCTCCTTATGATGTCTGCCTTTTTTGCATGATGCTGATTCATGTTCTTCATCTCATCCTCTGGGATTCTCAGATCACTTTCTGCAGAGCTGCTGCCAAATCAGTCATCTCCCTTCCTGCATTTGCTCCAAGTCAGATGTGCCTGCCTCTGCTGAACTGAATTGGCAGAGATGGGAAAGGTCAGATGGTTTTCACACATTTGTCACCATCTGTCTGAAGCCTGAGACAGTTCACTGGTATTCTTGCAGTCCCTCCAAGCTTGATATCATCTGCAAAGTGAAAAATGTGGTATCTGCTCAATTATCCCATTGATTGGAGCGTGGGTTGCTGGGCAGACCTTCTGCAGAGCAGCAGTCAATACCTCCTCCTCCTCCTTTGGCAGGGAACAACTGATAATGACTTTGTGAATATTTTTTTCCAAACACTTTGCACTCACTTCACAGACATTTCATCTAGACCATGTTATGCCTCTTTGCTTGAAGGAACATAAAGGAACATCAAATACTCAGCACAAGACATGACAGTCACTGCTGCTCCTCTGGCTATAGGGGTTGTTGCACTACCTCCAAATGTGACTTGGGTTCTCTTTTTCCGCTTTTGAACAGCCAGCAGACCACCAGGCTGAGATAGGCAAATGAAGGTAAATAGGGAGAATCTTTGTTTTGATCAATGTATTCTCCCTAACATCTAAGCAAAGAATTATTTGTTTAAGAATCCTGGCCAAAAACTATGCTGATTATCTACTACTCTTATTCAGAGTTAAGCTGTCATTCCAGCTTGCTTACTATAGAGAAAGTGGGGAAACACTGTGCATAAATCCCTGGGTTCTGACACTTAACAACAGGCTGAGCTTGTGGGCTGTACTTCACAGGAAAAAAATAGCAACCTGAATAACTGTGCCCAGCCAACAGGTAATAGCTGCTGCAGGTGATAATAATAGGTTATGTTACAGCATCATGAGACCTGGGATTGCCTAAGGAGATAAAACTTCACTGAGCTGAGCTTCAGCAGTGTCCAGAAACATTCCCAGCTGGTAGAAGCTCTCTGCTGTATTTGGCATTGTCACAACTGACCCTGGAATATGCAGCCTTGGACTGGTGTGTGCAGCTCAAGAAGGAAGCTGACCAACTGCAGAAAGTTTGAGAAAATTAAAATGGATAAGAAGGCAAGAAAATTGAGTAGAAAACTCAAGCATCTCAGACTACATAGCTGAAAGAAAAGAGTGGTTATAAGGTGGTTGTGTCAGAGTCTACGTATCTGCACACAGAACAGCAATGCAGCAAGGGAAATCTTGAAACAAAAAGGTTTATTGGCACTGGAACCTGGATCTAGGCAAGTCCACCTGATAAATAAGAGAATATTTTCCTATTGAAAACCTTTTTGTGCTGGGCTCTCCATCACTGGCAATGAAGAATTCTAGGCTAGTTTGTTTTTCTACAAGTTGATCTGTAGTTCAGAAGTCCCACGGTTCTTAGATAAAATTACCAGGACCATATCTTTGGCCCTGTATCACATGGGTCACATCCTGACTTTAATTCTGTTCATGCACAAACAAATCCATTGTCATTCCTATGTCTCAGTGTATACAGTAATTGTTGGAGAGCTTTTCTCTACCATTTAAAATAATAGATTGAATATGAGGGCATCTTTATAGGTAGGATCCTGGCAACCCTGTCAAGCCATTGTCCCCCTTGAATTCCATAATTTCAGCACTGACAGGATAGATTAAGTCCTCTAATTCCTAGGGGCAAAGGTAGTATGGAACTGAACAGCCATATAGCTACTACCACAACACAGCTGATACCAGGGGGAACTGTGAGCCCCTTGGCATCCTGGAGCACTTGGAAACCTGTGGGTGCAGAGCTGTGAAAGCAGTACTGAGCTGGGTGCCCTGGGCTTGGTGTTTTGCAGAGGAAAGGCTTGGAGGATGTAATAGTAGAGCTGGAGACTGTTGTTCTCAGAGGAGAATTAAAAGAAGGAAGAATCAGAGTAACCTCTGAGGTGAGGAGCATGTAGTAACACCAAATATGGAGCTGCTAAAATAAGTCCAGAGGAAGGACATAGAAATGGTCAGAGGGCCTGAATACCTCCCTCTGAAATAAAACTGAAAGGTTTGGGGTTGTTCAGTCTGGAGTGCTGAAGGCACTGGCAGGAATTTACTGAAGCCTTTCAATATTTAAAGGAGACATAAGAAAGATGGAGAAGAACATTTTGTCAGTAGTGACAGGACAGGGGGTAATAGTTTTAAACTGAAAGAGGGTAGATCTATATAAGATACAAAGAAGATATTTTTTTAACATGAGGGTGGTGACACGCTGGAACAGTTTGCTCAGGGTATTTGTGGCTGCCCTCTCCCTGGAAGTGTTCAAGGCTAGGTTGGATGGGGCTTTGAGCAACCTGGTCTAGTGGAAAATGTTCCTGCCATGGCAAGGGGTTGGATGTGATGATGATCCTATGTAAGCCACTGTGGGGTTCTGAGGAGCTGATGTCTGATAACAGCACACCATTCACAGAAGCTCATTTTAGCTGTGCTTACTACTGTAACATCTTCCACATGTGACTTCCATTTTTGGCTGTGCACCATCACTTCAAGTCAAAGTACATAGGAAGTGTGTAATTAAAAAGAGGATCTCTGGATATCTTAAGAGGGCTTTGCTAATAGTGACATTGGAGAGCGGTATGGTTTAAGGAGGATGAGCCCAGAGGCTAGTATCTAGAAGTATTTTTAACCAAAAATACTGAACAGGTTCTAAACAGCTTCTTATTGAATTTTTAGGAGGGAGGATGAGCCTTATGTTGAGGCCTTATGTTCAAGGGTTGGACTTGATGATCTCTGAGGTCCCTCCCAACCCAGCCAATTCTATGATTCTATGATTCTATGATTCTATATCTTACTTTGTTGAAACTGTTCCACTTTGATAAAACAGATTTCCATTTGCCAAATCAGTAACAAGACAGAACCTTGGTATCACCTTGCCCTGTGACCCAGTAAATATGATACAAACTTAAAAGTAAGTTCTCTGTGAGTTCCCAATCTTGCTTCAACAGCAATGAGTGCCTGTTATATCCTATGAGGCACCTCTTACAAGATGAGAGCAGCCCATGTGGGATATGCAATATCATTGTGTTGGAGCCGTTCCTCTGGGAGTGGAAGAACCAGGGAGATGCTTTCAATGCTGGAGGCCTTTGAAAGTGAGGAGGTTTGTTTTTTTTCTCATTAGACTCAGTCACTGGAGCATTACAAAGCCTCTCATCTCCTTCACTGATGTGAATTCATGGCCTCATTTCTTAGTGTTTGTTACACCCAGCCTATTCTGGTCAGCAAAAACAGAAGAAAAGGTGGGATTTTCTTCTGTGTGATATAACTGAGTGATTTTGCATTTTTTGTTCCTGAACCAGAAAACTCTTTGTTTTATGCAGTTCTGCCATTGCACCTCTCAAGGCTTCACACGGTTGAGAGGTTCTAGAGAGGTTTGTACTGAAACAGATTTTCACCCCCAGTGCCACAAAGCAGACCCCATATTGAGAAGTCCTAATGATCTGGAACCATCTCTACATTCTTTATATTACATGACTGGGATCCAAGTCCTCATTTACCCCCACAGAACCACACAAAAGTATTCGTCAGATGAATTGCCTAGAGAAAGTTGGCTTCTGTCACTTTCTGACTACCTCATCCTTTCATCACTCCTCTTGTCCTCTCCCCCTTCTTCATGTTTTGCAGCTTTGCACAGTACTACACAGGGGCTGGCATGCATTTTAATCTGTAAGTAAGTGCATAACAGAATGCTTGGGAAGAAGTGTACCTCCCACCTTCTCTCAGGAAGCAAATAGCTCACTGCTGCCCTCCAGTCTATGAGTTATTCTCCATCTCCACATATCAAAGCTAAAATTGAGGTGAGAGACCCAACTCTCATCCCTCCCTTCCTTACCTGCCTGTATAAAAGGCAAGTATGTGAAAATTAAAGCTGTGCTGACCACAGCCTGAAGTACAGAGTTCTTTAATTACAGAGTCACAGAAAGTCAGGGGTTGGAAGGGACCTCCAAAGATCATCAAGTCCAAACCCCCTGCCAGAGCTGGGTCATCTAAAGAAGGTCACATAGCAATGCATCCAGGCAGCATCTGAATGTCTCCAGAGGAGGGGACCCCAAAACCTCCCTTGTGCATCCTGTTCCAGTGCCCTGTCTAATGAGTGCACTTCTGAGGAAGGGACCCACACTCTTCAGCTGAAATGAGTTAGAGGGCCACAGTGAAGGTCCTCAGCAACTTGGGAAATGGTAGCAAGTGACAAGAAAGAGGTCAGCTGGTGTTGTGTAACCATCTTTCTGTAATATTAAAGATATTCATTTTATTTGGCAATGGCCACATTTTTCTTATCCTTTCAAAATACTGAGTGAATTCACAGATTACTTTCAATAACCCATTTGTATTCATGTTCCTTTTTTGAAATAAACTTGTCTGGAAAAAAAATAATGAATACCACATGCATTACAATGGATGCCTTTTGGAAGGCATATTCTGCCTAATACATTTCTTCACACCCAAAGAGTATGTTAAGATAAATTCCATTTTCAAGCAGCTGAAGGGTATTGCAGTCCCATTAATTTCAATAGCTAAGCCGCAGCAAGAAGCATTCCCTGTAAACTTTTCTAGCTTTGTTTGGATGTACAATGGGGAAACTTGCTGGAGATTAAAATGGGATCTGTGCATTTTTAAGAGGTTTTCATTATATTTTGCAGTTTTGCTTTTTTTCCCTAGTGCATCCAAGCATAAAAAAACCCCACAGCTGTGACAAACGATAGCAAAGAATTAGTGTTTGCATACAGCTTTGATTCCAGTCTTACTAATGCATTTGCCAGCATTTTGGCAAAGTTCATCCATCTGTTGTAGAGCCGTGGGAACCATAAATTCTCTTCCATGTGGAATACAAGGTACTAAATATAGTCCCTATTGGCATGAAGCAAGTGATTAAGAGAAATATTTTGAGCTATAGCAAAAAGACAGCACTAAAAAAGCCTCATCATTGCAACTTTTAACTATATCCTAACTAGAGAGAATATGGATTCTCCTCTGGTCTAAACCAGGGATAAAATGCACTATTGACTGGACTGAGAATAGTGTAAAGCCTGTGGCTTCCACAGGGAGCTTGAGGTGCAACATCACACTTCACCTGCACATCTCCTGGAGGTGTGGAAACACGTAAAGGAGTTCTGCTGTCTCCTATTAGTAACAGTGAAGGGATATAAAGATCTACATCTCCTATTGCAACTGTCTGACTGTGCAAACCCACCTGAGAAAAGAGCAGTCCCCATTTCTGCTCCTCTAGAGGGAATCACTAGAAAAAATAACTTTGTGAAGTTTCTCATAACTTGCAAGAGAGTCAGTGAAAACTGTAGTTGGCACTAAAAATTTGGGGGTTTATTCACCAGAGTAGTGCAGGAAAATAAGGGCAAAACAGTGTTTTAGCAATCTTAACCAAAATAGTTTTAAATACTTTTTTCATGCACTGTTTCTACTTTCTATTTCTTCCTCTATATTTCAGAAAACAAAAACAAAAAACCCAAACAAACAAAAGAAACCACAAACAACCAACAAAAAACCCCAGCTTGCTGGCCCTAAAGGTATTTAGAGGGCAAAGTTATCCATGCATTGTGCAGTATTTTCTTAGCTACATTCAGCACCAAGTACCTCCCAGGAACAAAAGCAGAACTAATATTATTGGTATCATATCTGACAGATAAAAGAAATTAAAATCCATGAGCATCTCGAATTATCTGATGTTTCTGTGGTATTACCACCCTGATCATGCAAAGGGTGGTGATATCACCTCTATGCAAATGGAGCAGATACACAGAAAGCACCTATGGGACATGGCACAGCATCACTGCAGGAGAACCTTATTATACCTGAGGTCAGAGAGACATTTCTCTTCACCCTGATGTTATTTTACTGGAAATTTTACATGATCATGAAGCTCCACTGAGAAAATTAAATAAATCCCTAAATATGGAAAAACAACTGCCACACTTAAGCAATGAGTAGGAAAAAAGTTCCACCTGCAGATGATTTTTTTTGCCTGTCTTGGTCTATTTTCTGTACCTTGGAGAGTTTATTCTGTAAAATTTAGTCCAGCCTGACTGGTATTGAGTCTATGAGAGGAGTTAAGGAATACGGAAAGGATCACTGGGTAAATAAAAAAATTAGTTCTGACTGTAAGTCTTCTATGATTCTTCTTTTCTTCCTGTATACCTCAAGCATCTGTCCCACATGGTATAAAGTAAGTATCTTTTTTATAATAGAAGTGTATAATTATCAATTACTGGGGTTTAGAGTAGCATCATACAATATGTTTGTTGGAAGGGACCTCTGGACCTACCACTCAAGGCTTCAAAGTGGGAGCAGGTAGTACAAGGCCTTGTCCAGTTGGGTATTGAATACTTCCAGGGATGCAGATTTCACTTGCTATCTGAACAATCTGCTTTTCTGCTCAAACAGAAGAAAGAAGAAGAAAGAAGAAGAAGAAGAAGAAGAAGAAAGAAGAAAGAAGAAAGAAGAAGAAAGAAGAAGAAGAAAGAAGAAAGAAGAAAGAAGAAGAAGAAAGAAGAAGAAGAAGAAGAAGAAGAAGAAGAAGAAGAAGAAAAGAAGAAGAAGAAGAAGAAGAAGAAGAAGAAGAAGAAGAAGAAGAAGAAGAAGAAGAAGAAGAAGAAGAAGAAGAAGAAGAAGAAGAAGAAGAAGAAGAAGAAGAAGAAGAAGAAGAAGAAGAAGAAGAAGAAGAAGAAGAAGAAAGAAGAAGAAGAAGAAGAAGAAGAAGAGAAGAAGAAGAAGAAGAAGAGAAGAAGAAGGAAGAAGGAGAAGAAGAAGAAGAAGAAGAAGAAGAAGAAGAAGAAGAAGAAGAAGAAGAAGAAGAAGAAGAAGAAGAAGAAGAAGAAGAAGAAGAAGAAGAAGAAGAAGAAGAAGAAGAAGAAAGAAGAAGAAGAAGAAGAAGAAGAAGAAGAAGAAGAAGAAAGAAGAAGAAGAAGAAGAAGAAGAAGAAGAAGAAGAAGAAGAAGAAGAAGAAGAAGAAGAAGAAGAAGAAGAAGAAGAAGAAGAAGAAGAAGAAGAAGAAGAAGAAGAAGAAGAAGAAGAAGAAGAAGAAGAAGAAGAAGAAGAAGAAGAAGAAGAAGAAGAAGAAGAAGAAGAAGAAGAAGAAGAAGAAAGAAGAAGAAGAAGAAGAAGAAGAAGAAGAAGAAGAAGAAGAAGAAGAAGAAGAAGAAGAAGAAGAAGAAGAAGAAGAAGAAGAAGAAGAAGAAGAAGAAGAAGAAGAAGAAGAGAAGAAGAAGAAGAAGAAGAAGAAGAAGAAGAAAGAAGAAGAAGAAGAAGAAGAAGAAGAAGAAGAAAGAAGAAGAAGAAGAAGAAGAAGAAGAAAGAAGAAGAAGAGAAGAAGAAGAAGAAGAAGAAGAAGAAGAAGAAGAAGAAGAAGAAGAAGAAGAAGAAGAAGAAGAAGAAGAAGAAGAAGAAGAAGAAGAAGAAGAGAAGAAGAAGAAGAAGAAGAAGAAGAAGAAGAAGAAGAAGAAGAAGAAGAAGAAGAAGAAGAAGAAGAAGAAGAAGAGAAGAAGAAGAAGAAGAAGAAGAAGAAGAAGAAGAAGAAGAAGAAGAAGAAGAAGAAGAAGAAGAAGAAGAAGAAGAAGAAGAAGAAGAAGAAGAAGAAGAAGAAGAAGAAGAAGAAGAAGAAGAAGAAGAAGAAGAAGAAGAAGAAGAAGAAGAAGAAGAAGCATATAGAAAAGGAATGAACATTTTCTCACATGTTTGCACAGTACCTAGCACAGTACACTTCTAGTATACAGATACTCCTGTAGTTCACATAATTTGGCATCAACAAGTAGAAATGCTGTTGTAAAATGCATTCCATTGCATTATCTAAATACTATTATATTGTCTCATGCTTGCTGTGGAGAAACTCAAGATTTAATTGGCAGAAATGACAAATTCTGCCCTGTATGTCTACGAGCTAACCCTTTTGTGGTGTTATAACCATGGTCTGTTCCCAGAGTCTGTCTATACAACATTAAAAGATCTATTTTTCATATTGTTTAATAAGTTTACCTGTAGTGTAACAAGGCAACCAGGTGCCACTAATTGCCAGAGAGTGAGCATGAGCCTGTGTTAAGCCCACCTGTGCCTAATTAGGGTGGGCCCCCACTGCGCATGAGCAGAACCAAGGGGCCAATAAAAGGTGAGGCTCTGGTGGCACAGGTGGGCTTGACACAAGCTCATGCTCACTCCCTGGCAATTAGTGGCACCTGGTTGCCTTGTTACACTACATTTACCACCCTGTGAGACAGGCTATAATTGAAGACAGTAATTTTTAAGGTGAGCTCTTCTGGGGAGGTCACAAACCTTTGCTCTATTAGCACTTGTTAAAATCCAGATAGTGATCACAATGCCTCTGCAATCAGGATTATCACACTATCAAGAGTTGCCAGCTCCTGGAAACCTCCACTCCTGGAAACCTCCACAAATAGTCTGACTCATCTCTGAAAAGAAATGTCCCAAACATATCTCTGGAGCACAAGGTGTCATTTTTACAACTACATAGTGTGTCCCAGAGGGATGCTGAGCACCTCCAGCTGATGATGAGTCAATGGAAAATGAGGCTATTCAGTATATGACTGTTAATCTCCCAAGTGGTATTTTGTTTAGAACAGTCCAATATTCTTACTTTCCGAAAGAAGTGTCCCTGTGTGTTTGCTGCAAGCAAAGGCTCTTTATGGTTTATCACAATCCTAATTTCCTATTTAAATTAATCAAATAGGAGCACCATTTACTTTAATGGTTCCCATAATAAGCAGCATCATTTCTTGTTTCCCACAGCTAATCTGCTACTGCACATTTTTTTATTGAAAAACCTGTTTATTTTAATGGTATTTAATGAAAGCTATCTAGTTGTACTTCTTGGAAAACCTGCACTCTACAGCAAAGCCACTGCCTTTATTGGAGTCTCAAAAATTTGCTACTTAGAAGGGAATATGTTTTTCGTGTGATGCTCATTTGTGTTAAGGGGACAAGAACAGAGCAGATACAGATAATTTTTATGCCAAAATAAAATAAAGATCTTTCAGTCTCATGACAGGCAGTGGTGGTTTCTTTATTAGAAAAACCAGAACCTACTGTTTCTCCTCCTAAAGGATGTGGAAAAAGCTCAGTGCTCACAGATAAAATTTTAAACCACCAAGAAACAGTCATTTCTGGAGTGGTTTCCTAAGCCAGAAAACAGATTGCATCAGCTGTCACGTGGAAAAAGAGCTAGGAAGCACTGAAAGAACCAAATTTGTATGGTAAGTTCCCCAAGACTTTGAATGTCATCTTGAAATGCATAATTGCACACTTAAATTATTGTTATACCTGCAGGCTCCAGCCAAATGAAAGCCCATTGCTTTCAGGTTTTACCATTCAAGAAATCAGTATTCTGCTTGTGAGTACCATACATAATCCAGAGCCTCTTGGCTTCAGGCTATTTGGCATGGAGGTGCTCTGCTTTGTGTTAGCAGTCTGCTCCCTCTTGAGTTGGAGGCAATAAACAGATGCCTGAAGACTTCATGAGAAAATGAACCAGAGCCAAGGAGCATATTTAATGAGGCTTATTCAATCTCTGATTTATTGATCTGGCACGCTGGAAGATGCAGGGTTTCTTCTACTAGAGCTGAAAGCAACATGCATTGTAACTTCATATTCTCCCTGCATTCAAGGTGCATGTTTGCTACGTGGCCAACTGAGCTATGGACGCAGACACAGCACAGGCTCCTTTCCTCTGAGATTATAACCTTCCTAAAGCACTCTTTATCAAACAACTATTGCACATCTGGGAAGTGTGATGGACAACATAACATATCCTAATGCAGCCTACTCAAAGTTAGTGTTTGCAGAGTTACATTAGAGCAGTTGGTTCTATTTTCTCTCATATTCAACTTTGGTTCTGAACCATTCCAGCAGTAGAACTGTTCATTAATAATTAAAATAAAAATTAAGAAAGAAAAAAACTCTTTTTGCTTTTTCCTCACAGCAGAGTCAAATGAATCCTAGGCAGAGACTAACAAAGTTGTAAAAAATATCAGCTTTATAAATCATTATGTCTGAGACTTGCAAATATGTCAGCCAGGATCTTTACTGCCCTGTGAAGCTCAGCTGCAGAAGTAGGGAGAAGGTAAGGTACCTAATTCTTACCATAGAATCATAGAATCATAGAATTGGCTGGGTTGGAAGGGACCTCAGAGATCATCAAGTCCAACCCTTGAACCACCGTTGCGGTTGCTAGACCATGGCACTGAGTGCCACATCCAGGCTCTTATTAAGTATCTCCAGGGACGGAGAATCCACTACTTCCCTGGGCAGCCCATTCCAATGCCTGATCACCCTCTCCATAAAGAAATTCTTTCTAATATCTAACCTAAACTTCCCCTGGCACAATTTAAGACCGTGCCCTCTTGTCTTGTTGAAAGTCGTCTGGCAAAAGAGACCAACCCCCCCCTGGCTCCAACCTCCTTTCAGGGAGTTGTAGAGAGTGATGAGGTCTCCTTGGAGCCTCCTCTTCTCCAGGCTGAACAGCCCCAGCTCCCTCAGCCTCACCTCATAGGATCTGTGCTCGAGTCCCTTCACCAGCCTGGTTGCCCTCCTTTGGACCTGCTCCAGGACCTCGATGTCCTTCCTAAACTGAGGGGCCCAGAACTGGACACAGTACTCGAGTTGTGGCCTCACGAGGGCTGAGTACAGGGGGAGAATCACTTCCTTGGGCCTGCTGGCCACGCTGTTCCTGATACATGCCAGGATGCCATTGGCCTTCTTGGCTACCTGGGCACACTGCTGGCTCCTGTTCAGCTTCCTGTCAATCCAGACTCCAAGGTCCCTTTCTGTCTGGCTGGTCTCAAGCCACTCTGTGCCCAGCCTGTAGCGCTGCATGGGGTTGTTGTGGCCAAAGTGCAGGACCCGGCACTTGGCCTTGTTGAACCTCATCCCGTTGGAATCAGCCCAACTCTCCAGTCTATCCAGGTCCCTCTGCAGAGCCCTCCTGCCTTCCAGCTGATCGACACTTCCCCCCCAGCTTAGTGTCATCTGCGAATTTGCTGATGATGGACTCAATCCCCTCATCTAAATCATCAATGAAGGTATTAAACAGAACTGGGCCCAACACTGGTCCCTGGGGGACACCACTAGTGACCGGCCGCCAACTGGATGCAGCCCCGTTCAGCACCACTCTCTGGGCCCGGCCCTCCAGCCAGTTCCTAACCCAGCACAGGGTGCTCCTGTCCAAGCTGTGGGCTGATAGTTTTTTCAGGAGGATGCTGTGGGGGACGGTGTCAAAGGCTTTGCTGAAGTCCAGGTAGACCACATCCACAGCCTTCCCCTCATCCATCAGGCGGGTCACCTGATCATAAAAGGAGATCAGGTTGCTCAGACAGGACCTGCCCTTCCTAATCCCGTGCTGGCTGGGTCTGATCCCTTTCCCATCCTGCAGATGCTGTGTGATTGCACTGAGGATGATCTGTTCCATGACCCTGCCAGGCACTGAGGTCAGGCTGACGGGCCTGTAGTTTTCTGGGTTCTCCTTCCAGCCCTTTTTGTGGATTGGCGTGACATTCGCCAACTTCCAGTCATCAGGGATTGGAACCCAGTGAGCCAGGACTGTTGGTAGATGATAGAGAGAGGCCTGGCGAGCTCTTCTGCCAGCTCCCTCATCACTCTTGGGTGGATCCCATCTGGTCCCATAGACTTGTGGGGATCCAAGCAGTTCAATAGATCACTGACTGTTTCCTTTTGGATTACAGGGGGCTGTTTAGATTCTTGTCACCTTCTATAAGCTCCAGAAGCCAGCTGTCCTCAGGATAATCTCTCTTACTGTTGAAAACTGAGGCAAAGAAGGTGTTAAATATCTCAGCCTTTTCTTCATCTTTGACAACTATATTTCTGCCCATGTCCAGTAAAGAATGGATGTTTTCCTTGCCCCTCCTTTTGCCACTGATGTATCTGTAGAAGGACTTTTTGTTATCTCTCACAGAGGTGGCGAGATTCAGTTCAAGTTGTGCCTTTGTCTCTCTGATTTTCTTTCTACACAACCTAACTATATTCCTAAATTCCTCCTCAGTAGTTAGCCCTTTTTTCCATAATTGGTTGGCCCTCTTCTTAACCCTAATTTCTTTCAGAGTCTCCCAATTCAGCCAGACCGGTCGTCTTCCCCGCCGGCTCGCCTTTCGGCACGCTGGGACAGCCTTCTCCTGTGCTTTCAAAACTTGTTCCTTGAAATATGACCATCCTTCCTGGACCCCTTTATTTTCAAGGGCTGTTTCCCAGGGTATAAGCTGGACTAGTCTTCTGAATAGGCCAAAATCTGCCCTCCGGAAGTCCAACGTAGAGGTTTTACTGACGACCCTCCTTGTATCCCTGAGTATTGAAAACTTTATTATTTCATGATCGCTGAGTCCCAGACATCCACTGACCACTACATCTCTCACCAGCCCCTCTCTGTGAAAAGAAGGTCAAGTGGGGCTCCATCCCTGGTAGGCTCATTTACCAGCTGGAGCAGGAAATAATCTTCTATACACTCTAGGAATCTCCTAGACTGCCTCCTCTCTGCTGTGTGGAGTTCCCAGCAGACATCTGGCAGGTTAAAGTCACCCACGAGAACAAGGGACGATGATTTTGAAACATCTGCCAACTGCTTGTAGAATAATTCATCACCCTTATCCTCCTGATTGGGTGGTCTGTAACAGACTCCCACCAGGATATCAGCCTTGTTTGCCTTCCCACTGATTCTGACCCACAAGCACTCTACCTTATTATTACTGACCTCAATTTCTACATAGTCAAGAGACTCTCTAACATATAGGGCTACCCCTCCACCTCTCCTACCCTGCCTGTCCCTTCTGAAGAGCTTGTAGCCACCCATGGCAGCACTCCAGTCATGGGAGTCATCCCACCACTTTTCTGTGATAGCAATTACATCATAGCTTTCCTGATGCACAATGGCTTCCAGCTCCTCCTGTTTGTTGTCCATGCTGTGTGCATTTGTGTACCTGCACTCCAGCTGGGCTGCTGATTTGGCTCTTAACTTGGGCTGTCCACCCTCGGGCTCCTTTCTGGAGAGCCCAGTTTCAACCCCTTCCCCCTTCAAACCTAGTTTAAAGCCCTCCTTATCAGCCTTGCCAACTTATGGGCTAGAGTCCTTTTTCCCCTGTTAGATAGATGCAGCCCAGCTGGCATGCTGAAATTTGGCCCATAGTCAAAAAACCCAAAGTTCCTCCAGTGGCACCAATCCCTATTGATGAGATAGGTGTTCCTATTCCTCTCCTCATTCATCCCTGCTACTGCAGGAACTGAGGAACTCTTAAAGCAGCCTATCTTATTTGTACACTAAAAATATGCTATGGAATTTTAAGACATGCCTTTGAGGCACCTGCATGTTCCTGGGGTTAAGGAAACTCAATGCAGTAATAAATTCTCTGCTCACTTAACTCTGTAAGTCAACAATGAATCCAGCAGAAGCTGCTGCCTGTAGTTTTTAAGGTCAGGGAGACCCCAGTGTGCTGGTCTCTTGCACAATAGACTCCAGAGAGTTTTCTGCCTACAGAAGAAATTTTTCTTTGTGTTAAACAAGCTCTGACTGCCAGCCTGAGGATCCCTGTGCATTTCAGAAGGACTTGGAGTCTTTATTACAATTTCCATGCAGCTTTGAATTTTCCCTTTTTCTAAGTTAATTATTTTACTGATTAATAGGAGCGATTGTTAAAATGTTTCACTTTAATGCCAATCTTAATTTGAACAAAGATTTCATAATTGGAGACTCACCATCTCAGAAACAGGGCTGGAAGGGACCTGACATTCTGATTATGTACTGCTTCGAGTCAGAGATAAAATTAAAAGTGGTGACAGCATAAGCACACATACAGACTTAATAACTGGAGAATGTATTGACTTATACTTAAAGAAGGGAAATTATAGCACTTACCATTTTATTATACACAAGTCTTAGGTGGACTCTGCAGAAGCTGAACTTGACCTCATTAGGAACAAGGACACCATAAATAGTATGTGATGGAAAAAGGCTGTTGGTTGCAAATAGATCATAAAATAATGACAAAAAGTGCAATGATTACAGGTCTTCACATAGAATTATTGCTTATTATTTTAAATATATCATGTTTACCCAATAAAGAAAATATTTGTTATTGCTATAAAAGTGGGGTGTTTTTTATTATTTCTAACCATCAGTATTATTTCAACACCTGCAACTCACTTATATGAGATGTTTTCAATAAAATTTCTGACATTTTCAGATTTCTCGAATTCTTTGTAAAATATGTTCAATGTCCTGATAACAACTTGTACGATTTAATCCTGTTTCTGTAGAAGTATAATTTTTAATGGGACTTCTAATTAGGTCAAATATGTTTAAATTAAAAAAAATGGAAAGGCTGGAATCCTGTCTAAACAGGGACAGCTCCTCTTTGATGTGGTAATTCAGTTTTGGTAGAAATATAACAATAGTTCAGAAGCCAGAAGAGCAGAGACAGAAAATATTTAAATTGTCAAATGTTTTATTACAATACTGAGTAGAAACGAAGAAGAGAGAATGAATGTAGTGATAGAAAGAAGAAATGGGAAGATGAAAGACAAGAAAGGAAGAGAGAGAATACTAGGGAGGGAAGGCAACTGTGAAGGAACAGAGGGAAAAAAAAACAAGATAAGGGAGGAAAAACAAATGTATGACAAAAGAAAAAAGTGAAATGAGGATGTGAGATCTGGATGACAAAATGGAAAGGAAAATTAAATGGAAGCATTTGACAAGAGAGAAAATAGTAAAATTAAGTTAGATTTTTTTTTTTAAAAAAAGAGGTGTGTCAGTAGTAACAGCATTTGGCAGGTGAGGAAATGTGAAGCAACAGTAGCTCAGGTGAAAGCTATCTACTAAAGCAAGGTCCTCATTATCTTCTGTGGGAAAACTAGTAAATTGTCCATATAACCATCTGTGTATGCTCACAGCTTCACTGCTGGAACTTCTGCCATCCTCTACAGTAATAGAGTCAAACAGCATCTGCTTGAGGTAAGCATAATTTCTTGTCACTTCCCCCCTGAACAGTCAGTGAGATGGAAACACAGTGGATTTTTGCCATCCAGATAATGTCATGCAACATCTTTTGTCATTGGCAAATTCAGAACTCTGATGCAATAACTCCCAGGCTTCCAGATCATGTTCATGTTTTGAAACAATGACTTGGAATCTTCACAGGACAATAAGAAGATTGCTAGTAGGCAATCTCATCAGCAAAACCATCTGATACACACAATTTAAAGAATCTTTTCTTTGGCACCAGCTACAGTAATTATCTAAGAATGGTGCTGCATGAAAAATATGTAGCAAATTAGTCATATCAGAAGCATAAAAAGATTGCCAGACCCTCATTTTACACCATTCAGAGACTGGTTTGTACAAAGGCACTTTCTGCTGACTTGGATGATTACAACCTTTCTCCATCACCCATACACATTAGGAACTGGGAGTGGGGTTACCACCTGCCTGCCCCATTAGTAGAGAGGCAATCTGTGCTTTCATTCTCTGTTTTGCATACTCTGTTCTGGTGCCCAAGAGTGAGAGAAGAGACAATTTAACAGTGAAGCCTAATTGCTACTGCTTTATGATTCAAGCTGGAAAAAATGTTGCAGAGAAAGCATTAAAATGCTCAGTCTCCCTGGGATAAGGATGTCAGAGAGCTAAACATTTGAAACCAGGCTGTGTGTACATCCTTCTTCCATCTCGTGATTAGCTATTCTGAAAGATGACTGAGATGAGAAAAACAGAACATCTCTCCATACCAGAAATTACAGCATTAGCTGAAACAGCTTCCTGTTACTACTTTTGTTACCATTTTTGTGTTGCTTTTGGATTTCAGTCAGCCTCATTGTGTTGAGCCCCTTTGCAAGTTGGCCTGCAAATTCTAACAAACTTGGACTTCATATAGATGCACCCATAGCTTAATCTTAAGACTGGTGGGGAAAACAACAGTGGTCAGCATGGACAAGAAGAGAAACCAGATCTGTTGCTGTGTGGATCTTGGGACTGGAAATTCATAACCAGTTCTTCCTGAAACAGCTAGTGAATAAACATCAAGACCAGCAAAACATTTAAAGGCCATCAGGGAACTTTGACATCCAGGGCAGATAACAAGAAAATTCATGACCTCAGGTCTGGGGTCTGGATCAAGACCTGGTGTTTTGATGACTGAGAAGAAATCAGAAAATCATTTGACATGAAAGTGATGGGTAGAATAAATTGCTGCTTCTTCAGGTAATCCAATGGGTCAGAATCAAGAATCATTCAGCAGGTCATTTACATGTCCCACAACTGAGAAGGGAAATTAATTTGATTCCAGAATACAGTTAGACTCATGTTGAGTAGTAATGAAATGTGTGATACTCATGGCTTTACAGCCCCAAACCACAGAACTTGTACTTCACTGTCATATGCTTTTAGGCCTTCTTACTTGGGCTGCAAGTCTCCTGAGCAAAAGAATCATCTTTTGGGGCTTTGGAGACCACAGTGAATTCCTAATCTCTGTCTCATTCCTTTAATAGTCCTCCAAGATAGATTATTAATTAATGGAAATTAAATAGGGAAATTATGAGAAGTCATTGAAAATATTTCCAAGAAAAACTGGGCAGACATAACAGCATAGATTTAAAAATCCTTGGGTGTTCTGCATTTAGGTTGGCAATAAATCAAGGTTAGAACTCAATGTCACAAATATCTAAAGCCTGACATAGTGCCTGTTGATGTCACCATGTGTTTCCTTACTCTAAAAAGATCCGGCCACAACAGGCTCTGTCCATGAGTTTGTTTCAATTTCACCCTAGAACTAAGTTTCCTTTCAACAAACATAGAAATTTATTCCATGGTTGACATAAAAATAAGTGAATGTTCATTCAAATTAAAGAACAGACCCCCAAGACTTCATATTTTTCATATTGTCTCATTTTGTAATGTCTTCTCTTCTTCCACCTTCCCCAGCAGCAGGAGGAAATTGTACCACTGCACAGTCAGTGCTATCTAACTGGACAGCAGGGAAATATAACATTAAAAAAATTTTCAAGGCTGAGGAAGTTTCTTACTTTCTTTTACAAATATCACATAACCAATAAAACGTTGACATGTTGAAGGGAAAAGGAGCATGCATAATCACTCTAGGGAGAAGACATCATTAGGACAATCTTAAGCCCCAAAGCACAGTCCAACAAGACATTTCACCAGCACAGCTTGCTGCAGAATTGTTGATATCAGGGGGTTTGCCTCTACCATTGAGCTCTGGTCATTTTCAAGGGCAGAGATGAGATTTTCTGAGCTTGTGAGACTTTTTTTTTTTTTTAATTTAGAAAAATATTGTATAATAATTAAAAAAGCTACCTACCTGAGGCATGTCAGCTGGGCTGCCAACACAAGTATTCCACATTATGCTCCTCTACCTGCCAGGGAGATCATTTTACTAATATACACCAAGGATTATTGAGTCTTCATAATAAATTACAAAGAACAGGTTTAAAAACTGGGCTTCTGTGCTATATCCATACTATTCTTCCATTGTTTTGTTCGAGATACTTATGTTTTTTAGTAGTTTTCAGTAGCATCTCTATTTCTTTTTTCACCTACTGGTTTCAGTGAGAACACTTTCTCAACTGTTGAGTTAAAAAAGAAATAAATTTCTTAACAAGACGGAACAAACAACACCATAGTAGTAAAGTCACCAGATCAAATTCAATATAAAATTAGTAAATCAATACTAATAATGTTGGAAATGGAAAAGGAAAATAATTGTTCACAGTCACATTGCATGTCCTAGTAGAATGATACTTGCTATAGTAAAGTAAAAGAAATAGAAACACCTTGCATAACAAGTAAAGCCCAATAATTCTTAACCATTTTTCTACTGATTACAAGGAAGTTTCCTGTAAAGAAGTTTGTAGATGGCACCTGAGCAACCATAAAGAGAAGAAGCAAGAGGGTTCATCCACATATGAAGAAGCTCCCTTGGTATTCTGCATGAGCCAAGACAAACTGAATTCTATAGTGTTTCTATACCGTAATTGCTTCTTCGGGTGGCTAAACTCCAGATTTTAAAACTAGAGGGGACCAGTTAGAGTATTCTATGTCCTGATACCCGTAATACATGAACTGAAATGTCATTTTTTCACATAATTATGCTTTTATAACACTTTTAACTTATGATGAGGTGTCAGGAGATGAATTTGTTGTTCTCCTTGTAAGGGTAATTGCTGTAAAAATTACTGCTTATGGAATTTCTGTATCATTCAAGTTTGGAAAGTTTTACACCAGAAGGGTTCAGACAGGATGATATCCACCACTGCAAGCTATTTCCTGCTTCCAAGACAATAACCTTGGCCATATATTAACATGTCCATCCATATGTTAGGAATTTGTCCCAGAGGTCTAAGCATAGTAGTACAGGGCATCACTCCCAGCCTAGCAAGAGATTTCTAGCTGACCTAAAAAAGAAAATAAGATGGACTCTTAGGCAGTCCCTTCATTTGCACTTTCTGTTCATGCAAATAGCAATGAAGTGCACTTGTATATCTTGTAGAAGTGCAGAACACCCTCAAAGCACTGATTCAAACATATTTGTTCCTCAAAGTACCACATGAGCTCACTGAGGACATGTCACGGTTTAACACTGGCCCAGCAATTAAACCGAGTAACAGACGCTCTCTATTAATCTCTCTCCTCCCTGATAAAGAAAGGAGAGAGAATAAGGGAGAGAGACTTATGGGTTGGAAACTAAACTACACAACTTTAATGAAACAGTAATGATAAATAGGAAAAATTACTAAATATATACAAATATACAGGAAAATGGATACCACATTCCTCCCCCCTCTCCTCCCAATAACTTTCACCTCACCACCGAGGCTGCAGGGCAGCCCTGGGAAAGTCCAGGCTGGACTCCTGGAGTCAGCAGCAGTCAGGAACTGGAGGCAGGAACACACAGATATGGGCTGGCATGGATCAGGACCACAGGCAGACGAACGGACGGAATCCTTCCAGGATGCCGGGTGAAGGAAGGGAAGCAGGAAAGGCAGGAAGGGCAGGCAGCTGGAAGCTGGAAGCAGGAAATCATGGCTTGGCCCTCGTGATCCCTCAAATTTATACTGAGTGTGACGTGTATGGGATGGAATACTCTGTTTGGTCAATTTTGGGATCTATCTTGTCCATTCCTCCCTAAAGGAGGGCTGCAGGTGGGACCTCTTTACTCCTTCTGGAGGGTAAAAGTTTTCCTCAGAGCTCAGCAATGTCCTTGGCTCTGCACACCAGTCTCTAGCAGTAACTATAAACATCGAATGTTATCAGTCCTAGAAGCACACACTGTCTGAGAAACTTGCTGTTAATTTCAGCAAGTGCAACTACTTACAAGAGACATAGCTAAAAGCAAAAGTACAAGACAGAAAATCACCTTTATCTTGGCCCAAACCAGGACAGGACACCAGGCCTCTGTTCATCCAAATCACTATGGAGCTGCTGGTAATGGCACTGGGAACAGGAGCCTGTCCCTTTGTGGCATCACACACTGTGCAGTGCAAAATTTGCTTTCAGCCAAGGGACTTTAGGAGTGATCTTGAAGTGCACATTCTCCAGAGGAAACCAGTTCTTCAGCCGTGGCTTGAACTATCCCAAAGGATACCACTATGTATCCTTACACAGCACCTACGAATTTTAATATTTAGGGCAGGTCAAAGAGGATGCTGTAAGCATTTTTGTGTATTTAGTTTTGGAGTAGCTTGAAACATATTTACCCAAGTTACCAATTAATGAGATGACACTTGTTCAGAGTCCCAGTAATCACTGGAGCTAAACACACTTTGTCCACACTTTGTGTACAAGTCTGGGACTTGTTTTTCTCAGTCTTGTCCTGGTTCACTGACTACAATGCAAAAGGAATTTTATAGATATCCATTCTTTAATCCCTGGTAAGCCTCCTGGATAGATTTTAAATTTAATTTAACTTAATTTTTAATTTTTTAAATTTACTTTTAAAAACTACAGAAACTTACAAGTTATCTTCAAAATGTTGAACTTCAACTCATCCTCAGGAAATTAAGCCATAACTCCATGGCACATTACTGCAAAAAGCATGTAATGTACCTCTACCATTTCCATTAGGTGCTTTGTTGTTGCACTTGTTATTCTACAGTCTATTGGTTGTTTTTTTTAAGTACAGATGCTTTTTAAAGTTCACAGACTTTATTGACAATTCCACAACAGACAAAACCTCTGAACTGTGACAGGAGTTTTATAAGAGTAGCTAAACAAAATGGTTCTAGCAAATAGCTTCAGTGTTTCCTAGTTCATCACATCTAAAATTGGGAAAATGAAGTCTCAAAACCAGCAGCAGAAGAAATATTGTTCTATTATAACCTAAATTTAAACCCTAAAGTTTAAAATTAACAGAAAATGTCATATATTTCATATATACAAATTGAACAGTCATATTTCTTATACACAAAGAGCACCAAATATAAAACAGCAGTATGTTCCATTTTTCCTGTGATCTTCAAAAAATCTGAATCTCTTTTTTAATACAGAATTCTAGGTATTTATGAGCTATATATTTATGAGAATTAACTGCTTTGCCTTTTCCACTGCTTCTTTATGGATCATTGTGAAAAAAATAATCAAACAGGAGACACAGTTACTGACCCTTAATGTCTTACAAGTGAAGGATTTCAAAGAGCTTCTTAAAATCTTGGAAATATTATGCACATTTCCTCAGTGAAAAAATACAGTTACAAGAAGGTTAAAGGGCTGGTTCATGCTTACACTACATGGTAAAAGCAGAACTAGAAAGATACCTTGAGCCCAACCTCATTCTCTGTCTCTTAAACGTAACCCTTCTCCCCTTCACCTGTTAACATCCCATACTCTTATATAGGATGAATTAAATTAGGATATAATTATGAGCTATCAGATGCTTTAAGTTAAAATTTTGATGTTGATGCTGCCTTCCAGCAGTCTTTGTCCAGCTCACCCAAATGCAGCCTTTGGTTTCAGAGGAAACTATCCTTCCACCACAACAGCAAAGTTACCCATTTCACAGAAGGATATTAATTAGGGTCCAGTACAGCTCTACAGTGGAAAACTGAGCTCCATTAATTTTTTAAAAATGGGAATAATGAGTTGATAATGACTGGGCTGAAAGTTTCTGCAATATTTATGGTATTGCTCAGAGAGAGCAGGGGGCAGAGAAGTCAGGTAGGCAGCTCAGGGCAGAGGTGTCGAGGGATTGTGGGCTCTAATCCCATCTCTGCCCTTGGAAAACTCTGTCACTGTATTTCTCTTCATTTCAATTTCTATGAAAGAATAACTGAGGAGATGACAAGGAATAATTTGTAAAGAGCTCCAAGGTCTGCTGGTAAAAAGCATCCCATGAGAGCTGGGTGTTACCAATATCCATACCTGCAAGAGACAGGAAGGATTAAATTAGATTTGTCTCTGGGGTTGCACAGCACCAAACCCTGGACTTTACTGAAGGTGTCTGTCATGTCTCAGTCCTACCATTTTGTAGAATATTGGCATACATCCAATGCAATAAATAAATAGATAAATTGAAGGGAAGAGAGAAGGAAAAAAAAGGCTCCCTTCAAGTGCAAAATTAAGGGTCATTCTAATATCTCTGAAAGGCATCACATTGGTATTGATACTAGAAACACTTTATCATAAGTAAACTGGGAAATTTGTCAGCAGATTTTTATAAAGAGGAAAATAAGTAGATTTAAAAAATAAAATTAGAGGTGTATTGAAAATATCCATAATATATGTATTATTTTATGTGGGATTTTTTAAAAAATGGATAAGAGTTTTCATGCTCTAGGACATAAGTCTATGAAATGATTGCAACTAAAAAGAGACTCTGCCACAAGTTAACCCTATAGAACTAAAAGTCAAACTTACAGAATTTATGTCTTCTGGTATGGGGTATGGGCCACCTTGCAAAATGTACACTTTCCCATGAAGCCAGGTTTTGCTGCTGACAAAGTCAGAATTCTGGAATAAAAAACATATGGCCAAAGCCATCTGGCCATTTGAATCCAATGAACTTGTATCCAGCATGGTTACTATTTCTGATAGCACCATTCTGCCAACACTGAGAAGGACGCTCCTTGTTTTAAATACAGAGTTTATAATCCATCTTTTGGGTCTGAGGAGTGGGAACATGGTAGGCAGGAGTATTCTGGTCACAGATTTGAATATCTTAGCTAAGATATTAATATCATAGAATCATAGAACAGTTTGGGTTGGAAGGGACCTTAAAGATCATTTAGTTCCAACCCCCAGCATGGGCAGGGACACCTCCCACTAGACCAGGTTTCTCAAAGCCCCATCCAACCTGACTTTCAGCACTTCCAGGGAGGGGGCAGCCACAAACTCCCTGGGCAACCTGTGCCAGCGTCTCACCACCCTCACAGTAAAGAACTTCTTCCTAATATCTAACCTAAATCTACCTTCTTTGTTTAAATCTACCACCCCCTGTCCTACCACTACAGACCTCCCCAAATTTCTTATAGGCCCAATTCAGGTACTAGAAGGGCACTATAAGATCTCCCTGGAGTCTTCTCCAAGCTGAACAACCCCAACTGTCTCATTTAGATCAGATAATTGTGATTTGTTAGTAAGGAATCTCCATGTTTTTACCTTAGCTGAGGGCAAAACATTTTTGCAGGCTACAAACCATAGCATCACAGAAGTGATGTGACTGGAAAGGACCCCAAAGGACACTTTCCCAGCCCCTGCCTGAGCCAGGGTTGCCTTTGAAGGGCAAGCAGGCTCCTCAGAGAAGCTGCATCCAACTGAAGTTTGAGTTCTTCCAAGGATAGAAATCCCATCACTGCTCTGGGCAGTCTGAAGCTGGTGAGTGGACGCCCTTGTCCTTTCCTCACACTCCTTTCTGGAGCTTTCCAGTTTTCCATATCCTTCTAGAATACTGCCCAGAGGTAGCAGCTTTCCCATATCAGTCTCAATAATGGCACATGCACAGGAAAAATCACCTCCTCATTCTAATCAGATTCTTCATCTTATGTTTGTGAATTGCATTAACTTTCTTCATTACAGCATTGTACCTTAATAGCTATTTGATGACTTCCACAGCTTCTATTTCTATACAGAGGCAATGGGCTAAATTCCTTATTTCTAACTGTAAAGCTTTGAATTTCCCACTCTTTCTGGTATCTTTTCAAATAGTACAAAATATTCATCAGAAGTATACAAATTAGAGAGAAAACGCATTGAGATATCTAGGACACAGCTTCAGCCTTGATTACATCTGAAGGGATAGACTGCTGTTTGAGATCAAAGGTCCCATTGTGAAAATATTTCCTGGATCAGTTTTTATGGTGGAGATCATTTGAATGATGTCCAGCTGGGAACTGATGCCTATTGCTTGCTCTTCTCCTAAGGAATGGAGGAAGAAAATAAGGGAGAAATCTGCTTTAAAACAGCTTTTCAAATAAAGTCTTTGAGCTGCCAGAATGAGGACCTACATTCCAGATGAATGAGGACATCTGGTCATCTTAGTGACTTTACAGAGCAGATCAGTGCCTATTTGGGCATCTGAAACAGTTGGGTCTCAACAGGGTTCCCTGCTGGAAATGTTGTTGAAAGCTTCAGAGCTCAGCCCTTAAAAATTCACTTCAAGCTGAATCCTAATTTTTTATGAGCCTAAAAAATAAACAAAAAAAAATGGCCAGAGTTTTTAATGATAAAAAAAATTAAGTTTTCATTTTTATTTCCATGTCCAGATGTACTGATGAGCTCTTTTGAAAAATCCTGCTGAAACATGCATTGCTTTTCCAAGATGTGGGGTTTTATGGTAAATTTCCCAACAGCTTTGTGCTAAGGTTCTCGCTCATGTTTTTTACTTCCCCTTTATAGGGAACAAAAAATAGGTCTCTGCTTTTCTCAAACTTAGTTTTCCCAAAACTTTCAGAAATGTGGTATCTTTGAGATATTTTAGACAGGAATACTGAAGGAAAGATGGTACAATTCCATAAGCCCTACTTCTTCAAGAAAATTCAGGAGTAAAGAATAACCTGGAAAAATTAGATAACAAACTGCTCAGATTTGGCATCTCTTTCCCTCTCTCCAAACATTTTGTGCTAATAAACAGAAGGTTCTTTGGGCAATAGTGCATCTGCTTTGGTGTTTTACCAAGCTCAGTGGGGAGGGGACTCTGATGACTGGGTAATTTTTATAGTAATGAATTACTTGGATCATCCATGGCAGAAGATTTTATGTCCCAGTGCACTAGACCTCAGCAATATGTATGAAAATTTTGGAGGTCTGAGACCACAGCTAAAGAAGTTAAATTCTTGGGAGATATATTTTCAATTGAAGTTGTTTTTTTTTAATATTACAGATCTTTCAACAATAATTTGCTGAGGCATGCAGGGTATCTCAGTTATAAAGAAAAGAGAGAGAAATAATTAATGTGCCAACTTTGATCTTTTAGTTTCTCCAAACTTATTTTCTTTGTTCTTTCCAGAAAATTCAACTAGCAAACAAATCAGCAGTAAGTTAGGAGCTGCTCTGCATTTTCCTTAGTTACAAGAACAGTTGTTTAAAGCAAAAAATTCCACACACCACTGTTATGCAGCTCAATACAAACAATTCAGCCAGCTGATAGTGAGTTTTTCTTTGCCAAAATAGTCCTGTTTCAGTGCATCTCCATGAAGGAATAATTACTGTAAATAACTGGTAAATATTTGTGGAGCAGCAATGCCTCTGTATCCCAGCTGAGACTGAATCCTTTGTCAGAGTCCAGGTACACACAGATAGCAAAGATGGTCCCAGTTCTGAAGGCTTTCAGTTTCAATCAGCAAAATAGACAAAGGTCAGAAGAAAAGCAGTAATATTTTTCCCATTCTGCATCTGGGCTAGTAAAGCCTAGAAAATCTATAGAAACTAATGACCAGTGGTAAATCACACAGGCAATTATCTGTGGTTTTTACATGATGCCCCTATTAAAAGAGGAGAAAACTCCAAGCTGCCACATCAGAGCACACACCACCTTTGTCACAAGCCCACACTTTGTCAGCAATTTGGGAAGTTTACAGTTTCCTGACCTATGGAAAGCAATATGAGGTTGACCACACATTACCATGGTGCAGTTTGAGGTGTCTTGAGGGCTTTTCAAAGGCATCTCCAAACTTCTCCAGCCCAGCCTCAGACTGCCAGGGCTGTGCATTCTCAAACTGGGAGAAAACAGCAAAGAGTAAAAAGAAGCCTTACTAACTTTTTATATTCCCACAGTATTTCAGCTCTGGTTCTAAGATAGGGCTGAAATAATCACTAATGCCCAGGACATGAATGTCAAGGATGTTTTTGGTGTTTGTTGCCAAACTTAACCTGCAAGGAGAGGGGCAAGAAATCCTTTAGGCCATGCTACTGAGCTGGGACTTCCAGCCATGCTTGGGGATAAATTCTGGGAAAGCAGTTAAACATTTGAAGTGATCTATAGCCTCAAACAAATCTTAAGGGAGTTATCAGTAAATAATTTGAATTTGAAGGTGAGCAGCTTGCCTCTTGCATGGGCTGCTATTCTCTTTCCAACAGAAAACATCCCTTTTTCTAAAGAAATGTGGATGCTGTGGACAGCATGGCTTGACTACCAATACTGCGTTGCTTATAAAGCTACTAGAATCCTGAAATCTTGGGGATTTGCATTACTCTTCATGGGTTTTTTAACATAAAATGTACAATGGTTTCTATTTTTGAAGAAATATAAAGATGCCACATTTTGGATTAAGTATTTTCTTTCAGATCACAAATGAAAGTACACTTTTGAGTTTTGCAAATACATTTACTTGTGTTTAAAATAATGTTCATGCACTTGTAAAAAATAATTTGAATATATGCTGAAAAATCTGGAAGGTCAGTCAGAGGTTCTTAATAAACACCAGGTGTTTTCTCCTGCTACCCTCTAGGATTAAACAACCCACACGTGGCATCACCCCAGCCACCCATTAGCTCCCTGTGACCTAAGAGCAGACCAGTCCCTTCTGAAATTGAGGCCAAGGAAGAGAAGAACCATGAAGCCCCAATTCCTGCTACCACAATGCAGCAATGGGAAATCAGAGCACAGCAATTTGTTTCTGGCCTTGTGCGGGAGATGCAAACTCCTAAAGAGACTTCCTTCCCCATCACTTCCCCTGCCCTTTTTCAAATCAAATTTGTACCCCCTCAGGACTAGAATAATTAAATATTCATACAATAAGGTGAAAAATGAGCATGCAAAAGTGACAGAGAGCAAAGCATTCCTAATAAGACAGTCATGCAACTGGGAGAGGAATCTACCTTGCTCTTGATGTCAGATCCAACATATTGCCAAAACTTCCAGACCCAGCAACTGAAGGCTCTGGTGTCCAATATTGAGGGAATTAATTACTGCCAGACCTTGGTAGTTATCTTGAAACATGAGCTTTGCTAGCAGGGCTAAACTGCCTTCTCCAGTTTTATGCTTGAGGTGATTCAGATTTTCCACTGGTTCATATAAGACATGAATTTAATTCCAGTCCACACTCATTTTCCTTGGGTCAAGGAGGGAGGCACAGTGAGCAGCCCTTTGCCTTGTCTGCCTCAAGCAGGGTGTCCAGGGCTATTTGCCAGTGCTTAGGACTTTTAACTTATGAATTTGCTGTGAATCTTTTCTAGGCAGTACTTGTCAGCTATTTTGTGGCACAGACAAACAGGGCCTTTGATGAAACCCAAGTAAGATTTAAATTCAGCCCTCCAGAGACACATTGTCACCCCAGCAGCACCTCACCAACATTCCCTGTCACTGACCCCTTTTCAAATTTTTGCATTTTGCCCTGATCCATATTTCTTTTCTTTTCTTTATGTATTTGTCTTCTATCTCAGTGGTCTGTGGCATGTGTCTGCAGGCAGTTGAGATTTATTATTGCTCAGAGTGTCAAGCAGGTACACTTCAGCTTGGAAAGACAGTCAAAATTATTGGCCCAGCTTACACAGAGGTCCAAGTTTCTTCTGAAACAGATTCTCAGGATTCAAATGTTTGAGCATCCAAAATCAATGATGGTTTCTTTTAAAATATCAAACTGATATAAAAAATTATATAAAAAAATATCAAAACCTGATCTTGAGCAGTCAGGCATCCATGAACTGGGAGCTTATAGACAGAAACCTGTGGGCAATAAAAGTGCCAGCTGTCCCAAGCTAAGCTACCATCAGCAACATTGATTTCATCTCTCTTCCTGTCACTAGGATTCTCCATTTTTCAATACAATATGTACCAGTTAATTCCACAAAGCAAAGACAGAGATCAAAGAGATTCAAAATTCTTGCTAATGATGCAGTTTTGTTTCACCCAGACACTCAGTGTCACCAGCAGTGGAACAAGACTCACTGGCGCATGGCTTCCTCCTCAGCCCAAGGAGACACTGCCATGAGAATACAATATCCTGCAGCAGGAGGTTTTCCTAAATCCAGACTCACAAACAGGTGAATCAGGGCAGACCAAGTGGCCTCCATATACACCTCAGAGGAGGCCACACAGGCAGGACCCACCTTGCCCCTCAGCACAGCAGCTGGTACCTGACCAACACATCTGGTTGATGAAGAGGTGACAGCTAAAACAATTTAATCGTTGGAACCACCATTGCCTTGTTCATCAAGGAATGGTCCTTTGCTGATCCACCTGATTTCATACTCCTTCCTACAGCTTTCAAATTTTCCAGACAGAAGGAAAACTTTGGTCCAGGGTGAATTTAGACAGAGGCACCTGTCCAGCCTGAGGCACAGGCAGAGGGATTCATGCAGATTTGTTCCGTTGCTGAACAAAATGGAACACCTCTTTCTTTCCTGCTGTTACCTCTTTAATGTTTTTCAATGCTTTTTAGTACAAAATCCCAGGAAAACTGATAAAATTTCACTGTCTGATTTTTTTTAATATATGCTAGAAACTTGTACCCCAGGCCAGAAAGTTGTTTTCTGGACAAAAATCTTACTAAAATACACAGTAGTCGAAAAAGGAATAAAAACCTTTGTTAAACTGTGACAACTCTCAATCCTATCCTATCCAATCCCATCCAGTCCAATCCCATCTAATCTTTTTTGTGTTATGCAGGTGTAAATGAGCAAAGTCTGTATCACCTGCATTTGCCCTCCCCAGGATCTCTGTTCTGAATTCTGGAGCTAAATGTAGAAGTGAATCCATGATGGTTCCATGGATTCCCTTAGAGCTTCCTACCGCATATAAATTGTGTTGGTTTACAGCATATAAATGACATCACTTTATAGTCCCTTGAGGACTTTCAATCACTGGGCTAAACTGAAAAGGGCTTTGCAATACATCCAATATAGGGCTTTGGTAAATGGAGGCAGAGCCTTTCTAAGGGGCTATTAAAAAAAATAAAATTATTAGGAGTTCATTTTTCATCTTTTGAAAAGAGTGTGGCGAAAGCAAGAAGGAGAAGTTATGGCAAGCTGAGCATCTTTGCACTAGATTTACCCTCTAATCTGGGGGTAGATAGAGGTACCCCCAGATCTGCAGCACTCCACATAACAAGACTTACATACCCACAGCATTTATTACCTATTTTTTCAGGGAGGTATAGTGCAGTAAACATGACCTTGTAAAAGGTCATGTTCAACGAGCAGTTCTGTATTGTTTTCAGGGATGGGATGCATGAAAGAGAAGCCTCCCCACGAGTGGCCTGGCACTTGTGCTGCACTGAGAAACCCAATTTTAGTGACCTCTCCTGAAATTCTGAGGGGAAGGGGGGAGTTGTGACACAAGTGGAGAGGAGGAAGTAAGGGAGGCCCAGGAAGCAGTGACTGCTGTGGGAGCATGTGGAAAGTGCTGCCTCATGATGCTGTTTGATGTTCTCACAAAACTCTTCCCCTGCAAGGTTTTACATCACCCATCTCATAATTACAAACCTTGTCAGAGCAGGGTCAGGGAGGTTGCAGGATGGGTTTGCTGATGGCACTCCCTTCCTGGTCCTTGCCCCTTCCACAACAGAAGTTACACTCTGGGCAGATGCCACCATCCCTCATCCTGGGACCAGCAGCAGGGAGGTGGGGGAGATATGGCAAAGGCAGAGCAGGCTCACTTTACCTGCGTTGGCTTCACACAGTGGACAGAGGAGCACCCAAGGGAAGCACTGAACTCATGTTTGCAGTTACAAACACCAAGACCTGGGCTGTCACCCATCCAGGCAGCACCATTTGAGGACAGTGTCAATGTTTGCATATTTGAAAAACAATGTGAAATTGCACTGGTTTCAAGTTGTTTTTTTTTCCTCTTTTAGGACAGAAGATTCTACTTTTTAAGCAGGCAGAAGCTGCCTAATTCACTTCTGATTTAGGTGACATTTGTACTCCAATAATATTGAGAATGACTGACCAGAACCAGGATTGCACTATACTGGAACTGTGCAAGCAAAGGCTGGGAGGATGCCAGCTTAGTTAACAGTTACTCCTGCCCTTCAAAACTTCTATTAATTTTTTTTTTATTGGAAGACAGCATTCTATTTTTAGCCACATCCCTGTTCTACGCATGGTTCATCAGCATGCCACCTGGGATTAATCTTTACCTATTCTTAGCCTTAGTTAAGATCAGCAAGTGTCTTCTGTCCAAGTGACCCAAGTAGACCCCAGACATGAAACATTCACTTTTGCTTCTTAGCTTTTCCCTGCCACACAAGACATAAAGAAAAGGGATGTCTTGGAAGAAGGACCAAGTGAATCACAGGAATAGTGTGTCTGGACACTTGAACTGTCTACTGCCTGGGGTCAGGAGATCCTTTCCAGTCTGGGTCATATGAAAGCACAGTTACTTTGACTTAATAATCCATGACCCAAGCTAAAAATATCTTAGTCATTTTTAAGTGAATTGACACAGAGAATGTTGGTCACTGCTTAGCATTGATGTGTAAATGGCGAGAGCTAGAAGGGCACAAACCCTACCATGCTAAAAATTACAGTATTTTTAATTTCACATTGCTGTAATTCACACTCCAAGCAACCAAGGGCATTGCCTTCTGGGCTATCTGACATGAGGACAATGATGACAAACTGGAGAGAGTCCAGATAACCACCACAGAAACAGTGAAAATAAAAGCATTAAATAGAATTTCACAGCTATTTACAAGTGGTCAGAGTAAAAAATACTTGCACTTTTAAGAAATAAGTACACACAAGAAAAAGGATTCATAGTGTTGTCAGATCATATCTTGTTGCTTGGTGACAATGTGACGTGATCTGATGAATCACTAAGCAACAGTCATTCGTCAAAATAAATGCCCCCCATTTTCATGAATATCTGTCTTCCACACACACAACTGTAATTGTACATACATAAACATGACACAAACATTTTCATACCCCAGGAAAAACAGGGGCTCTTTTTTCCTGTTTTAACTGAGAAGGACAAATAGTATTACATCAAGGTTGGTAGCAAGGTCTACTCTGTAAAACCACGCTGATGAATCAGTACAAAGGCATTAATGGCTACAGGGGCAGCAAAAATATAGCAAGCTGACATTTAAGAGGGAGCTGTCTTTGTAATTAAACTGCTGATGTGCAAACCTACAACAGAAAAAGTGATCACAATCATCAGTGCTAAACAAAGACTGAGAATCAGAACAAACACGTCAATACCTGCAGGCAGGGAGTACATGAGAAATGATTGCTACTGCCAGTAATCAGTGCTTGGAAATGCTGAAGTTGTCAAAAGAGCTCTGCTTTTGGTGACTGCACTTGCTTATCTATATGTTCAGAGCACTCCTGAGTAACTCCTTTCCACACTTCACATGCAGGCAGCAGTCCAGCAGAACAGGCTTTTAAAAAGATAAATTAGTACAGATGTCAGCTAAAATAGCTGAATACCAAAGAAGGAGTCTCGACCGTGTTTATAAGAGGGTTTGAGCTCTGCCCAGAGTCTTTGTGTCTCTGGGAAGATTGGACAGAATATCCACATTGCTGGAAAGTACCCACCGTCAGCAGCCATCTGCATCCAAAGGGCATGGAGTTATTTATCCTTCTTGCTTGCATCATGGTATTAGGGATAATATATGAATTCAAGGTCAAAGTGGTTTGCCCTTTGACACTGCTACTAGACCTATTCTTTTGCTCCTTTTCTAGAAACACTCTTCTTTACCAGTGTGGAGTATGAGCATCTCTTCATGTTTTTAATTCATGTTTTAACTCTTACTATGTCTAAACCTTTTCACAGTTTATAACATCATCCCTCTAGAGAGAGCCCTGGGAAAACACTCAAGAAATAACATAGGCTTTAGATTCACTTTTCAAAAGCAGAAGCATAGATCTACCTCACCCATCCTGGAAATGTGAAGAGCTGATTTCACAGATGTGTGAGTAAAACCAGTTGTACTGACCCTGTGTAACCCCTGCCAGAGCTGTCTCTTGAAGAAAATGCCTTCCACGGTTTATTTAGAATAAGGGATTCAGTGAATCCCCATGAAATAATCTAAAAATTTCTTATAGGGGCCCCAGGTTTCTCTTAGTCAGAGCACAAGGGAATAGGAGTGCTTTGCACTTAAAATTTTTCCTTCCCTTCCCAGCAAGGATTTTCAAACACTTCAACTTGAAGAGGTGGAAAGGACAGAAGTGATCATCTTCTTCAGCCAGTTCTATACACAGTGTAATACAGGTCACATCCTCACCAGCCTCACACCTGGCACACTGGAACTTCATCATTAAAAACACTTTGTGGGATAAAACACCACATCCATAGATTGTGTCAAAAAGAAAAATAAAACAAAATCAACAAGAAAAAGTTCTGGTCTTTGCTAAGAAGCAAACAAGAAAGCCTAAAAGAACTCTGAACTATGGTCTGTAGACAGATAGACTCTCTTCAGTCGGTCTGGCAATGAGAGCTAATATCACAAAACAAACAAACAAACAAACAAAAACAAAAAACAAAAAAAAAACCCAAAAAAAACAAAAAAAACAAAAAAACAAAACAAAACCAAAAAAACTGACTTATTAAAGAGAGATGTGGAGGTAAAGCAAAGCCTGCCAAAACTCCTAGAAATTAAAATTCCCAATAATTTTAGCCAGGTTTTCCTATAATTAGAGATACCTGAAGAGGACAGAAAAAATTTCCAATGTAGTATGGTTCTGGCAAAGTAGCCTTTCCATTTAGTTTGAAGTACTTAAGGATAGTTTGCCTGTAGTGTTATTTATTTCTTTATTCTTGCAGCTGAGGGTTTAGTCCTGAAAGTTAGCCCTCACTTACATTTAGAGCACAAAACAGAAAGATCAATGAGTCACCCAGAAAAGGATAGTGAGGATGGGGAGAGAGAAAAGGAAGTGGTTTTAAGCTATGACTACACTAATAAACTAACCTCACTGCTACAAAAAAGTGATAAAACCTTGAGCTGGTCCCAAAGGGCAAAGCTACACACAGGTTTCACATTCTTCAAACATCAGAGGTGGTGATTATGGCTCTGAAGTTTGTCATGGATTCATCCCTGCCAGATTCCCACCTATTCTTCATTTACTTCTTGCCATTCCCTTTGCTGCTTGGCAAGGAACATCTCTAAGATCTTTTTAAGACCAGTTGTGACCACGTACACCAAAATCTTTCATCTTAAAGCACACAACCAGCCAGCACAGTGGTGCACGAATGCACCACACCTTGGGCTGCATCTCAGCCCATTCTGAAAAGTGATCAAATCTGCTCTCAGCCACCTCTAGAACTGAATTTGCTCTGTCATTCCTCATGGGAGACAAAGAGGCTGACCAGGATGTGCTGCATAGGTGACATGAAAATAAGAGTTGTAAACTGAAGTGTCCTTCACTGCAGTGTCTCCAGCTAATTTAGATCAGGTTGGAGTGAGTGACAGAGGAAACCTACTAGTATTTTTTCTCCTGACAGTCAAGGGTTCTAAAAATTGCATGCTTCTAATCCCTCATTTAGTTGGCATTTTAAATTCTCAGACTGTGGAGCTTGCACTCAAGGAGAAAGTGACAAGAGTTATAATCCCTGTGGCAAGAGCTGTCACCAAATACCTGCTTGGTGATAAATCCAGAAGGCTTTTTCAGCTAACTGTTTTCATGCTTAAACTTCAGGGCTGCTGCTCAAAATAAGGAAAAAATTAAAGAAAAATTACAATCTAAAATTCATGGCATAGACCTATTCATATCAACTGATACAGGTGCTCAGTCTTTGAAAGACCCTTCACATCACAGACTAGAAAATGCAGGGGTTGGCAAGCCATATATTTTCCTAAATGTTTTTTCTCTCTTTCTCCCAGGAAATGCATTTTGCAGCACTGCAATTTGCTTAGAAATCAGTCTTTCCCTGTAATGGACACAAGGATAAAGCTCCTCATGAACATGCTCAGCATATTAAAATGAAGCAAATAACCCAGGTATCACATTTAATAACACCCAAATTATATTAAGTTCAATATTCAGCAGAACCAACTTGCACTAACAACAGGCAAGTTAATTGCAAATGATTAAATTCTGCAAATGAACACGCACAAATAAAAAGCAAAGATAACCTCACCAAACACATTTTAGCTTGTTAAGCTGATAAGCAGTATGTGCTTGACATTTTTTCATATTGCATTGCAATTGTCACACATTTAGTAAAAGTTATGAGGCTATAAACTACATGACACTTACACATCCTCATCACACCAAGACAAAGTGGAGCCTAAACCCAAGCTGACAAGAAGGAGAAGCAGTTACCAGACTTTGAGTCAGAAACCACTCTTCAGTTCAGGGAAAAATTAGTACAGAGCTTGTGTGGTTTTCAGGTGTAATCACAGAAAGGTTGAGGTTGGAAGAGACCTCTGGAGGTTATCCAGCCCAGCCATCCTGCTCAAGAAGGGCCACCTAGAGCCAGTTGCCCAGGATCAAATGTGAACTCATGCGTGCTTCGGTGCAGATTAAAAACATTGTATTCCCAAACATATATATTTTTATATATATGTGTGTGTGTGTGTGTGTATATATATATGTTTCCCAAACATATTTATTTACTGCACTAATAGAGGTCAAGTGGTAACAGGGTGAGCTTTCTCAGGCTATGCTGTCATTGTCTTTGAATTTGCTTGTGATGTCTGTGGAGCAGAAAGGGTTCATCAGCTCTATGGGCTGATGTTCTCCCTCATTGCTTAACATGACAACAGTGACTTCTTTTCCTTAATAAAAGGATCTTATCATCAAGCACAGAACCATGAAGTTTTCACATGCACTGCTATCCCACCCTCATCTCACCCAGTTTTGTTATTGACAGCTTGAGTTGGAAACTCCAAGCTCAGAGTTTCTCAAGGTCAAGGAGGATTTTGCAGGCATTCTGAAAGAACTGGATAACAAATAAATTCAAGCCTTTATACTTCACATACAGCAGCCTGAAATAAATAAAATTTTGCCAGCAGATGCATTATCCCTCTAGAAACCAATGGCATGATTTGTATTTATAAGACACCTTATGCCACAGTCTTTAAGGTCTCCACAGAGTAAAAGACAAGCATAATAACACTAATAGTGCTTGGGAACAATTTCAGTCTACCCTGTGGAGAGTTTTGCTTTTCTCTAATTTCAGTCTACCCTGTGGAGAGTTTTTCTTTTCTCTAATTATCCAGTTATCCCAGTTTATTTTTATTTAGCTGTATGCCTATTAAAAATAGATATTTTCTTTTCTGTCATTTCACAAGGTCATAGGTAAGTCTGGAAATCTGCTAATGTTGACTGCTGTGAACAGGGTAGACACAACTCCTTTTGAAACCAAGTTTCAAAGCATCTTTCCTTGAAGCTTCTAGACTCCTGAGGAATGGATTATGGAAGGAAAACAAGAGTTTCTAGTGAATGGTGTTGGGTGAAATGCTTACTGCTGCTATGGTCAGTGAATAATGAGAGTGGCAGCAAGGAAAGATGTGTACTGTTAGTAAGACAGTGTCTGAGCATTCCCCAGCAGGGTTCTGCTAACACAACAACATTACAGATGGCAAGAGAATCTGAACATAGAAGAGGCTCTGTGGGAAATATATACATACACACACACACATATAAATGCCTAAAATATGTTCTACCATTATGTGATTATTGCATTATTGGATTATGCTATATACATTAACACAGTTCCTGAACTACTACATTGAAATCAGAAATGTTCACGGAGAGTTATTTCCATTCCTAAATGCAGAATGCACACCAAGAAAATGCATCGAACAATAGTATCAACCAGAGGAGTGGGCTAGACCAATGCAACTTGCTTTTATCAGATAACTATCAAAGAACCAAATTTAATGGTGCTCAGGAAGAAATTTCCTGTCCTTGCCTTGAAATGGGTCTTTCCCCTGATGAAAAACTATTTTGAATATTGACTGAGTCCCCTCTGAAATCCACAGAAAGATCTGGGGGGTCTTTCCACTGAATTGATCACTAATTTTGGAGTAAAGAGTACTAAGGGATGAGTGGTTTTCTAGTCTATACTCAGAGGCTTAGAAGGCAACAGTGGTTTCCCATAGTTGATAATTTTGTACATTCATTTTGGTAACATAACCAGGAAGAGGGCCCTCTTCACACATCAGAGAACAATGAAGTTCTTCAGGAGCCCTTTTCATTACACTGAGTAAGTAAAATGACCACCAAAAAGATGAGCTGAAACTAATTTGAGCCCGACTGTGTCTGAGACAGTCACCCTATGCTCCCTTATAAATCACACCTCAAGTACTGTGTCCAGTTCTGGGCCCCTCAGTTCAGGAAGGATATTGAGGTCCTGGAGCAGGTCCAAAGGAGGGCAAGCAGGCTGGTGAAGGGACTTGAGCACAGATCCTGTGAGGAAAGGCTGAGGGAGCTGGGGGTGTTCAGCCTGGAGAAGAGGAGGCTCAGGGAAGACCTCATCACTCCCTACAGCTCCCTGAAAGGAGGGTGTAGCCAGGTGGGGGTTGGTCTCTTTTCCCAGGCAACTCTCAGCAAGACAAGAGGACACGGTCTTAAGTTGTGCCGGGGGAGGTTTAGGTTGGACATTAGAAAGAATTTTTTTACTGAGAGGGTGCTCAGGCATTGGAATGGGCTGCCCAGGGAAGTAGTGGATTCTCCATCCCTGGAGATATTTAAAAAGAGACTGGATGTGGCACTCAGTGCCATGGTCTAGCAACCGCAATGGTGGTTCAAGGGTTGGACTCGATGATCTCTGAGGTCCCTTCCAACCCAGCCAATTCTATGATTCTATGATTCTGTGAAATCAATTCAGAGGAACAAGGAACTTTCAGAGAATGAATCAACTGATCTGATGAATGCATCTGCCTCAGGATGACATCCATTGTACCCAGCTGTCTGAAGGATGCTTACTTCTGTCTTTTGACTGTGAAGTAACTGGCTCAAGTCTATTGCAAGAAGTGTTGGTTAGCAGATAGTGCAGTGACTATTAATGATGGACAGCATTGCTTACAGTTTGTCATACACTGCAGATTACCAATGGACCTTAGCATTATAAAAAAACCCACAGCTGGGCAGGACAGAAGAAATCAGCTCTTCTCCAAGTGGAAAAGGGAAGTGTCTCCCAAACATCCAAGGTACTGGTCTCTGACAATGCTAAATGATTTGCAGGAAGGTTAAATGGGACTCTTCCTCTGATAACACAGCAGTGGAGGACAAATCTCAGGGCTTTTCCTGACAAGTTGAAGATACATTTGAAAAAAATAAAAGAAAAAAAGATGCTCCTCTCAAGAGGCAAATGCAAGTTACTGCACTCAGTCAGGAACGATCATTAAAATATCAAATGGGAAAACATTAGTTAAGTATCCACTATGCTGGAATGATCTGAAGATTACCTCAGAGCAAGAGATGAACTTGAAACAAGTATGTCCTTTTTGTTAGGAAAAACACCACCATACTCAAATACAAAATCAGAACTGTAGCTTGGATCCAGAAGGTCATGGGCACTGTGATTCAGAAGGAGGTGAACAGGCAGAGCAACAGGAATGATCAAGGTGGTATGAGGAAAACCTGAAAGTGCTGGGATTGTTTTCCCTAAAGAGAAGGCTGAGGGGATTACAATAAATCTTTTGAGAATGTATGAGGATGCTGCAAAAAGAAAGTGGACAGTCTTTTCTTGTAAAAACCCATCTGTGTTGGGCTGGACAATAAAAAGTGGGCTTAACTTGCAGAACAGGAGATCCAGAGAACAGCTGAGGAAAAGCTTTATATCAGTAAGCACAGAGCAAGAGTAAAATATAGGGAAGACCTGAGCACCAGAGATCTTTATAAGCATGTCAGACCCAGATATGGTTTAGACATAGAAAAAGGCTAGAAGAAATACCTTGCCTCACAAGTCCTTTTCAGACTTTCACAATGCCAGAGCCTGTGGCCCCTATCATAGATAATCAATATTAAGTGACAGTCTTTTGGGCATTTTTTAGAAAACCAGCACAGAAAGGCACAACTGCTCCCAAGGACAGAGATCACTATAGGATGCTCATGGTATGAAAATCTCACTATTAGACCCCTGTGACAGCACTACCAGCATTGCACCTTCTGCCCCAGGTCTTCTATATCACCTCTATGAGTGTGCTACACACTGAGCTGCTCCACTGGCAGAGATTAGCTCAGCTCATTACTTATTTTGCTGCTGGTGAGGCTTTTACATTGGCTTTTTACTGAAGTATAAGGATTCAGACAAATAATAGTCACAGACCCAAAGGATGCAGCAGCAAATCCCACAGCTCTGAAATGATCAGTTCAGAAATAGCTTGGGAAAAGAAAAAGAAAAATTGGCTTTACCAAGGGCAAGTCTTACCTGACCAACCTAGTGGTAGTCTGTGATGGAGTGACTACATCATTGGACAAGGGAATGTAGCTGCAATGGAGCTACAGATGTCATCTACCTGGATTTCTGTAAGGTCTTGACACAATATCCTTCTCTCTATATTGGACATACAGGATTTGATGGATGGACTATTTGATGGAAAAGGGTTTGGCTGGGTGGTTGCATTCAAAGACTAATGGTGAATGGTTTGGTATTCAGATGGAGATCAGGGATGATGGTGTCCCTCAGGATTCTGTATTGGGAACATCACTATGTAATAGCTTCATCAATGACACAGTGGGATCGAGTGCACCCTTAGCAAGTTTGCAGATGACTCCAAGCTGAGTGGTGCAGTTGACACACTTGAGCAACACGATGACATCCACAGGGATCTGGACAAGGTTGAGAAGTAGGCCCATGTGATTATCATGAGGTTTGACAAGGCCAAGTGAGAGATCCAGCACCTGAGTCAGGGCAGCCTCAATACAAGCTGAGAGTTGAAGGGAATGAAAGCAGTCCTGAGGAGAAGGACTTGGGGATAGTGGTGGATGAAAAGCAGGACATGAGCCAGCAATGTACACTTGCAGCCCAGAAGGCTGACAATATCCTGGGCTGCATAAAAAGAAGCATGACCATCAGGGCAGGGTGGGTGATTCTGCCCCTATACTCTGCTCTGGTGAGACCCCACAAGAAGTACTCTGTTCACAGGATAGGGATGTCTTGAATGGGGGCTGAAGCCTCTCTCCTATGAGGAAAGTCTGAGAGAGCTGGAGTTGTTCAGCCAACAGAAGGTAAGGCTCTGAGGAGACCTTATGGCAGCTTTTAAATACCTAAAGTCAGCCTACAAGAAAGATAGGGACAACCTTATTAGCAGGGCCTATTATGAAAGGACAAGGGGTAATGGTTTTAGACTAAAACAGTCTAATAATATCTAGTCTGATAGACTGAGACTACATAGCAGGAAGAAATTTTTTACAATTATGGTGGTGAAACACTGGAACAAGTTGCCCAGAGAGGTGGAAGATACCTCATCTCTGGAACCATTCCAGGTCAGATTGGATGGGGCTCTTTTCAACCTGATCTAGTAGATGTCCCTGATCATTGCAGGTGGGTTAGAACTGGGTAACCTTTAAAGATCCTTTCCAACTCAACCCAACCTATGATTCTATTAAATTGTCCCATTAATCTGTGCAGAGCCACGAGGTCTCATGTTTTGTGGTTTTGTGGTGTGGAATCGTTAGGTGATGACTGTGACTCATTCTTGCAAGATACTTCAGGTCTTTAATTCCTACCAAATACAGAGGGTGCTGAGTAGCTCCTGCTATTAGCAGGATGCAGCCTCTAATGAAAGTCTTTCCAATCATGAGACCTGGGGCTGAATGGACGCTAAATGGCCAGTCGGTAAGTCTTCAAGAGATACAGTCCTGCTTCGGATTCAGATTCCTCTTGTATTTAAAGAAATGTAAAACACAGAAATAAAAGTACTGGAAATTATTGTTTAACCTTTATTTGTAATGCAGTCTGATAAAATTTCCACTATGCTTTTTTTCTTGGAAATATCATGCACATTATAGCTATGCATTATATAATGTATGTATATAATGCATATTATGTATTTATCTAAAATATATGTGTACATGTGTTTATGGACACACACACCTGATAAGTCCAAAGTTAGGAAAAAATACCTGCTTCACAGTACTGTGAATCTCATAAATATCACAACAAAAATGAAAAAGCAAACACAGAATGTGCCTAAACAAAACAAGATCTGGCAATCCCAGCATCTGCATAATAAGTGCCTTCAAAATTGAATTAAATTCATGAGAAAAAGAAAATGTTTCCCCCTAAACTTCACCACAGCTATTGCTGGGAAGGCGCTTAGAGCTGCACCAGTCACAGAAATCAAAATCTAAACAAATACTGTGATCTTAGTAAGGTGCATTTAAGAATACATATATGAACAAAAGATAGCAAACAACTGCAGAGTCTCCATTGGCCACCTGTGAACTACATATAGTAGTATCTACCTGTAGTAGCTACTACAGATATTGTATAATTTTTTTCCTTAAAAATAGAAGTTTCCTGCCTGATGCATGCTGTTCCAGGTTTAGATTCATAATGAGAGTATGAAATTTTGTTCTTTGAAAAAAACAGGGTGTCTTGGGCAGTTGCCTCAGCTGGACTTTTCTTGTGCAGCTACCATGGAAGCTTAGAGGATATGGTCAAAAATTTGAGATGATTTAAAGAAGTCTTGTATCTTTTCAGATAAAGAATACGTGCCCTCATCTCTGTAGCTAAGATGATTCCTAACTACACAGATGTGCAGTTTCCACCATAAATGGAAGAGACATTTCTGAATGGAAAGTATCCCATACCTGTCATGTGCCATTTTCTGGTGCCTTCCTCTGAGCCGCATGGTACCAGATCAGAGCATGGATCTGGACTGTGCTGATCTTGGTGCCTGTCCAGACTGACAGCTCTCAGGTTCTGGCAGCTGTTAGTCCCCTCCCAGCCTGGTGTAGCTGCTTTCAGCTTTTAGCTACGTTGTGTGGGAAAGAGTATTTCATTCTGAAAAATTAGCCAGCTTGCCACACTGAATCTGCTCCAATATCAGCACCTCCTCCAGCAAGGGAAGGAAATTATCTGAAGGTAACACCTAGTGATGACACAAGATCAGGTGCTATAAAACATATTCCTATAAATGTATAATTTTCAAGTGCAGAACCTTCAGGTACAGCTTAACCTTTATCCCTTATGTGAAATGTGTGGTGTTAAGACTAGGATTCTTACTTTCCCTGACTGATGCTCTCTCATGTGCCTTGTAAGCTCTTACCCTGCTGCCAGCCAGGAAATCTGGCTCTGGCAAAACCACACAGGCTGCTTAGCCTCATTTCCTCTTGTTGAGGAGAGCAAAGTCTGAGGTATTTTTGTTTTGTTGCCTAGTAAAGCTGGTTGAGTTTGAGTTCTCTGTTTCACTGCTTAACTTCTTGCCTTCCAGTTTTTAAAATCATGCTAAGCAGATTTGCTGTAAAGACATGAACAGCTACATACGTGCTGATAAAGAGTAGACATTTATCCTATGGTAACAGCTGTTCTTCAGATGTTCATGCAAAACCAGAATGGTTTGAAGAAAAGAATCAGGTAATGCCCACCCCCAAAATGCCAGTTGCATATCTGGAGGTCAGGTTGATAGAAGCTGCTTAAACATATGTCCTTCTTTATTGGCCAAAGCCACCTTTCAACTTAAACTTCTTTATGAGGACATCTGCTACCACATTGTTATGTTCTGAACTATTTGAATGGATCCTTTACCTCCCATTGCACTGGAAAACTGCTATTTGTATATACATTTCTAATGCAATAATATGATAAAAATATTATTTTATGTTATATGTTTAATATATATTAATCAAACTTCATTTCACATTGTTTAACTTTTAAATATAAACATAAGAAGTTCATGTTTTATCCATCATTTCAATACATCTTTTTTCTTCAATCAGCTAATGAAAGACTTTATGCATACAAATGAACTTGTTTACCTGAAAGATCAGCCTTAAAAACCATAAGTAGCAGATTTCTGCAGCCTGTGAGCCTCTGTTTACACAGGAAATCTAAGCTTTCTGCTGTAGCATCTGAAGCATGAAAGCCTATAGAAGTGCCACTCTTTGGGGGAGTTTTTAGACACCGAGAGCTATTCTTCAAAAATCAAACACTGCACCTTTTTCTAAGACAAGTGAGTTGTGATACAGGCTCATAGATTCCACCTAATCTCAACACATCTTATTCACCATACAAACTTCTCTCTGTGCCTGCTTTGATTTCCTAAAGAATTGCATCTTTTTCCCAAAAAGTGATTGAATCATACCACAGGTCTCTGGCTTATTATTATCTAGTTGCCATAGAAAATTCTTCACCAAACTCATTGTCATTACTTTGTGGTATATGCGACCTGTTACTTCTCACTTTAAGAATGTATCCTAAACATTTTCTATATGGTTTCAAATAAATTTAAATAAATTGTCTTCATCATTACTTCTATTTAAATAACCCTTTAAAAATTTTAAATATCATGCTGGAAATCTTTGCTTAACATACACTGAATACCTTCTGTAGTCAAAAGTCATTTCACATCCTTTCATTTATAGGTTTTAGAGGGGCTATGCCTCAATATTTCTATGCATTCTTGTCAGCATAATAAAATAACTCCTAGTAATTCTGGAGCCCCTTAGCTGATAAGAAAAGGCAAATGAAGAATTTTGATGCAAAGCTTTCAAGGTCAAATGATGAGTTGCCCACAGGATGTTTTCATGACAGGAGGCAAGCAGCTGGATGGAAGTAAATATTCATTGTTTTTCTCCAGCTTCATTGTTGTCTTAAAAATAATCATACAATGGATGATTTGCCTTTCAACTATTCAGTAAAAAGGTATGAAAAGCATTTTGACATTTAATGGCTTGAGGAATCATTGACCACAAAAGGAAGTGTGCATATTTCAGCAAACTCTTTAATTGCTTTCTACATAAAAAAAACAAACACTAATCTATTTTGGCAATAACTTTAGCTTCCATTGTATTATTTTAAATGTGAATAAATCTTAGAAAATAATACTATTTAATTTCCTGTCATGCTCAAATGATAGCTATATGAAGACCTACAGATATCCAGAGCTGGTTTTCTACAGTATACTTTCCTTGCTTCTGCAGCAGTCATGATAGTTCAAGCTATAAAATAAAAAATAATTTCAAGACTTCCATTTTTAGAAGTAAAATTATTTTTACAATCTGCACTCACAAGCTGTCTTTTATGTAACAGTCCTGCTTTTAATGATTAGTGCAAAATCATAATTTCATTTACATGATAAGTTGCTTAGCATCTTCTTGAATGCAAGGGAGAATCTTCCCTTATTAGAGGAACATAACCACTGCAGTTGTTATCCCAGTAGCAGTCTGCACAAGAATGGGATTCAAAGAAGCAGGGATACAGGAGCAATACTTGGCCACAAAGTTAGATGATGATCACTCTGACAGCTCTGTACCTCTGCATGTTGAGATGATGGTGTGTCCCACACTGCTGCTGTTTACTTCCTTATGCTATATGTGATGGATATTCCCTAGCTGAAAAAAGCTGGAGTACTCGGATAATACCAGCTGTAAGTTTAGGGGATAGGCTTCAGCTCTCCTGTTTTGTGTTTCACAGGCAGGAGTCCATATATCCATCCACAATCAGAGGAGTGTGAGGTGCACTCTCTGTGCATACCCATAAATCATGTTTGAGATAAGCACGTGCAATGCTATTTCAAACAAGATCAGGAAGATGAAATAGTCTTAAGCAAACTTAAGTCAGAACTCCCTCCAGAGGAACTGCTCACACTACTTCCCTCAATCATTCCCAAATCTCCATCTTTTTCTGACTAGGTTCTTCAGTCTTCCCTTCCAGCACCCTCATGGTGAGCTCCTCCCATTAGGCTCACTTGTGAGTGTCTTCCCCTCAACTCTCCACCGTGAATGAGTCCTGGTTGGTATGGTAAGGTCCAAAGGAAAACTTTTGTCTGTTGAATTCTATCACGGAGCTCAGAGGCTTTACTTCTTCTATAGCATTAGTGCTAAAAGGGTTCCTCCTAACAGCACAGAACAGCTCATATCAGTTCATTATCTATTTCAAAGTCACTAAATTTCCATGAAGATTTCCACAGAGCAGTGGTAAGGGGTCTGCCTGGGAATGATCAAGATCAATCCAGAATGAGTTAAAACATTTCTGGACTTATAAACCTTTCTCTGTATCTCCAAACCATCTTGCAATAAAATAGGTTCATGTGTGGCAAGTATTTGTTGGTTAAAAGGGTAAAAGAAAGCACTTCCATAAGTCTTCTTGCTTTGAGTACAATTTCATTAATGCTATTCATAATATGTTTAATAGTTAAACCAGAAATACAAAGCTGTGTTTGTGATTTCTCCCACTGATGTGCATTTCACTGAAATCTAAGGATAGTTCAAGGAGAAAAAAATTCTGAGATTTTTCTTTAGTCTTTGTTATGTCCCTGGGTCTCTCTACTCTGAAAACAAGGCTTAATTAATATTGTTTATCAGGGTTCTGCTAAAGTTGTGTTGAGTTTTACTCATACAACAGATGAAGTGGTGACTCATAGAAAAAGGGGGAAGTAATTACCCTCAGGGACACTTCAAAAAATAAGGCACAGGCTTAAACTAAGGGATATGTAGTCATTCAGCAACTCTGCACATGTTCTGCATAGCTCTCACCAAAATTCAGGCAGGAAGAAAGCAACAGTCCCAACTGACATAAAGAGAGGGATCCTTAAAGAGTAAAATAAAGGTCTTGGGGAGGTTGGTATCTCAGAATCACAGCCACAAGCCAGTGAGGAGATGTAAGGAGATGCTCTGTCACAGGACAGTACAAAGAGCCAACAGTAGGCTCCTGTTTTAGGACATCAGTGTCTGTAAGGTAATTTTGCCCTTGTCCATTTAGTCCTCTTCAGCTACATGGAGCACATGTTCCAGGAAGTGACTCCTGGCTTTGAAAAGGAAGTGTGTGAGTCTGACCTCACTGATTTGCAACAGTCTCAAAGGAGCAATTTTAAAATGAATAGCCCTGGCTTGGGTGGAGGAGCTGGCTGGCCAGAGCTGAACAGGGAGTGACACCTCGGGGTGTGATAAGACCTACTGGGTGGAGGCTATTTCTCTTCTCTGAGCACCAGCCTTTAATGCTGGAACATCCCTCCAGGCACGACTGAGCCACCTTGATTGTACTTGCGAAGTACCTGGCTAAGGAGGCTGGAGCAGAGCAAGGATGGCACCAGGAAGAAGATAAGAACTGATGACTGGGTGGAGACTACTCCCCTTTCCTGAGGGCCAACCTTCAATGCTGGGACCTCCCTGGAGGCACGATGTACCTGTGGCTGGAAGTAGCTGGAAGAGAGGAGGAATGGCATCTGGAAGGAGATAAGAATTGATGAGTGAATGGAGGGCTACACCCTTCTGCTCTCCTCCAGACAGCCTGTCTTCTAATGACCCTGGCTGACTGACAGCTGCCCCTTCGGAACAAAAGGCACTCAGGGGTAAATATATGGCTGTACATGCTCTGACTGGCGTCATCTCTTGACCCACCACCATTTCTGCACCGGACCCTGTCCAGAACCAGCGCCATCCTGAAGAACCTCACTGGACAGATGTACCCCTGGTGGTGACTCTCTCTCATAGAATCATAGAATCGGCTGGGTTGGAAGGGACCTCAGAGATCATCAAATCTAACCCTTGAACCACTACCACTGCAGTTACCAGACCATGGCACTGAGTGCCACATCCAGCCTCTTTTTAAATATCTCCAGGGATGGAGAATCCACTACTTCCCTGGGCAGCCCATTCCAATGCCTGATCACCCTCTCCATAAAGAAATTCTTTCTAATATCTAACCTAAACTTCCCCTGGCACAACTTAAGACCATGCCCTCTTGTCTTGTTGAAAGTCGTCTGGGAAAAGAGACCAACCCCCACCTGGCTACACCCTCCTTTCAGGGAGTTGTAGAGAGCGATGAGGTCTCCCCTGAGCCTCCTCTTCTCCAGGCTGAACAGCCCCAGCTCCCTCAGCCTCTCCTCATAGGGTCTGTGCTCGAGTCCCTTCACCAGCCTGGTTGCCCTCCTTTGGACCTGCTCCAGGACCTCAATATCCTTCCTAAACTGAGGGGCCATTCATTCTTCCCCATTCATTCATTCTTCCCACTTTCTTACCCTTTATTTCTCCTCTCTTCTCTCTCATTCTTTCTTACCATTTTCTTACTCATTCTTTTCTCTCTCTTTCCTATATCTTCTTTTCATCTCTCCTCCTGTGTCAATTGCCTGTGTCAATTGCCAAATAAAATCTGCTTGCACTTGACCATTTCTATGGTCGGACTTTGTTTCACGTATCCAAAACAAAAAATAAATTTTAATGTTACCTCAGACCGTAACAGGAAGCCACTGTTTTCTGAAGTGCTTGGATTTCTGAGGTATTTGCTGTTCATTTTTGTGATGAGTCTAAGAGCCCTAATCTAGATTTTACTGGACCAGGAAACAGGCATACAGTGGTTAAAACAGACAGCACAGTGAAGACAAGTTGATTTCACTGCATTATCTGAAAAAGGAGAGTCCTCGTGAGGTTTTCCACAACTTTATTACTGTTGCCTTTACTTCTGTCACCATTTATCCTCTTTCTGAGCCTTTTCACAAGACAGTACTGGATCAGCCCTGAGCTGCTAAGCAGCAGAGGGTCTGAGACTCCAGTGATTGCTCAGCACTCCTCCTGAAAGCAGCTCTCAATACTTGTGTAGAGGTGTCCCCACTCCAGCCACATGGCTTAAAACACAGACTCAAGGCATCATTTGGCACAAAAACATTTTTCATATACGTTTCCTGGTTTTAGCTGAGTTTCTGAAAGTCAGAACATTGCAACAAGGTCCTACGATAGCATAGCATTTAAGAAAAGAGCAATAATAATTAATTTCAGTGGGAATTGCAAATAGTGATGACCTTTCTGCATTCGGGCTGCTGTCTTCATGCTCAGATCTCAGAGGATGAACAGAGTAAATTCAAGTACCTAAATATGCACAAAATCCCATCAGGTTTTGGTGCAGCCCCTCACAGCTGCCAGCTGGAGATGTCCCCATGCTGGGAGAAGGGAGGCAGGGACAAGGGACTCTAGGGAGGGACTGCAGGACACAGCACCCACGGGAACACATGGCACCTTTGGGGAGCTCACAATGACCCAAATTCATCCCAACATTTATAAGACTCTTTAACATATTTGTAACTCTATTTAGGAAAAAAAAAAATCTAAAAACTCTTCATTCCAGTGAAGGGTAGAAATGTTAGTGATGTAGACAGCCTGCAAAAATCTCAGAAATTGGTAATAATTATCATAATGAGCTGAGAAATGTAGAAATGTATCCAGATGTTGAGTGAACACTGTGCACTGTCACAAGTTATTACACTTGTTTAAAAATTCAAAGCTGAAATGAAATTACATGAATCAAAGAAAAAGCCTCATCTCTTAAGCAGTACACATATCACAGTAAAAATGCTGCTTCAATTTGGGGAGACTGAAAACTATCTGAAAACAAAATAATTTAAATTTTGTTTAGAATTTAAATGTATATTTAAATGTTTAAATGTTTGTATCCATCATGGATTTCTTTGTGTCTAATGGTTGTTAATTTAAGGTGAAGAGGCAAAAATTCACCTACATCTCAGTGACTAATTAAACTGTTTTGTGCTGTAAAATCAGCTCTGCCCTTTTCACCAGCAGAGATGTCATGGTAGAGATTTCACAAGTGATTTTTCACAAGCTGATAGACTCCACAATGCCTTGTCATGCATACACACTCTTACAGGGAAAGCATTGGGCTTTACCTGTGCTACCCCAACATCTCACTCTGATTGCAAGGATGGATCTTTTGCAGTGGGAAGCAACCCATGCACCAGCACACTAAGCTGCAAGCCAGACACCTCTACACAACCATTGCAGTTAGGGGAGAGTGAGAAAGAAAAACTGCTAAAGATATTTTGGTTTTTTCCTTAAACAAAATCAACCTGGATTTGGGGGTTTTTTTGTTTGTTTTACTTTGGTTTGGGGTTTTTTTTTGCATGTGTAAGTGATTATTTTTTTGATGTACACACCCAGATGTTTAGGGCTATGCCCTCTGCAGAAGGAACATGCTTCACATGGGTGTGGTGCAGCTCTGGCCCTCCCAGTTGCAAAGGGAGAAATGCACATCTGGGTCATGTTTACTGAAGTGCAGCCTTGCAAATTACCCATTTCAATAGGCAGCAACCAAAATATTGCCCTCAAGGTTTCAGACATGCTGAAGCACACACAAGAAAAAAAGGAAATAATCCTTCCATTGTAATTGTCAGTTTTTGCACCTTAAGACCCACCACCAAATTCTAATTAAAATAATGATTCCTGGGCCACAAAGAAAGAGCAAATCTTCTGTTGAACCCCTGAAGATTCCAAATAAAATTCTCAAGATTCAGTGTGCTCTCCTTTCAGTCCTTCAGGTTCATCACAATGTTGATGGTGTTTTTTTAGAATTTCTGGTTATTAAGACAGCAACATGTCTTATGTATGTAATTCATACTGTGCAATGCATTGCTTGCTTGTAATTTGTTTATTACTTTTCTATGGGTTTTAATAAATTTAGAAACTGCACTGATAAGGATTTTATGGTTTAAAAAGCCTTTAGGAGTTATGTTGGTATTAAAAAAGACTTCATAAGATTAATATTGATATAAAAAGGTTTTCTAAGATTTGTTGGTACAAAAGCCCTCTCAAGGATTTGACTGGGAAATATCCACATTATGAGATTTTAATGAACATAACATTAAAAGGCTTTGAACATTACAAAATGGCATCAGTTTTCTGCATTAACAACCCCAGCTACCTAAATGCAGGACGTTCTTTTAGAGAAAGCTGCACTGGACTTGGTACATATGGAAGACATTTTTTTCTGGCAAAAGGAAGACCTTGGCTGGTGGAACAGGCTGGGATCCAGGTGAGAAGCAGGGGGGGGTAGAGCTGTCAGCCTAATGGGGAAGAGGAACTCAAAAGAGGCACTTGTACTTTGTTGGGAAAAAGAGACAGTCACCCATACCTGCTTCAGGGTGACATCTGAGCCTGGCAACAGGCAGCTGCCACTTTTGCATCTTTGGATGCAGTATGTGGAGGCTGTGGTGCAAGTCCTGGTTGCTCCTGTTCAGCTTCCTGGGCTCCAGCCCTGCCTCTTTAGGCAAAACACCAGAGCTGCTGCACACAGACCCTTGGGAAGAGCTCCAGATCCTGGTATTGTTGGTGACTCTTGCACAACCACCTGCAACTAAGACAGAGCAAGCATGTAGGTTGGCCACCAATGATTATTCTTGTCCTTCGTTGTGGGCAGTAGGAACACAGCCAGAGATGTACCTCCTGTTTTTTACCCATCTATAGACCACTTTGCATTTTTTAATGCATGGTCACCTGCTTATATCCTTCCTGAATCACAATCTATCCTGTGAGCTGCTTATTTCCCTGTTTGATTTTTAGGAAAGAGAACAAAGGGAAAATGGCAGTGAGTGGAGAACTACAGAATAGTCTGCTGGCCTTGAAGAGAGAGAAGAAACTTGAAGAGAAGAATCCTAATATTGTAGTGAACATTTGTCAAAAGGGAGACAATAATGAGCATTAGCAGCAGAAATAAATTCCACTTATTTCCTCATAATTTCATTAGGAACTGTTATTCAGACAGGATAAATGCCCTGGGCAAATCCCCATAACACTTCCTTTAATTTGTTTGTACTACGTGTTTTATTGCTCCAGATTTCTCATACACAAACACAGAGTGCTCAGAAAGGAATACGACTTGAAATAATGATTTAGCAGCATCTTAATTTTTATCCAAACAAATGTAATCATTGCCCCAGCTTTAAATTATCAAAAATAGGTTAGCTGAGAACTTGGTGACTTAGTTAATGCGGTAGGGATAAGAAAACCAGAAAAATTTTACATCTGACTTTGTTGCAGACATTCCCTCAAAGGGTATTTTCTTAATGATTAAAAAGCAAAAGTAACGACCCGTGTTATTGAGGCAATATAAGCTTCTCACCAAAGGCTATTAATAGCTTTCCTGAGTCACTCAGCCCTCAGCTCTGCAGCCAAGCACCAACTGCTACAGGTCCCCTGCTGCAAATCCATCACACTCTTGTGGAAAAGAAACATTTCCTCCGAGTCTCCAGGTCCTGAACACAACCCTGCTAATATTGTGAGAGGCAGAGACGACACGTGGGAAGCCTAAGAGGCAGTTTTGGGAAGCGTGGGCACATGGCAGAGACTTTCCCAGCTAGTGGGTGCCTGGCTGCCCCCAGCAGTAACCCCGGTGGGGCTGGGGGCTGGCATGGGGCAGGCAGCCTGCAGCCCCTGGGAAAGCCAGAGTGTCCCTGCTCCTTGGTGCTGCAGGGACTTTCCTGTAGCTCCTGGTGAAGAAATGGCATGCAGGACATTTGCAAGAGGCAGTGCTGCCTGGTGGGAAAAGCAAGAGTGGGACCTATTCTTGGCTCTGCCGATGGCTAATCCTTTGCTTTTCTTTCACTGGATTTATCACCCGCTATATGTGGTTAATTTTGTGAAACCCTTTGAGACCCCTTGACAAAAAAGGCTCTGTGAGAACTAGATACTCAACAATTTCAATCCTATTAAAAAGAGAACAAACCAAGCTCCCCTTCCAGACTCCTTATGTCCTGGTATGTCCTGAATACTGATGTGCAGCCTCTCACACTGGTTTGCTCAACAAGCTGAACAAGTGAATAGGGACAAAACAAGGAAGCACTTTACCCAGCGGAGTGAATATGGTGCCTGAGTACCATCCTCATGACAGAAGGAATGCAGTGGCCTTTAGATATCACTGGTTTTCCCTGCAATGCTGTTGCTTTCTTTTACCTGCAGGCACTTGGCACAGTGAGGAAAGCACCATATGGAAGAAAAATACATGGGATAATATTGCATCCATTCTTTTCACTGAGTTATGAGGCGTATATACAGATTATGACCTTTTCCTAGCACTGCTCATGGTAATAAAACAGATGGTGCAGATTTTATACTGATCCATCAGTTTCACTCATCTTTTGGACATGCCAGATAAGGGAGGACTAAAGCCTGGCTCTGATTCCCCTAGAAGACTGAGGTGTTGCCACCACCAGAAAATCAAATGAACAGGCATACACAGAAGGGGGAATCTTTCAGTTCCCTGAACAGTCAACAAGGGACCCCTTGAAAGCACACTTTTTGAAAATAATTTTTAAAATTTCTTAACAAATTCCTATGCACAAGAATGTAATGGGCTCCCACTCTTAAAATAAACAAAAAAATACAGTGTGAGAAGAAGCTGAGGAGATGAGCCTCTCATTGGATCCCACTGTACTTCTGTTGTAATCCTATGGTTTCTTATGCATTTTAATATTATTATACATTGTATTTATTATACATTGTATACAGTTTCATGTTATACTTTTCATTCCAAGACCTTTTTGTACAATATAGACAGAGTAAATGCAAAATATTTCTGAGTAAAATAGGAAATTATTGCTGTAATTTCAAGCTATAAGGACAAAAATGGATAAATCTTGTGGGGTGTCAGAAGAAAGAGCTAAAATTGGAAGGAAAACATTTGTTTGAATTTTAAGGCATTAGAACTTTCATTCTCTCTAAAATTGAAGCAACAAATCACTCTTCTACCACGCTCAAAATAAAATCACTGTCATATTTGTTGTTGTGCCTGTTGGGACAGAAACAACTGTGCTGTGAGTGCAATCCAGACATCAGTGCAGTGTCCTGCCTACAAAATGTTGTTTTGTTGAAAACACAAAGTTCTTCAGGTCCAACAGCTTGATAAACTGGCTCCGTGTAGGTCAACATAAAACCCTTCTTCTTTTCTGCTTCCCTGATTGAAAAAACCTTCAGGAAAGACACAAGTCATCCCTAAAGCACACGTAACCTTAAGATTAAAAAAGTAGTGTTATACCTAATTGAGAAATTGATTTTACATTTTTAACAAGAGGTGTTTCACTGCCTCTATATGGAAGAATTAAATGAGAAATTTAGTTCAAAATCATCTCCATAACTCTGCTAACATTTTCAAGGCATGTTGCAAATGTAATTATCTACAATAGCAAGACTATTTAAGTCATGTAAATGCATAATTAGGGTGTCTTTTGGTTCATCATTAAGAAGGGCTAAATAAGATTGAAACATGCCTTAATGTTAGCTACTTTTTCTACTTTGTCACCTGACATTCCTTAGTAACTGTGAATAGCAAAAATCATAAAAAGGAAACACTTTGTTCCCCTCTTCCATAATAGCCATTGCTAATTTCCATTACAAGTGGTTTTCCTCAGGCTTTGGAAAAAAGAATTGCAGTGATAACAAGTCATTTATTCCTGTGAACAGCAAAACCTTGATTTCACAGTTCATAATAAACAAGTAAATATTTTCCTTTAGCAAGGAAAAAATTGAAACACATCAAAACAGCCTCAGAGTGGAACCTGACCATTACTACTGATGGAAAGTGGGGACTTTTTTCCACAGCAGACAGTAGAAGCAAAGTCTCCAGACATGGGGAAAATGATGAAGTTGTTTACAGGCACTTGTGTAGCTAGTGAGTGAATAAAAGACATATTGGCTTTGAATGTGAAACCAAAAAAGCCAGAAAATTAAGGCAATCATTTTAAGAGCAAGTCAGTAGTGGCCAACTGATGTCTGAGATCACTTCTCCACTTGGAAGGTTAAGTAGGAAAATTAGATATTCCCTTAAAACTCATTGCAGTGTTAGCTTCATACAAGCACCAATATGTACATCTGGTGCACATACACAGCTGTTTAGAATTATATTGCTCTAAATATCTGATGGTGCTATTAGTTTGGTGAAGGATGGGGCACAGAAAGGTGAAATACCTGGACAACAATCAGTAGCAAGGTGGGCAAAAAAGACAGACATCCACCTTAATAGCCTTGTGTTATGGCCACTGATCCACATCCCATGTCCTGAAACAGAAAACACAGTGCAGCAGTTCTGCAGTTTGCTTCTCGAAGAGTGAAGTTCATCAGAACAGAGCCAAAGTAGAATATTAATTTTTAACCAGGGAGAAGATTGTTAAAAAAATACAGTTTTCACAGATTCTGAAACCTATCTCTGAACGTCATATTTTCCCTCAACTTTAACATCTGGAAGTAACCCAGGAAAGATCTCTGCCTGTGGTACCTACTACAGCAAGATGACTTTCACAATAAAATATTTATTAAACTAGGTTCATAATGTCTTATGCCTCCACTAATATGCAGTGTCAAAAAAAAAAAAAAAAAAAAAAAGAAAAGAAAAAGGAAAAAGAAGAAAAAAGAAAAAAAACCCAAAAATAAAACAACCAAAAAACCCCAAACAAACAATTTTCTTTTTGAGTCTTCTTCATTAATATATCCCATGAGCCGCAAAGAGGCACACTCTACTTCTGGCCCCTCTGAACATGTGATCTCAGTGGTGATACATAATACAGACAGTAAAAAAGACTTCCTAAAAATTTCATCCATGCGTTTATTGGAGGCCCTGAGCCCCAGCCAGGAAGATACCTGGTAGAGAGGGCACTGGAAAACTTAGAAACTCAGTGCATAAATCTTCCCATCTGAACTACCATTGCTGCTGTGGAAGTTGCTAAGGGTCACTAAATTAAGACCAGGGGTCATTTCAGGGTAGCCCAGGAGATTATTCCCTGATGTAGAGGGGTGCTGAGGCAAGTAGGCTGGATGGGATTCATCCTACCTGGAAAGCAGAGCAGAGTTTCTGCTGGGTAGATCCATAATTAAACATTTTCCTCCACACACCCCAGACCCAGGCAAACCTCTCTGCCCCATGTTTCTCATCAGCTGAGTCCAATCACACAGAGAGAGGCACCCACTGCCCACATTCCCATCCCCAGGATCTCTTGATCCTGGGTGCCAGAATGTGCACAAGCAATAGCAGAAGACAAGAGAGAGCTAAAAGGGAAGGAGGGAACCATTACATCCTACTGGATTTAAAGTTAGTTTCCTTGCTTGTTTTTTTTTTTTTTTAATATTTGAAGGCACTGTTTCTCATGTCACTTCCCAATGTGTATGACCTGGGCATCACGTGGGAAAAATAAAGAAGAAAAGCCCAGGTGATGTGCAGCCAGCACAAGAACACTGAGCAATGATGCCACAGGAGAGGATACACAATATTCAGAGCAGTAATTGAGGCTGTGGATGAGCTGTGCCCAGTTCCCCTGGAGAACCATTGTCTGCTCTGTACTCTGCAGAATGCATTATGCCAGGCAACAAAAGCAAGATAATTGTCATCTTTATTGCTAGAATTTTAATACAGAAAAATATCATTAATAAGTGTATGGTCTTAACTGTCCTTCCCTCCCTACTGCCTTTCTGTGACTCCTCCACACCTATTAAATTTCCATACACGCATGGAGCCAACAAGGGGGAAAAAACCTTATTATAAACCAAGAGAAAAAGCAGAAAACATTATATATCAGAACCAACCTTGAAGGGCTACACATGAAACACTGAAGGCACAGCTTAACCTTATTTTTGCTAGTGACTTAACCACTTTTTCCTACTCCCAGTCTACATGTTGCTTACATGTAAGGCTCTATAGTGATACCTGGCTTTAATACAGGTCTTCCCAGCCCTAAAGTTCCTGCTGGTATTGCTAGGTCTATTTTCAAATGGGGAGACTGAAGTCACAAACCAATCTCTGCCTCAGTTATCTGCTCCGTTCCTTTCTTGGATGTTCCCACCCTGCTGCATATTTCAGCTGCAGGGGGATGGATAGCAAAGATTCCTGCCCCACTGCTGCCTGGACACCTTCACAGTTTCTGAGTGAGCTTGCCATAAACATAATTTCATTTTACAGCCTGGCAGTTTAAATCAGTGCCAGTTATCTCAATATTCCTGTGAATTGCAGCTGTTGAGCAGTTGCTAGATAGGTAACAGTAGGAAGAAACAGAAGGGGATAGGACTGGCTGCTGAGGATAGAAACCACTACAGGCACCTCTGCTTAGGATCCCTGTAGGCTCCTCCTGTCATGCAGGAGTCTTGAGGAGCAGAGGTCAATGGAGAGCAGCAAATGCTTCACTCAGATGGAGGTTGCCATGCACCTCACTGCTTAGTCACATCAGTGGCAGCCAGGATTCGGCCATCAGTCCTTCCACCATGGCTATGAGATCTTGAAAGGCAGCCTGTGAGAGCAAAAGCTGTAAGTAGCCTCTGGCAAAAAGCACCGAGTCAAAAGAAGGCCAATGTGGCCTGCCCTGCTTTGAGTCTGAGCATTAGGAATACCACTAAGTGGACAGTGACAGTGCTTTAATCATAAGAAAAGCCCAGTAAGCTGTCCTGTCCTTGAATATCTCCTCCTACATCATTAAGAGCTTTACTTTAACAGAAAGCACATGAGATCCTCAGAGAAAACAGAGCAGAGTGTGGACTGTGTGAATACAGATGCTAAGCAACCTTACCAACATCCTGTCTGTTCCTGCATTATATGTGAATAATCTCCTCCATGGAACCTTTGCCTTCCTCTCATGGCTCTTCCACAGCTGTAATAGTGTTGTGACTGCAAATGGGCCCAAACCAAACTCCCAAACCTAAAGTTGTTCTCATATTTAAAGAAAGTTAGAAAGAAATACAAGCAGGTGGCTGCCCCTCCTCACTACAACTGGATGATGTGGAGCCCTGGATATAAACAACTCCGACTTTCAAGTTTCATTAGAAAAATTGCATTCATTACAGATCGCTAGGACCAGATAAATTGAAATTATTTTAAATATTAAGTGGTAATTTCAGGAATGCCTCAGTCTGTTCAAATGCTATAAACTAGCTAACATGACACTGTCACTGTTTCATGTGCCAATTGTACTAATCTAGCACATTTTCTACTGTTTATACAGATATTACAAACAAATAAATCCATCCTTTCTTCCCCTAAGAAGCTAAAAATCATTACTATATCTTTGGTTTTACAGCAATTTTTATGTTTTTAATTGTCTCAGCAAATGACAAATAATATATTTGTGTTGCATGTTCTATTGGAGTTTTTCAATGTTGTTTACAAAAATCAATTAATGCACACACTACTGCTCCAAGACAGGAAACTACCACCTTCATCTAGTCACTGATGTATTAAAAAATCAGTATTAACCAGGTGTTAACTTGGCTATATTCACCTGGGTGGGTTGTGCTACTTCAATGAAATGGTTTTTTTTATAGGAGTTTCTTGGAGCCTCTGTAACTTCTCCATGCAAAAAAAAAAAGTCATGTGTCTTTCTACGTCTGTCTGGATGTACAGGGCCATCCAGTACAGAGGGAATGGAATGCATTTTCTTCCTGAATAATGGGTCCCCAGTTGTGGGTGAAGCATGGAGAAGTTGCATAGACTGTACTAAGAGTTACTCATTAACTGTTAGAGCTGAGGAATACAAAGGGCTTGAAACAAATGAAAACACAACTGTTTCCACAGGACACTCAGCTTTGAGGGATGCAAATATTCCATCCTAACCAGCTCCACCAGGAGCAGGGCAGCTCTGTGCTCTGGGCAGCCAAGTCACTCTTCCCTCATCCCTCAAACTTCTCCCTCATCACTTGTGCCCCAGCAATGGGGAAGCCCCCAGACATTCTGGTTGCCCTTACTTGCATCTTGAGGTCCACTTGGGCAGACTGTGAGGGCACTGTTCCAGCAGCTTGCTAGCTATGTTCCTTAGCATCTGTGCAGTAAGGTTTTGGCAGTAATTAGCACACAGAGTAAGTAGGGTTGCTTTGCAGTTTTGTGTGGTATAAAACTTCTGTTATGAACTTCATTTTGCAATAATCTCAGCCTTCAATAAAAAAAAAGAACGCTAATAAAAACATGTTTACGAGGGATTAGCATGGCAACAAATATAAAACTGCTGAATAGTTAAAAAAAATACTAAATGCTTTTCTTATGACTCCCCTAAATATTCTAAGTTATTTATACCGACCTTCTGAGCAAACCTAGCTCTTAAATTTAAGTTGCAATGCTAAATGTCATAGAAACATTATTAACAGAGTGCTTGAAGTTGCATGCCTCATGTAACACACTGGCAATACTCCTTAGCTCTGCTGTTCTACTGCTGTGCTCATGTAGCACATGAAATTTGGGGCCTTTGTACCAGGAGTGATAGGGTTTTTGGTCCCTTCCTCTCCCTCCAGACCTTTAGTAGGTTATTCTCTGGCACAGTGAAGACAATCAGTTGTGACAGAAAGTCACTGGTAGAGCAGCCGTGTCCCTTTTCCTCTAAGGACAAGGTTCATTCTGTGTGATATTGACTGAGCCACTTTGTTGTGTACTACAGAAATGTTCCGTAGCTTGCAGTAACCCAGAGGGGGTGGGGAGATGAGCTTCTAGGGGCTGTTTTTTTAGGGTTCTCAATAAATCTGAGCTCTATTTACCCAGCAGTCCACAGTTGTGGAGGATAAATGTTCTGAAGATTCATGGGAATGATTCCATTTTGTGCTCTACAAACCTAAACTTTACATCCTTCACTAGCTATCACTGCATTGACACAAAGTATCCATGCCAATCTCATTTGTATTGAGCTCTGTAAACATCTCATTCTGATTAGCACACTTTGGTATGGTCCACGTTTGAACATTGATACTGCTCACATCTAAGTTTACTCACTTCTGGTTTTATGATCGCACAGTAAGGTGAAAGAGAGAATGACTGGGGGCACAGGCACTTTTATTTTGAAAAAAAACAAACCACAAAGCAAACAAAAAGCAAAACAACAAACACACACAAAAAAAAACCAACCCAACCCTGACTGGTGTGGGATGTTTACCTTAGGAAAGGATAAACCAGACATGATAAACAGTTAGGACCCAGTCTATCAACTCCCTGAAAGGAGGTTGTAGCCAGGTGGGGGTTGGTCTCTTTTCCCAGATGACTTTCAACAAGACAAGAGGGCACGGTCTTAAGTTGTGCCAGGGGAAGTTTAGGTTGGATATTAGAAAGAATTTCTTTACGGAGAGCGTGATCAGGCATTGGAATGGGCTGCCCAGGGAAGTAGTGGATTCTCTTTCCCTGGAGATATTTAAAAAGAGACTGGATGTGGCACTCAGTGCCATGGTCTAGCAACCACAACGGTGGATCAAGGGTTGGACTTGATGATCTCTGAGGTCCCTTCCAACCCACCAATTCTATGATTCTATGATTCTAAGCATCTGCAGTGCTTCCTTGGGTGAAGTTCAGCAGTCCCAGCTGGTGTGACAGGGAGACTTTTCTAAGCCTTTTCTAGATTTTCTGGTTGGATGGCCAAAGAACTTATTTATTACAGTACTTGCAAATACTGCTAAATTCAGCATAAGTAGTGGTGATTTCAACCTTTTCCTTCCCTCCCAGCAATGTCAAACATAAGGAAGGAAACAAAAGTAAATGATGGGAAAAGCAAAGCAGCTCTTCTCAGGGCAGGCATACTGTAGAGATACAAACTTAAAAACATGCTTGACATGGTGCCAGAGAGTAAGAGGTAAAGCCAGGTGAAACAGCCTAGGGGTTGTTTGTTAACACTGTCTATTCTGCAAGCATTTTCCAAGTCAAGTCCCCTGAGACAGCAACATTTCATCTATTTTCTTTCTAGCCCTGTGCCACCAAGCAACAGACAGGTCATTAGTTCTGGCATATTTTAATGAAAATTCAAAACATGGCAATTTTCTTGTTTACTTTATGAAGTTAATCATAAAATTCATACACACTGAGTGCTAACAGAACAGTTTGCTATGATCATTTTATATGTACCACGCATTTTAACTGAATGTCACTTGTCTATACAATTTCTGCTACTTCCAGTGCCTTGATTCACATCCCTACAAATGGTCTGCCTGTCCTAGATCAGAAAACACTGAAAGCCAAGTTTTTGTGACCATTTTAGATTGCTTGCAGGAGTTTTGCTTTCAATAGGTTTGCTACTGTGAACAATTGGAGTAAGCCAATTACTCCAAAAGGCTTTGTTGCCTGGTTGCACAGGTTTTTCAAGTAGGAAAGACAAAGGATGGAAGCAAGAATTCAGAGAGCCCCAAAGCAGAGAATAATGTTAAAATGCCCAATGTTGTTCATGCCAGAGGATCTCCGTCCAGTTGTGCATTTCAGGTCTGGGCAGGGAGGTGCAGCTCCAGATGCTCCACTTGCTTCTACCACATTTCAATAAAACTGTCCTATGCCAACACTTTTCCTCAGGACAGGCATTCCACTCCCAGGCACTGGCATTATGGAATTGCTTCTGGAGGTCTATTAGCTGCATATAGTCTAGCTGGTTATATATTATATTTTATATCCAGCTAGTTATATTATACAGCTACTGTAGTGTGACCTAGGGGTTTTGCCAGAGGAACACACTGACTCAGGACTCATCGTGCCCAGGAGGGCTGGTGTTTGTCTTGCTGACAAATTGAAAATGGGGTGCAAACCCCCCAGAACAGGTGAAACTGTGCAAGATGTAGAACTTCACCCAAGACCATTATCCCATAGTTCAAATACCAGTTTTACCACAAGTAAAACAGTGGGCAGTGTTTGATGCTGTGGCATTCAGCAGAGAAGATCAGGTAATAATCCAAATACACTGAGCGTTCTTCTTTCAGATTTTGACTTGAACATGATTACAACAGTGAACAAAGCTGTGTTTTCCATCTGACTTGAAATATAACATCATACTAAACTGTGATCTGCTCTGCCAGGTGTGTCAGAGTAACATATGGCTCTGCAATGTGCAGGCTAACCCAAGCAAAAACAGGAGGCACACTAGAACATTAAAAAGCCAAGGTCCTACAACAAACACTCCTTGAAGCTATTTATTGTGTTTGAGGCATTGTGTGCAATCCTGTCCTGGAGTTAACTATTAAAAAGGTAACAGTTTTAAATGTTGCCCTGAAATACAAGATTCTAAAATGCAAACAGGTGAATTTGCCATCTGGAGTGGTGCAAGCTGAATACACAGGCACTTGCTACATTTCAAATGACAGCCCAATCTATGGGAGGAATTACCAGGAAAACAAAGCAGACAAACGCTCTTTTGATTGCTACTTTGATTTTCCTACTTACATGTGCTGGTTGTTTGCCTACTCTCAGGTAAGCACTCAGTGTGCAATGCCATGGTCAAAGGGCCAGTGCTATTTTTAGGCCTGTACACATTGCAAGGTGGCAGAAATTTAGGGCAATTCACACAGGCACAGCACAGAAAATTCTTTGCCTGAAAGCATGTAGCACTCTAGCTGCTGCTTCAAGAGAGAGGACTGCTCTCCAGGTCAAGAGATGGTTTATAATATCTCAATATCAAAATCTAATCCAAAAATATATGCCCTCAAAAACAAGCAGCCAAGTGTAATGGATGTTTTTGTCAGGGGCACTGTTTAAGCTGCCAAAGGGGGGAGAAAGGGGCACCACATGACCCTCACAAGCAGCCTCTGAGGCTTTCTGACCTGAAACTTTTTGTTCTGTCCAATCTATTTTAAATCCCATATTGGCACTGGCTCCAGGTTCATGCAGACAGCAGAGGGACTCCCAGAGGGCACAGTGCTGGGCACATCACCTTCCACCTCGGTCTCCTCACCTGCAGACCAGCAGCCAGGGTGAGAATACAAGGACACATGCTAGCCAAAGGCAACTTAGCAGGGCCTCAGCCTGTCTCTGGGGTATTTTGGACAATAGGCTAACAAAAAACATTTTATTTGTTGATGATTAATTATAATAAAGTTTCTTTAAAATGTTTTCTTTCCCTGAAGGACGTTCATGAGCACTGAAGGTGTATCATGAGACCCACCCCCTGATAAGTTTCTCAGGTATTTAGACACGGAGGTTGTTTTGAGCAGCTGTGGAACTGTCTTTCTACATGGACTGGCATGTCAGAGAGACAGCAGCAGTTTTTCTAGCTGCCTTGGGCAACGAAACAGCTTTTGCTGCTGGGAAGACAGGGGAAACACAGATGTGACTGGAAGCAGGTCCTCAGAGGTGCCAGATGAGTTTGATGTCAGCACAGAAAATAAACCTCATTCAGGAGTAGGGTAGGCACAACAGAATGAGGAGAGGAAGCTGAGCCCTACAGTGATAAGGCCACACCAGATACACATCTATGTATGCTTGCACAACTCAAAAAAAAAAAAAAAAAAAAAAAGGAGTGCTATTTAGGATATATCTGAGACCAATGAGATAGAGCTGGCGAAAGAAAAACATTGTTAGGGTTGAATGAATATTAGGAAATATCTGCACTGAGGAGCCAGTTGCAAAGGATTTAAAAATGAGAACATCAGGAAGCAAAAAAATTCTGTGCCTGATCTGCCATTTTGCCATACTACATATTCTCATTTAACTGCAGAAAAATATGTCTGAATTAAGCTGAATGGAGCTCCCACAGAGTTATTAACAGAAAGGCACAGGGTGAGAGAGGTGGTGGCTTAACTACCTCTCACTAACTGTCTGCAGATTATTTAATGTCTGTAATGTCCTCTAAAGATGAAAACCACTGAGTGCTTAGTAAATTAGAACAAAAAAAAATTCCCCAGCAGTGGCATCTATTAAATTACAAAATAATCTCTCCAGGGAAGCCTCAGAAGTACTGTCACTAAATAAATTTAAAACTTAACAGCTTGAAATGTATTTACTATAGGAAAGAGACCTGCGTTTGCCCCAAGGAAAAGAGATGAAGTGTCCTAAGGTTTCAATAGTCTTTCATCTCCAGTTTTTTATCGCTCTTCCCTGATGCACAAGGGAGAGAGATGATTGTTTAAACCATTTTTTCCCCTGGAGATGTCTAGTGAAATGTGCTGACAGGTGCTCTCCATCGACTGTGTCTTTCAGGTAATTCACAAGGCAGGCAAGCTAAAGGGGCCCACATTCTTTGACAAAAAGCACACACATACTAGAGGAGGATGCAGCTTCTCTTTGAGCCCAAGACAAGCTGCCAGTCTTTGCTATTTTCAAGTCAGACCAGAAAAAAAAATTACCTAGATGTATTTCCAGACAGCTGAACACAGCAAGCAGCAACCAACAGCTTGGTCAGTCCTAGGCTGTCACAGGATGCTCAGAGCAAAAGGAAGAGGCAGCCTTTTATTTTTCCTTTTGGTACCCCTGCATCTGGTCTGTGCAAAAAGAGCAGCTCTTTTTCCTTGCTATCACTGATAAGAGCCAGGACCAAGGCTGTTTATACTGCCCATGGCAGAAGGAGGGGCAGGGTCAGAAGGAAGGTGAAGAGGAGTCCAAGGAGCAAAGTCAGCTGGTGGAAGAAAGGATTCAGACACTACCAGCTTTTACACAGCAAGGCTTCTCTCACCAGAGCTACACTCCTATCTAGGATGGGTATATAGTGTAGCCCCGATGCCATAGACAACTCATTGAACAGCAGCAACTTCCCTCAAAAAAAAAAAAAAAAAAAAAAAAAAAAAAAAAAAAAAAAAAAAAAAAAAAAAAAAACCAAAAACCAAAAAACAAAAAAAAAAAAAAAAAAAAAAACAAAAACAAAAACCAACAACAACAAAAAAAAAACCAACAGGCTAGAGTAGAGGCTCCAGTGAAGTTTTTATAGCCTCCAGGTGAGGACTGCCTGGAATTCCCTGTGAAGTCCTGGAAGGGACTATCAGGTCTCGAGCATGAATCTCAGAGAATAGCTGAAAGTAGGATGAGTCCAGTGATGCCAGAGGAGGTTCCTTGGATTCTGTGACTGGAGGCTGAAGGGTGGGCAGGCCTTGGAGCAGCTCCTGCCCCACCACCAGAACTGTTGTGTGGCTCAGTCAGAAAGACAGACAGGAGGGGAGCAGACTGCCTGAGGGAGGTGTGGTCCAGTACAGAGGATAACATCAAGAACAGCAGGGAAGAGAAGATGCAAATTGACTACTTTTGCTTAACTCTAGGTACTTTGTATATTTTTATTAAATTACATTTTCTGCCATTTCTATTGGGTTTTGCAGTAAGCAGGGACAGCAAAAACCTAGAAATAATTCAATGTTATTACTGAGATGTGTTGAGTATACTAAAGTTCTTTTTTAAGCATGGATCCTCAGTATAATTGCTATGGAGTTGTCATCCCTGATTAGCAGTGGAGACCTCATATTTTCCTTCGCATTCAGCAAGGTGATAGACCTTATAAAGATATTCTTTAAACATGAAGATGTTTGCAGGCCACATAAACCTCTGGTACAGGGGAAGGAGGGAGAAATTACAATCAGAACTTCTCAAATGATGTCTTATTTCCAGCTATTCTATGGTCCAGGCTGGCAGCATATGGGAGTTGGGAAAAAGCTGATAAAATCCATTTCCAGAGGAAATCAGACTGCAGGGGCAGGCAGGAAGAAAAGACCCAAGTTCATTTCACAAAAGATATTGTGATCTGACCTACCACTACACAGTCCTTAATGAAGTTTCCTATGCAGCATCAGCAGTAGCTCAGGATGCCTAGCCACTCTCTCACTTTATTTTTTTTAATCTTTATCTTTTACCTTAAGATAATTTGTGCAATCCTACGTTTTGCAGAAACATAGCATGTCACCAGTAAATACAAATCTCCACGAATCACTGCTTGTCCTTCTTTCTGTGGGCTAAAGCTCCAGCACTGCAGTACAAAATGGCAAGCCAGGTACCGTCATTCAGGAAGGAGATTTGAGCTACAGCTCAAAACCCAAGATGCTTGCAAGAGGAAGAGTGGATGTGGGAAAAGGATATCATAAGATCTTGGCAAGTTAGGCATCAGAAGTCGACTCAGAACTCTGCTTCTCAGAGTATTCAGGTGCTTGGAACAAATATTTCTCAGTGATACAATTTTTATGCTGTATCTTAATGGGAAATCACTTGACAACCAACAGCTGCACTGTCAGAATTAGAAACAAAGTCTCAGTTATGGAGATCTCTCTCTCTTGAAGCAAATTTGTCATTAAAATTCATAAAATGAAAATTTCACTGTCAGCAAATTTGACTTATGTACTAGAAGATTTTTCAAGAGGTATATTTAAACTGAACCAGGAAATGAGGGCATATTCCAATAAATGCACCAAGTTGTTGTAAATTACATATTAAAAAGTTGGGGTTTTTTTAATTAGAGGCTTGCTTTTGATATGTTAATATTCATAATAGCTCAGAGGGGAAAAAATCACAGTACATGTGACAAACTTAATCAGAAAGGCATTAGATTCAAATCATATTCTACAAATAAAATCTATTGTATTGCAAGTTTCTTGTCACATAGCCATGTTATGATGTAAAGCAACAACTCATATTTTTAATACAGCCAGATGAAATAGCTGAACTAAATGTTTATGGTATGTAATGGATTAATCAATAACAAACATCTTCTGACAGTTTCTCTTAATAACCACTGATCCACTCACCTTCCTTTCCCCCCAAAACATTGATATATATATATATATGATATATAGTTAAAAAATCCGTGAAAAGCTTAATAAAGTACTGACAGCAAACATCCTGAGTAAAAGATACATATTTGACTGAAACAGATAAATTAGAGGGATGACTTTTCAGAGGTTTATGACATTGTTTCACCTCTTACAGAACAAATAAGCAATTAATTTTCTTGTAAGTAAGCACCTCTCAGTTCTTACCCCTTCCCCACTGTTATACTCACCTTTCTATTGCCCTTCTGGATTCTAAGGTGGCTGCCTCGTACTAAACATGAGATTTTATATACACTAGATACTTGCTCTTTGTTATCTTTGTTACCCTTAAAACTAGTTTTACCCAGTTCCTAGGTATGCCTTTATTTAATTATTAGATATTGACCACTGATGTGCCTTCCACAGCTCCTGGGTCTCCAGTGCCATCCCATGCCCTCTGTTGCCATCTTGTACCTGTACCTGCAGCATACCCAGATGTTTTCTTTCTGAGACCTCTAGTATGACATCATGCTTATAATTGTCTGTGCTGCATCATTCTGCATAAAATAACTATTTCTTACTCTCAGCCAAAGAAAAATTATGGTTATATCACACCATGTATAATGCTAAGCAAAATTGTGCAACAGTCACCACGGTGGTCATGAGGAAATTGCTGTTGCAGCTAAATCAAGTAAAGCAAAGCCCCAGGCAGGCCAAGACAAGCCCAGACAAAGCCTTAAATCCTGAGGACAACAGAGCTCCTGCAAAACCTCTGGCCTGTTCCCACCACCAGGAATGTGGTGTTACCATGAACACTGAGCTAGAGGGCTACACAAAGTTTGGACGCATGTCAGCCTACAAATGTATTCCATCCTTGAAAAGCTCCATCAGGTTGTCACAATGAACAGAGAAAGGAACTGGTGCATTCAGAGTCCAGCACCAGGACCTGGGTTTTACTTGGAAGTAATTAACTTCTTGACATTAATGGTAACAGCTGTATCTATCCTGACCTTGCTGTGCTAATTGGTGACTTGACTGTTTCCCTCCTACCTTCAAGAAAGCCAGCCTGCTTTAAAAGGCTGACAAGAAACCACACAAAAACTGTGTGAGGTTTCTTCTGCTGGTGACTGTTTTTCCACACACTTGAGCTCAGCTAGGATGCAGGAAAGTGTTTCTGCAGGAGCAGGACCTGGCTTAATATTCAGGTAGAAATAGGCACTTAGACCTGGGAGCCAGTTTAACTGGGTTGTCTCCTGCTTCTTCAGCAGTTCCTTGGACGACCTTAAGGATACGACTGGTAATCTATGACCTGGGGATGAACTTCCCTCTGCCAAATGTGGGCAGTACTGCCACGTATTGTCACCTTGTGACAATGCAGTTCAACAGCTATAGATAGAATGTACCATTTAAACACAAGCTACTATTTTATTATGCACAAAAGTCACCTCCAGGACAATTTTGTCATTGCTGACATGGACCCTTTTTGCTTACACTGTAACGCTGCATCAGCTCTGAATGCCTATTCCCAGTCACCTGAAACAAGTGGTGTGTCTATGGCTGGATGAGCTGCAAGAAAGAAGCTGCTCTGCCTTCCTTACACCCATTTTTGACTGCAAGCCAATCATTCTGGAAATGAGCACTGGAATGCTGTGCTTTTCATCAGCGTCCTTGTGAGAAAAGCCTGGCACAAAAGAGAAAGGAGGGGAAAATCATACTACTTCATGCTGTAGCTCCTTTGTTGTTCTTCTCTTAGTCTTAACCTTGCCAGTTTCAAACCACCTCCTACTGTGCAGTTCCCTACCACGCTTTCATAGCAACTGCTCTGCCTCAGAGGCACATCCTGCTCACACTCAGTTCACTTTTTCTTCATTTTAGACCGGACTGAATAGAACTTCAAAGCCACTGAAAAATTCAGTGATGTTTAACTCAAAATTCAAGGTCAAAAATGTGTTCAATTTAATTGACTTCCAGAGAGATGTTCCTCAAATTCTGGGTTCCCCCTGTGTGACTGATTCCAGCTCCCAAATATACTATCATTTCTATTTTGCTCTAAAATAAAAAAATACAGAGATATCTCTATTCACACTTACTCCTCACTGCTCCCTACAGTACAAGTTTTTCTAAGCAGATGTTTGTCAAAAGATGTTTAAGTTTTAGATCCACTGATAGCAGCTTCTTGTCAGGCCTGCAGGTCAAAGTGCAGCCTCAGTGTAAAAACAGGACAAAAGTGCCCCCACAAGTTTTTGTCTAACCAGGTTAGAATTTCTGGTAGGCTCAATGCAAAGCTATAAGCACTGCTACATGCACTGGAATATATCCCATCCTGTTTTCTGCAAGGTACCTTGGTGTTTCATGCTGCTTCTAATGCTGCTTCAGGTTTGCAGGTGCTGTGGAATGTTCACAGGCATTCATAAGTTATAAAAATCACAGAATTAATTTTTCTACTTTATATCTCAGATTTACAATCATCTTTGTAAACTGGCAATATGCAAAACATTTTTTACTGTAAAAGAAGAAATTATGGCAATATATGATTATTTCTATTAATGATTATTCTGGAAGTCAAAATTACTGAGAAGTGTAGCTTCATGAGTGGTTTGAATTATACCTGTAGGCTGCATATAAGTCAGAGCTTTCTTAGTGAAATTATTATCTGAATCTTCTAAATACCTGCTGCTATTAATCTTCTCTCTCTTCAGAAAACTCCTGAATTTACCTTCTCTTTTTAAGGTATTTGTCATGTCTGATTGTTCAAATTAATCTGTTTAACCCAAACAGCTCTGTTAGCACAGGCACATGCACAAAAAGCTTGAACTGCATCTTTCATTCATTGTGTTAAAAACCAAATCATCCCTGAGGGCTTTTTTCAAATGGAAACATTGCCACCTGATTCAGACACTCTCAAGTGTTTTTCTTTACTGGACTTCATATAGCACTTTTCTCCAGAGCACTTCCACTGCTTTGTTTTATGACAATTAATGACAGCAGGCTTGCATGGAGAGAGGGTATTTAATGTTACAGCACAAAAGTTACTCAAGCCCATGATAGCCTCTCTCCAATTTACTTCTAAATACTTCTATGCAAAAGACTTCTATAATTAGGCCAAATACAATCAATTAATTGTTTTCCCATGTTTCAAAGCAATCATTCAGGACTATTACATACTTTAAATTGATTGAGCATGGGGATTACTTTATCTCCAGGGGAGATGATCATCATCATTTCCCACCCAGCTCCTGAGATGTCTTTACTAATTTATCTTAATAACATCTTTGTGTTTTCGACTCAGAAGGAAAGAGATCAAAGCAGAAAACAAGGCAGGCACACTCTCAAGATTAAAATTGGCCAGAGGCAATCGGCAGAGCAAGTAAACAGATCTTCAGCTGTCTGAAGAAAAGCTTGGACTAACATGAGTGGGGTTGTGCTCCTGCAAGCTCTCTTCCTAGTTAACCCAGTTGGCTTGGGAGATTGCATCTGCTGCTCATGCTATTTCTTGTTGTTATCCCATCCCTATTTGCCCTTTTTCACCCTTGAACTTTGTTAACCAGTAACAATAAAAGCAACTTTGCAGTTCTCCTTTGCTCCTTAATAAGACAGCAAAGAACTGCATTTGTTATGGGAATGGGGCTGATCTTAACAAGTACACCATGCAGCTCCTGCCTTCATTTCAATCCCGAGTCCTGGAATGCTAAGGATTACTCACCCATCAGCCTGAGGTGCAGTGGTGAGGCCTGTCAGCATAAAATTCCGTTCTTAAAGAGTCAGTTTCTCTGTTCCAACACTGTCCCATCCCACTTCAGCAAGAGTAGAGGGCTGAGCACACAGCAGCTGGGGAGCCTATGTTTTATTTTATACTCATTATGTCCCACTTGGTACTTTGCTTGGTACTTGGTACTTTTCTGGTGGTCCTGTCTGCTCAGATTTTCTCACCTCTGAGAAATGAAATTGCTTCACCATAGGCTGGGTTCACATCACATCTTGAACAGACCAACCTCATCAGAAGAGAAATTGAGAGGGAGATTGCACTCATTGCCTTTCTGCATGAGATCCTAAGATATAACTCCTGCTTATTTTCTTGGCTCTCTTTTATATTGAGAAGAAAGACTTGATGCAAATGAGCACTTCAAAGCATTCATTTTAGCTTCCATTGGAGTTTGATGTTTAACATGGACTTTGCTCTCAGTGAGCTCAGGAGCCACTGCAATCTATTTTAAAACTGATATTCTTTTTTTTTTAATCAATGAGCATTAGATCTATTCAGTGCTCTCATCTTGCTCAAAGCCAGAGGTGGACAGAAGCTCAAATTTGATTGAGAATCAATGCATACAAATACAAGGTCATGTGCCTGGAACAACAGAGAGACACTTCCTCTGAAACAGTTGGATCCTGCTAAGCAGCAGCTCTAAAAAGGACATAGGAGGTCACAGCAGAAGACTGCTCAGGTGTCAGTAGCACTTGCTTTAACAAAAGGGAGTAGTAGGAGACTGAACACAGAAGCAGTACACCCTCTGTACTTGGCAATGATGAGACTGCTGCTGACAGACTCAGGCCCAGATCTTGGCTTTGAAGCACTGGAGATGTGGGAAAGCACTTCCAGTTTGAGAGTTCTGTCAGTTTTGCAGGACCTCTCATTTTCCCTCCCTTCCCAAAGCTTTGCTTACACTATGAACATCTTTGCTAACAGTCAGTCTGTGACAGAGCCCAATACCAGGGGACAACACACTCCAGCCAGCTTTTAAAAAAAATTACTTTAAGCAGATGCAGGTGCTCTTGTGCTAAATGCTTGTCTGAACCTATTCAGCCAGTTCCTTCATCTCTGCTGCTAAGAAAAGAACATGGAGGAAAGCCAGCAGTAGCTCAGAAGAAGTGAGCAATCCTGTCTCTGCAGGACTCCCTGGTGTGCGCTGAGCTCCAGAGTTCTGCTGTGGCCTAAATCTAGAGAGACAAAAACTAAGCTTAACCTGAGAAGCTTTAAATGAGAATTAATCTCCCTCCTGGGTCACAACCTGACTGGAGATCAGAACTTGAGGGGTCCTTAAGGAAAATCTGTCAGAGTGCTGGAAGGCACCTCACAGAGCTAAGGTGATGAAGGATTAAGGAACATGGCAGGTACAGGGTCTGGGCTCAGCTCCATTCCACCACAGCTTCCCATCAGGGCTGAGCCTAGCACTGATGTTACTGTTTCCTTTAGAAAAAAAAAAAATCATATTTCTAAAGTTTCATTAGGTGCTGCCTCTGTCCCTGCAGGTTTTATTAGTCACTCACTTCCATCTTCCTTAAATTCACTGGTGAAAATAGGCAAGAAAGGTAAAAATGCTAATTTTAAAAATGGCCTTCTTGAAAATGCCTCTTACAGTTAAAAATTATGAAGTGGCCAATATCTATCCATTGCTTTACTGTGGTTTCTTTAACCAGCTAAAAGGACTGCCAGATTGAGCTCAATATTCAGGGTTCTGCCATGCATGTCAAATCCAACAGCCACTGGGTTTTTTGGTGCTGCTACTAAGCTCACTGGGGCCTCTACAAAACAAGATGATCAGCCCTAATTACAATCTCTCATGAAGAGCATCTTTAATCTCCATGCAAGGCACATGTCAGTCCTGTTTAATCAAGGAGAAAATTGTGGAGTGATGAAGTCAGGGTGATGATGAGCTCTTCACTCTCCTCTATAGGAGAGTGTTTATAGAATACAAAAAGCATCAGTAAGTTTCTCAAGCCCAAGGAGTAGCAGCAGGCAGGTCAGCCATGCCACTGGTACAACCCAAGAAACTGTTTCCAGCTCATGACCTTGGTAGAGCTGATTTCTTTCCTTTATGCGGAAATGTGGATGGCATCTCACTTCTTACAAAGCTGTCCACACTCAGGCTTGAGTCAGGAAAGCTCCCAGAGTCACAGGAGCTATCAGAACAGTGGGATTTTGTGGGGAGAGGTGAGCATCTTCACACACAATATCTGCTCCACCTTCCAGCACATCCTGGGATTCTCACAGGGACAGCAGAGCCCTTGTCTCCACCACAGCATTGTGCTGATTTGAAAACCCAAAGGATCACCTCAGCACAGACTTATCACAGCTACTTCTACTGAGAGGTGACAGACAGTCTTCTAAATCTTGTGCTGCCACTGTGGAAAACTTCATCACTACCTCCAGTAGCATCCCAGAATGTCATCATCAGCCTGTGCCTGGTCACAGCAGGCAGGAGGACCAGCAGTGGTCTCTCTGAACCCAGCAACAGTGACCCACACAAAGCTGCCCCTCTGGTTCCCTTTCTGGCTACCTTACCAGTAGGAGAACCAGGATTTCATGGATGAACTGAAACAGGTGACTCCCAGAGAGGGCATCATCTTTTGGCTACAGTTGCTTTTATTTGTGCTTCCTTCACAATTTCAAAGAGCTATATAAGTTTTGCTCTGTGAGTCTTGTACCTTAAAGTTTCCTTACTAGATGTGGGAGCATTTTTATGACACATCCTTGCTATCTCCATCACTGATGTCATTAAGAAACAGGTTACAATTATTGTTCTCACCAGCATCTGTCCAATGGAAAGGTACTTCCCTGCTAAAATCAGTTTGTGTATTTCTGTGACGTAAAACTGAAACTGATGGTTTACTCATAGTTTTAGACAACCTGAAGGACAAGAAGCTCTTTTCCAGATCTGGTCAGCCTGCTCATTTCCTGAAACGTAGCAGGCTCAAACCACTTTGTTGGAAAATACTATACTTAATAGTTTTCTTTTTCTAGTATGAAAAGTGGCCCTCTGAAAATCATGTATGCTTTGACTTTTTCCCCTTACAGTATTAGAAAAAATAGGTGAGAAAAAAGAGAAATAGAAAAGTCAGTATACTGGAGAGAAAATTATGAAAAAGGCTCCTAGTCTGAAAAGCAACTGGAAGTTACAGTTACCACCTCCAGGTTTTGATATTTACATGGAAGCCATGTGCTTGCATGTTATAATGCCAAGTAGTGATGCAATATGTTGGAGAGCTGTACTTGATAACATGCCTATCTTTGCAATATGTGATAAAGTAACTTACCTGCAAATTCTCCTTTGTGTGTGTGTGTATATATATATATTCTGCTCCAAGGTTATATTATTCCAGTCAGTTTTAATTTTCTTGGCTGTGCTCTTAGCTTATGAAAAAAAAAAATCACTTACTTTACTTCTCCCTCTCACTCTTAACATTATTAAGGAAAGCAGAACAACTTTACAAACCAGAGCCACTGTCATGTAATACACTAGGTACTTGATGGTTCAGCAGCTCCAGAAGAAAAAAAAAAAAACTAATAGAAAGCACAGAGGCCTCGGCACCCAGGAGATGCTACCCCTGAGTCGGGGTTGTTGCCCCACCTGGGTCACAGCCACCCGGCCTCACAGCCGGCAGGCGCATCTCTCGCTCTTGCAACTGCATTGAAGTACCCAAAATGGGACAAGCCGGTTTTTAGGGCGGCAACAGAGCGGTGAGACTCATCGAGCTCTGCACCGAACCGGCCTCCCCGACACCGTGAGACGAACGGGTGGAGTATTTGTTCGGACGTTTTCACCCTCGGGCCTCCATGCTGCAGCACCAGCGGGAGATGCGACCTGTGTATCTCGGGGAGGGACAGAGCAGCCTAGCACAGACATACAGGACCTTCCTACAGCTCGGAGAACGTTCTGACCGTGCCACATCGCCTCACAAGACCCCCGCCTCCCGCCCTTAAACTCCGCCGGGCCGAACCCATCCCCAGCGGCCGTTACCGCCTCAGGGGGCGGGAGGACGGGCGCCCCCTCCCCCCGCGCCGCGGGGGTGACAGCGCCACCTGGCGGCCGCCCTGCACACCCGCAGCCCTCGGTGTCCCCGGGGAGCGGGGCCGCTGCCGGCTCTGCTCCTCCGCCCGCCGGGATGCCCCGACCCCCGCCCGCCAGAGCTCCCTCTTCCTCCGGCTGTGTGGTAGCCGGTAAGCTACGGTGGTCGGGCGGGGGGCGGGAGGGTGGCCTTGTGGGCTAGGCCACCTCACGGCACCCGCGGCGCCACAGAAGTAGGGCGCGGGATTTCCCCTTCCCCTGCCACGTCGCGGTTGCCTTCTCACAATCAGCACTCGGCAACCCTCCGGGACACCGCCAGGACACAATGCAGAGTGAGCGGCTACAGAACAGTCAAATTACCTTGAGTCTAGGGATTCAGAGTTTTAGTTCAAAGGCACCTTTAGCACACTGAGTTGTCCCTGCTTTCGAGCCGTATCTCGCTCTTCGCCCCGCTCTGGTTCCTTCCCCTCAGGCACTCGCGGCGCTGCCGCTGGTGCCGATCTCACCCCATCCAGTCTCACCTCAACAAAACCATTCCTGCTGTGTTTTACAAATCCTCAGCACCGAACCTGCCCTAGGCTAGCTTAGTATTACAAGCTCATAAAGATTTGCCCGAAAAAAAATGTGCAAACGTCCGTTTCTGCGAGGTTTATTAGTATTTCATTAGAATCCTTGTTAATTTGCATCACTCAATAGGTCCTTGAACACATTAAGCAGGCAGGCTGTAAAAATCCCTTGATCATTTATAAACCCATGAGAAACAGCTCCAGGAAACATTTATCTAACTAGTGGTCCTAATGGCATTTCCATTAGCTTGCCCCACATCCCTTTGCTCTCCTGTCATGTCAGATTACACCAGAAACTCCTACAGCAGTGTTTTTCTGGTCCTGCACTTTACCAATACCCATCTTGGAGCATGGAAGTGCAAATATTAAATTCCCAACGAAGGTTTTACCTAGGAGAGCAATGGAGCACTGGCCCAGATGACTGAGAAAAGTCATTTGTTGGGGAACAAAAATAGGGTTTTTTTAATTTTTTTTTTTTTTTTTTTTTTTTAAAGCACACACATTGGTTTGGAGATATGGTTAGCAAGAGGTATGTACTAAGAGTGTGATCTCTGCAGGACTCACCTTCAGCAGGCAGCTATGACAGTCCATAACCTTCAGGAGAACAGGAGGGGCTTTGGCCAGGCTTAAGCCCCAGCGCATCATGTGTGCAAGACTGTGTGATCACAGACCTATGAAACTATAAAAGCTGCAGAAATCTTTGTGGATCTTTGCCTTTCTCATACCCCATCAGTGCGATGAGATGTCTGCTTATTGCTGACAGGGAGGGGTCAACTGAATCACCAAAATATTTGCTTATATTTGTTTTCACTCTCTCTGGAGCAGAGGATAATTTCACTGGATACTTTTCCTGTATATATGTGAAGACCAGAACTGTATTTTTGAACCGAAAAAATTTGACATTTGGAAATCCAGCCTAGAGTAACAGTGAAGTCACCAAAACAAGTACATTTTATGTCATGTATGTCGCCTGCAAGATTGGCTACACTGTTTGTTCATGGAGACAGAAAAATACACCAGAAGATAACCTAAAGCAGATGGTTACAGCCCAGTATTTCCTTTTCCTCCCAGCACTCCCAACGCCTACATATACAGCAAGTCCTGCTGTCTCTGTGAGTAGAGAGTAACATGTCCAAACCTGAGTCAGCTGAGAGCTGCTCATTCCTTCTGCTGGCAGAGTCTGAATTCATAGATGCACAAAGAGGGTTACACAAGTCTGTAAAACATACACCATCCTTTTAGAAAAAAAAAAGATGCTTCCAAAGGACTTACCTTGAACTGCTCAGTGCAAACACTTTCCTGAAAGTCATTTTTACATTTTGCCTAAGTTTTCCAAACTACAGTGCTATCAGCTATGCCCACTGCCAAATTATACACAGAACTCACAGTACATTGTAACTTAGCATGGGATAAGTAATCTCTACACTGGCCTTATCCCAGTTATGAGCTCTTAACCCTTGTTTCTTTGGAACTGATCCCTCAAACTACCATGGCTCAGAAGGATGTGACTGCTGAGTTCTTTTCTGAAGCAGGAGAGGGACAAATACATGGTTTGTCAATTTGACTGTCCTGCTGCTGCTAGGAGCAGCAAAAAAAATTCTCTCACAATTGTACTTGATTCTACTTGTCATTAGTATCCCCAAATGCTGACAGAATACGTTCTGATTTCAGTAAAAAAACAACAAAAAACGGGGGAGAAAGGGAAATAAGGAAAAAAAAAAAAAGAGACAGATCTCTGTGCCAGTCTGTTTTGCCTTTTCTGGAGAAGAAGGAATAAAAGATGTGGAGAGGAAAGGAAAGAGAACTTCCACTTTTTAATGTAGTTATACTCCTTTCTGACACTGAATTTCTGTGGCAGTCAAAGAAGATGAAGAGCCACTAGATTAATAGCCTTGGCTAGTCTTTATGTTGGTTTGAAGGACTATTTGGTTGTACTAACAGTGATTTAGAGACAACAACTGGGAAGGAAAGTTCAAAGGTATCCAATTACAATCTCATTCTGCTCTGTCTAAATTAAATATTGAAAGGAACTAGCCCAGCATTCTGCCAGGCTCTGTGAAGGACAAGAATCTACCCCTGGATCTACCTCAGCCCAATGACAACACACATATATTATTAAAATGTCTCCAGCCATGTGCACAGCAAATCAAGGCTGAACTTGTAAACATATCCCAAAATGAAAACAAAACAATACAAAATATTTTTTTCACTGCTTTGTCATGCACAAATAAGTTTTCTGGGGCTACCTGGTTAACATTTCCATGGGCACCTCAAAAGATCTTTGTAAACTGCATTCACTGCACAGGAGGCAGAGTGGGGCTATGGCAGCGCTGCTTGCCACAGAGGACTGAAAGCAGCCAGTCTGAACAAACCTGATCTGGCTCAGAAACCAGCACCAGTCTGTAACACATGGGACAAGCAGTTACTCATTCAGCTCTTCAGAAGAAAACCCACATGGCTGTCATTTGTGGGCTGCAGCAGTTGCTTTGCCAGCAAGGGAAAAGAGACTTTGCACAGTTGGAGGGATGCTAAAAGGAAATGTCTGCACTTCTGAATAGCTGCACACTGGGAATATCACTTCTGTCCCACTGGGAATATCACCTCTTGCATGCTGCCCTGCATTTTCCCTGTTTCCTCTTGGCATGGAAGAAAGTACCCATGCTGTCAGGGCAACTTACAGGAAGAGAAAAGAACATGGGCAGTGTCAATGGACAATAAAGGACCTCTTTTAGAAGGTATGGAAGGAGGCAGAGAGGTTGTGAGTTCATTTTGGAGAGTGGAAAGAGAGGCAGAAGTCCTGGAGGGGGAGGGAACCACAGTCATTGCTATTTACTGATGATGAGGATTATCTCCTTGGAGAAGAAGACTGGCACGTCCTCAAGCAGCTCTCTTCATCTTGGAAATGACAGTTCTAGATGATCATTTTCAAGTTTATTTAACTTACAAAGCAACTGTGAAAAAACACAGAGCATCAGAACAAATTTAAACCATCTGTTTGATCATCTTGCAAACTGTAAACATTGTATTTGAGATAATAATCTTTCTTCAGAATAACAATTGCACAGATTCAACTAAAATCTGGGTAAAAAAGGAACTTCTGCTAAGTCAGATGGAAAATACCCAGAGGACGAGTCAGTATTTAAATTATTTTAAGTAATAATTCTTCTTTCATCAGCTTCTAGGAGTACCCAGGAATGTATGGCCCCTCCAGCTCCCTTCCACATCTCCCTGGGCAATTGTCCTGCCAAGCACCATGCAAATTAACTACCACACTGTTTATCTATTTAAAGCCCTTGTGCACATTCCCCATATTGTTCTATACTTACTTTTTTCATACAGATTTGTTAGCTTCTACATTTATTCTTTCCTGAAGGTACCAAAGTTTTAAATTACTACTCTGCAGTCACAATTATTATCAGATGATTGAATATTTTTGCCTTGTCTGCATATTGTGCTTTTATGCTATTTCTTATGATCCATAACGCATAGCTATAAGAGAGGATGCCTGCCTACAAAGTGAAGGCACCTACAAAGAGAAAGCACCACTTGCTTTCTCCTCCTAACTGAAAGCTCCTTATCAGCAATTTCACTGGTTTAAAACAACAGAGAAGAAAGCAGTTCATGTTGACGCCCACTAGCCACATGATAAATCAGCCTCATGTCTTTTTAAACAGCCTATTTTTCTTTCCTACAACGATAACATTAATTTCCTACATCAAAAAAGTTTCAATGCATACAGAAAATTGACATTAATCTAAAGCAGCATTTCAGAAACTGTGCCAAACCTAATACATGCTAACAGTCTTGGATTTATAAATACAGATGTTCAGAACAGTAGCAGAACTACTTTCAGAATGTGACTGGTTATACCCACACACCCCACATCAAACCATGCTAATTAAAATATATAAATCTTGCATAAGCAGATAATTTCCAGAGCAGCTCCAGCATGGATGGGCCAGCTCAGCAAAGCCCAGCTGGGGTCTGCAAGCCAGACCCAGCCTGCAGGAGGTTTCTGCCTGGCACGGTGCCTCTTTTCTAAGGATGAGGAACAGCTGCTCAGACAACACGCACAGTGCTAACAGACTGTGCCTACCCCAAACCCAACCTGAAGGGCCATGAGCTGCTGTTTGAGTGAGGAAGGGGCAAGGCTCAGACACACGTCCTCTGGCACCTCTCTGTTGGTTGGGAGTGACCTCCTGGCAACGTTTTAGGACAGCAGCCATGAGAGAGACAGCCCAGGCTGGGGTGCAGCTGCTCAGCTCCCCAGGTGAGGCCTTCGTGAGTTGGCTCCCAACCCCTCTCTAGCCATAAGCCACAGGATATCCCAATGTGAAGATAATATTCAGGCATAGAGAAACTACCAAAACGTTTTAAGCTGTTATGACTCAGTCCTTCTCCCTGCTGGTGATTACTGCACAAAGCTCTCAAATCCCTCAAAGTCTGGTGTGCACATCTGCATTAAAGTATCCAAGAAAAAAAAAAAACCAACAAAACAATCCAGCATGACATCATCTTACCCCAAAGAATCATGGGCACATTGCTCACAGCAACATGAAATGTAGGAAGGGGGGTTTGGCACATTTTTCATTGCTGATTACATTCAGCTATCCATAAAGTCTTTCATACAATCAGGCCTGGAAACCTGAAGAACCTTTAGAAGTGTGTATTGACTTAGGAAAAATAAAATCAAGACTACAAAGCTCATCTTCTGGTTGTGTATGAAAAGCTAACACAACATGGAGCATACAGACACAGAAATGTAAGCAGACAACAGCACCACAGGCTAAATGAAACCTCAGTTGAAGAACCAGATGCTGCAGATGACCATATTTTTTTACAGCAGTCAGCCAGGAAGAAATTTACTTCTTTAAAACTGAAATACTGGGGTCTTCTGCCAACAGAGTGGTCTTGCCAGTGAGGTCTTTCCTCTTCAGCTTACACAGTTTTGGTTTTAGTTGTCTAGTAGCAGTCTATCACAGTACTACAGTCATTCTATATGTGCTGTTAGCTAGTTACCAACTAGTAAGTTCATTAAATACCACACTGTTCATGCAATGAGAAATGCACACCCTTTCCATAGCTACCAAAATCTGTTTCAGTGAAATACAGATTGCTATTGTACAGTTTTCTGTTCCCACTGAAAACCATCTCGCTGGTTTTGGTGTGTGCAGAGGCTGGTTTGCTAAACTTGTCAATTTATCTTTTATTAAAAGAGTAAATGGACAGGAGCAGTTACCTACAAACATTCCAGGTTGATAGTCAAGTGGCAAATGTAGCTGTTGTGGCAGACAATTTCAAGGCCTAAGAAAACTTTGGCATCCAACATTTTGTAAAAAATTGCATGGGAGCAAGGTATTAGAGCTACTGAGGGATTTGGGGGTATCTAGTAAGTTGAAGGTATTTATCAAGAACACAGGGTAGAAGGAAAACTGAACAGTTTTGGATGAAGAAATTCTTTCCAGGGTTTGGCTGTTGAAGTTGTGGCTCACCTACACTGTGGCCAATGCAGATTGTCCTGGATGGTGCACATCATCCTAAGCAAGAGGGTTCAGCTGTCTGTGGCAAGGAGCAAGAGCCAGCATTTAAAGGACACAAAGGTGTGAGGAAGCACTGTCTCTCCTCCTCACGTTTTCTACCTTTTTAGAGTTCCTTTGGGTCAGGCAGAGAATTGCAATCCCTGCAGGAAGAATTCAGTTTCCCCCATAGCTAGAGGATTTTCTTGATACACTCAACTGATACAACTGATACAGTCTTGATACACTGTTATCATGCATGAGCAAGACTTTGGCATTTTGGTAGATGCTTTCATTAAAACAGCAGCTCAGGGATCAAAGCAAAAACTCAGTAGAGGTATTATTAGAATTTATTTATAAGGTATTATTTATAAGGAATAAAGGACCATCACTATTCCAAAACTGGGGGCAGTTCCAGGCTCCTCATGGAAGAGCAGAACTGGAAAAGTTTGACTGTTTGCTGTCTTTGTTGAAAGACATGGGGAGGGTTCTTTATAGCCTTCAAAAAAACCCCAAAACACAGATAACTGAAGAAGTATCACAAAGGTCTAAGAGGCATGAAGAGGGTGGACAGGGGCTGAGCTTTCAGCCACTGGCAGAACTGGGGGTGGTCAAATGAAGGGAGTAGGAACTGGATTCAGAGACATAACCAGGGGCAGTTCACAGAGTAGCTGCTTGCCAAGGAGCCCTCTGCTTGTGCAGTTCTTGTGGGTTGAAAAGGGGACAGGACTTGGAAGTGAGATCCATTGCAAGTTACTAAATAGTTAAACCCCAAGAAAAAGCTCAGGAAATGCTCTGGACTGAAAATAGCTCACAGCAACAGGGATGTCTGGGGGAGTTAACATAGACTCTTATCCTCCCCTAGGCACCCATTTCTGGCCACTGGAGGCCATCTGTCTCTCTTGTACAGTACAGTAGTTTCCCAGAACAATCACTTTTCTTTTCTTTGATCTCAGCCTCTCTCCCCAACAAATGTGAGTCCAGCCATGAACTCTTGTGCTTGATGCTGGCACCTCCCACATCTTAAAAGAAACCCTAAGTTATCCTTGTGGGAAGGAAAGTTAAAATTCTTGCCAATAACTATCACATACCTAACACAGGAAAAGGCCAGTTTGGTTTGTTTTGGGTTTTTTTTCTTCAGTAGATAAGACCTATGATGGAAAAGGGACACACAGACATCCCTAGAGAATCTCCTAGTAGGGAACTGCTTATGCTGCTGGGTCTGCTTAATAAAACACCCCATTTACCCATAACTCTTGGGAGTCAAAAGTGCTGTAGGAGAGGACTGGGTGAAAAACAAACAAACAAAAAGAACCAAACCATGAAAAGCATGAGTTTAAATAAAACCCTTTGGAAATGAGGTGGAGGCTTCTCAACACACTTTTATCTCTAGTTCTTGCCAGCAGAGCAGCTCTGCCATAAATCTCTTGATTTGGTCGATTTAGTGGGATAAAAAAACCTGCTGGAGTGAAGGCAATGTAATGTAAGGCTTTTCTGTTCAACACACAGGGGCTAAAATTTTGATTTCCAGTGAGAGGGTAGGAAAAGTCTAACCTATTCTCTCTGCAAAAGCAGCCATACATGGAGTAGCCAAAACACTGCCCTCGCTGTTAAAGGGGAAGAATATGGCAGATGAGGCATGGCCAAGCTTCAGACATCCATCCTCCTTGGCCCTGGTACAATGAGATAACTTGTCAAAGTGTCTTCAGCTGCAGCAAAAATTCTGTTCCTTATGTAATTCACTGGTACTTTGTTCCCATGATGGTACTTTCAGTGCAGGTTTCATAGAAGGCAAAATGCAATACACAATCACAGAGTATTTGAGGTTGAAAGAAATCTCTGGTGGCTGAAGTCCCCTCCAAGGACCAGAATTTGCAAATGTAAGGTTTCTTCAGTTGTCTGAAGAAGACTTCAGCTACTACTTCAGCTACTACTTCTTCCTGGTCAGGCAGCCTGTAGCAGACACTCAGAATGCTAATCCTGATCCATAAGGTCTCAGCTGGTTCCTCATCCATCCCACACTGAGCTCCCCAACCCCCCCCACAACTCCCTCTCCTCCCCTCCTGTTCCACCCTCCCTTCAGAGCTCCCTTCCCTGCCAGCACTCCAGACTCCAGCTGCCTCACCAAATCTGTATGATCTGAATTGGATCACAGCCCTGCAACTGCATGCAGATCTTGAACTGCTGTTTGCCCACCATGCCATGTGGGCATCTGTATGGGCACTTCAGAGAGACAGAAATGCAGTTGCTCTCATTTTCCAGAGGACATGAGACTTTTCCCCATACACTTTTGCTGCAGGTACTTCCTTTCCCCTGTGTGTATTCTCGAAATTGGGCCCTCTCATCCCTTTTTTTGTTGATTCCATTTACTTGCCAGCATGATCTGTCACTTGATGGTGGGTCACCATTTCCTGCCCCTATCATTCCTAGTCTCTCCAGGCACATTGTAGGTCTCCTATATGAAAAAGCAGGATGTCAGCCCCCAGCAACCCTCCCTCAATACCAGGGTGGGTGAGTAGATGGGAGTGACCCCCAGCTGCCATTGACTGCCTTCTCCCAGTGCTACCAGCTGAGGTCCTGAGCTGCGCTGGAGGGAGCTTCCAGCCCTCTGCTGCCAGACACTCAATCTCTTCCCTGGCAGCAGATCTGCAGAGGAAACAGCACCCACCTTCCTGGGGCCAGAAGCCACCAGCTCCCAGCCTTTGTCCTGCATTCCCACCCTACAGACTCTGCCTGTACCTCCTTGAGTGCAGCTTTTAGGAGCTTCAGCTCCGCTGCATGGCAACACAGACCCTCCCAGGCACCCACCTCCCATGGGTGAGAAGTCCCCAGCATCCCTCAGCCCCAGCCCCACAGAGCTGTGCTGAGGCAGTGGATGTCACAGGGGCAGGTGACCCAAAGCTGCTGGGACCCTGTGGCACATCTTCACCATGGCAGGGCACAGGTCTGCTGCTTGCTGCAGGGTCCCTGGCTCTATCCTGGGCTAACTGCTGCTATGGGGAGCTGTGCTCTGGGCCAACCACTGCTTGTGCAGAGCTGCCCCATACCTGGAGGAAAGGTGTGTGTCTGCTTTGGGCAGAAACCACCTGCACAGGAGCTCAGAGCTCTCTTCCTTCAGGAGCAGGACAGATGTGTTCCAAGTTGCAGCCTCCTCACATGCAGCTGTCAGCTGATCCCAACAGATGAGCATTCCAAATGTGTGTCTGCAGCAGATCAACTCTGCCTTCAGTACTGGCAGTCATCCACTGAGGAACATTCATCTTGCCATATAAAATTATTTTTAAATTCTTTAAACTAACCTGACTATGTGAAAATAATTCTTCACTTATTCAGATCCAAAGTTCACCACGTAGCTTGAGATTTGAATTTAGTGCTCAGTGGTTTAAGAGAACCACGAATTAAGCCCACAGCCACACAGGGCCTTGAATTTTCTACATGACTTTTAATAATACATACCATTAACACAACGATGCATACATTCCTACCTACAAATCAGGTAGAAGAATCAAATTTTAAGCTGCCTGCATGTGTGCAGGCATGCAGATATCTGTGGGTATATATACACACACAAATACATGATGAGCTATTTTGAACCTGCACTTAAATCTAATCACAACCTATCAGCTTTGTGCTTGTTATATTCTAAATTATTCCAACACTCATGCTAAATAGGAATGAAAGCTGAATGTTACAACAGAGTGACCTTCATTTGCTAAGCCAGAAAAAGTTTCCCTGTTTCGTGATTTCCACTTCATAAACTATGCTGTTTCAGGAATGGGATTCAGCCTGAAAGGGACAGCAGAAGGTTTCCAATCCAAAACCCAGTTTAAAGTAGGGTCAGCCATGAGGTAAGGCCAAGTTGCTCAGGGCTTTATGCAGGTGGTTCTTGAAAATCTGAGGGAAACTCTATAATCTCCCTGGGCCCCTATTCTGCTGCTTGACTGATGCCATTCTTGCTAGTTTGTCTTCCTAAGTTTCTCCTGGCATCCAGCCTTACACCCAGGATCAGCTTCTGACTTTGTCTCCCTTCCACTCACCACACATCACTGTCCTGTGAAAACCCTGGACTCATTTTCTTAGTAACTTCCCTGCAGGTATTGTCAACCTGCTCTTAGGTCCCCTAAAACCACACTGCAAGGACAGAACAGCTCCATCAGCCTCACAGGGGCTCTGCTGAACTCACAGGAATTTCAGTCTTTCATATTCTGGGGGTGCCCAAACTGAGCACAGTGTCTGGATGTGGTCTAATTACTAAAGGGGATAAATCAGCAACTCCTCAGCACCTGGCTTTACTCCTGCTAATACATCCCACAGTGCTGTCTACCAGCTTCTGCAGGTGATTTTCAGCAAATCTTCTGCCCCATCCACTCAAGTCTCCCACTCTGTGTCATTGCCACGGGCTCCTCCTGAGCAGGGACTGCACTTTACATTTATCCTTACTGAATTTCCTGAGGTGGTCGCATTCCTCCAAGGACTCTAGGTGCCTCTGTATGGCAGCACATTGACTGCCCCCCTCCCATCTGGGGACTGCATGAGCAAGACCTCTGCCATCTTCTCCAGGTCACTGATAAAGATGTTAAACACAACACACCCCAGGACATCTTTTTTTTACCAATCTGGTTGACTGGTAACTCCTAAGCCTAGAAGTGGGCTGGTTACAGGTGCAAGAGAAAATCTTCATGCTGCTTTATAGGCATCCAGAATACCCATTCCCTGTCCCAACTAATTCAATTATGGCCTGGATTGAAACACTCATTGATTACCACCTAGGTGGGATGCCCAGGAGGGAGCTCAGCTTGCAGTTTCTTCCCATCCCATGAATCCCATCTTCATCTCCCACTTCCACCTCCTGTGGCACATTTAAACCTGTGACCAGCCCTACCCAGCTCCCTGCCTGATCTCCCTCTCTGTAACCATTTGTTTCCCCCTTTACCTCTTGCTCCAATCACTCAACCTTTTATTCCAACTGGCCCAAGTGCTGCCTTGGACACAAGCTCACGAGGCTGAGAGGATTGTTTAAATGATACCACATTGGTAGATTTTAAACTTGTTACCAGTCTCCTTGCAGCAATGTGAATTTATACTCTCTCCCTTCAGGAGAGGCATTGGTGTATGACCTGGTTAAACATGTGATAGTTCATGCAGTGTGCAGTGAAGCTTTTCCTCTTTGCAGAGGGCTGGTAAACTTTTAATTCTTTTTATTCATAGAGACATTTTCTTAATAAATCACCTGAACACCACCAATATCCCAAATTCAATGCATTACTACAAAAGGCCATCTATAAGAATCTGCAAGTTTGCAATTTTTATGGATTTCTTTTGGACTCCTTTTTTTCCAGGACATTCTCAGGGTTTGAAAATTATATTTAATCCTGTACTCCATTCCACCGTTGTTCATTTGTTAGCAATTTCTCTCTTCTGTAGCTCTGGCTTTCAGCCACGGCAGATCTGTGCAAACAGGTACATGTTGCAGTAATGATGGGAGATAAACTTCCCTTCTCAGGGGCTGTTTTTAATCACTGCTGCTCAACAAAGCCTCATGGGCCAGTGAACACAGAGCAAAGAGCAGAGCACATCTCCTGTTGACAAAACAGGCAGAACTGGGTTTTACACAAGCTTTTACTTGAGAGTAAAAGCTCATTTTTTCCTCATTTGTACTTGTGCTGTTAGACACAACTAAGAAGGAACAGCATAAAGCAGATGGGAATTCAAGGAAGAAACATCAAAAGAAACAGAGAAGCTGCGGGAGATACAAAAACCCAAATAAGAGTTTATGTATGTGCTGATTTTGTTCTTTGTTCATTTCCACAGTAGTCTATGCCATATGAAGAAAAATAAGAACCATGGCTCAAATAAGGAAAACAATATACTTCGCTTAAATCTTGCACCCTTATTTTCAGGACCATTTCAGTAGTTTGCTTCAGCAAAAAAGTGTAAATGTCTAAAAGGAAAAATAAGAGGCACAGCCTAACAGTCACTGGAGTTCTTAGCAATGAACATTCTCACAGGTGTGCACAGAACCCAAGCCCAAGGAACATTTGGGTTTTTCAGAAAATACTCATGACTCAATACTCATTCTCTCATGCATGTACATGCCAAAACTGTTCCCTTTCAGTTCCTACTCTGTAGAAAATTAAAACATCAGATGCTTTAGAATTCTAACAGAAACAGTAGAAAGGAAGTAAATGCACACATCTGTCACTTCAATAACCATGGATCTTACATGGCTGTATTTCTCTCTGCCATGTGAGACCAGAGAGTTTTCCCATGCCATATGCAAAGCTGTCATGTTCTAGATCCTCTCTCTTCTCACCCTCAGATGAGATCCTCATCTTCAAAAACTGAGGACACTTTTCCCAATATGCACTGCAGTTGGGTAGTAATCTGATTTCTTTTGTTTCTCAGCTTGATGTGTATGGAAAAAACAGCACAATGGCTGCATTTAAGAATCACAGAATCTCTCAAGTCGGAAGAGATTCATAAGAATCATCAGGTCCAGCTCCTTGCTCCTCTCAGGACTACCTAAAATGAAACCATATGACTAAAAGCATCATCCAGGTGCTCCCTGAACTCTGCCTGGCATGGTGCCATGACCATTTCCCTGGGAATCCTGTACCAGTGACTGATGACCCTCTCATTAAGGACATGATGTCTCAGATAAGAAAGATTCAGCAACCTGGTGTTGGAGCCCACTGAAGCGAATGAAAAGCAGCAATCACGGGGCATAAGACACACATTGTCCCCAAGGAGAGGACATCTGTGAGCGTAGAACCATGAGAGACTGCTAAGAAGGTATATGGAAATCAGCAGGAATGACTGGCTCAGAGTTTCACAAAAAGCTGCTAAGAAAAGAAGTCACATGGAAAGATTTAAATGAGAGGCCCTGTGGGAAACATCATTACTGATGGTTATAGATTGCTCTCTGCAGTGTGCACCTCTAAAGACTGTTGCTATTAGGCAGCTTTGAGAGCTCTTGTTTCTGCACAGCTTGTATCTTGGCCTCTTTTGCTTTATTTTTATAGTGTTGCATTTAAAGTTAGGCAGCATCCATTTATCTTCCTACCTATGGAGGTTAGAATCCTCTTTTGAGTAACCATTCCAAATGCCTTGCTAATGACATTTGCCCTTAGCAGCAGATGTCATCCTCTCTCCACAAACACACCCTGGGGACTAGTTTTAATTCTAGATGTGTTTTTACATATACCTAAAAGCTTCAACCTCTTCCTCCAAATCAAAGAAAGCAACACATCCTCAGTTCTCCTCTCTTAAATAAATACCAATAATGAGAGTACCATCATCACTAACTTAGCTTCCCTTATCTTGGTTTTCATCCTGTCATCCATCATTTGGTATCAAGTTAAATGCTTTCCCACCTCATTTACCTGTTGATTCCCTACCCTTTAATCATCTCTCTGGCACCTTTCAAACTACCAATTCATTTCTAACATCCAGCTTTTCAACCAACATGCCTCCACACACCATTGTTTTTCTGTCACCTAAGCCACACAGAATATAGCAGAAGATAAGCAGAAGGTAAATAAAACCATTGTTTCCCTCTCCCTTTCTCCTCCAGCTCTTCTCTTTTGAAATGTTTATGCAAGGACAACAGCAACTCCCTTTTGGGGGGAACACAAAAGCAGCTCTACAGCCTTTCACCATGTTGTAGGTCAAAGGCTCCAGTGAAATGGTGGTGTAAATCAGATTTAAGTAACATTTTACTGCATCTGCAGATATGGCTATAAAAAACCTCACTGCTTAAAATTAACACCTTATTGTTTTATTAAATATGGATTTAAAACTCTTCTGTACTTCAAAACATCTTTCGTTGACAAAAACTTAGTTTTGATGAATATAACCATACTACAAGGAACACAGAGACTTGTTAGCTTGAAATGGAACTCCCCCAAAAGTAAGTTTTTCCAAGCCAGATGACTTCAAGGGGCCATGACTTTAAAAGAAAGCTGGTTTAGATTATGAGCCTGTCTTCTCAACATGCTAAAGGAAAAGCTTTTAAAAGCAAGAATATTTCATTCAATGCATTCTTTTAGAATACAATACTGACATAAGTTGTTACTACTTAGACTGATGCTAAGTTCACTTTTTCTCTTCCTCTGCATGTCATAATTTGAGCAACTGTTTTCTATCTATGGAAAATTAATAAAATGCAATAACTCTGGCACAGCCTTACAGAACCCAGTATCTAAAACCTTCGTCTCTCCAAACCTTTTCAAAACCACTTAACAAATTTGTGAACTGGAAGTTTTTGGTTTAATAATAAAATTACTTCCAAGTAAGCAGGCAGTGTATTCAATAATGTTGCTTTGATTTTCAAAATACTCTGTTTCTTTGTACCTACACACATGAAGTAAGAACATGGCTAGCCAAATTAAATACTTTGTTATCCATCCTCCAAAGAAACTGTGTATTAAGTTCAACTTACCACATGATTACTGAAATAACCGATTTGTAGGGATAGAACTCTTCCTTCCTGCTTACATAGCTATGATGCTATTTTAAAAAAAATATATAAAGACTACACCTCTTCATTACTGAAATTAAAGTAGAAAAAACCCATCACGATTGTAATGAGGCACTGAAAAAATGAGTGAAACCTTTTCATTACTGCATACAGACAGTATGATACTGTGTTTATCCTGCCTGGACAGACAGAAAGGCACTTGGTGAACTCTGTGCAGAAGTCAGATCTGTTAGACAGCAAATTTGGAGAACAAAACATCAAATTGGATAGGGGTTTTACTCTATCCCAGTTGCCAACATTCAGCTTCTTATTTTTCCACTAGCAACAAAACACCAAAAGCTGTACTGGATGTAATGGAGCAGGTGTCCTAAGTATGTCAGACAAACCTCCTGGCACTACAGGAAGTCTGCTTCTGTCACCATTAGGAAACTGCACCAAAATTAATAAACAGCTTTTTGTAAAGGCAACATCCAACAAAGATGCAAAGACTGGAATGGCAACCTGTGAGCATAACAGGAGACAAGAATGCATTCAGGTTCTTTTCCTCCAGATGGATGACTGAACTCTGTCTGTCAGAGGAACTTCATCATTTTGGTCCTTACTGAGCCACCAGACTACCAGGATGGCCATCTAGAACTCATCATAAACACATTTGTAGACACACTGCCTTGGACAAAGAAAGGGGCATACCTAATGGTACTTCTTAAAAAAATACTTCATAAAATAGCTACCACACCTACCTGGATAGAGACACATTGATCTCTACCATACACACACACAGATACTTTAACACAGATTAAAAAAATATTTTCATCCACATACTCAGAATTTTATATGGGTAGGGTATGGAGTTTCAAGATACATGTATGCTCTTTCAATTACATGCCCTGTGTGCACAAATGTTAGAATATTTATATGTATCATGTACTTGATATCTGCATAGGATGAATGAATGAATGCCTTTAAGAACAAACCCCACAGAACCATCAGGGTGTTAACTTGGAGGATCCAGAACCTGTTGTGTGCGTTCACAAGAGCACACTTTGATAACCTCTCAAAACCTATACATTAAGAAAACAAAAAGCAAGAAAACCATCCACCATCCACACATCTCCATGTGAGGTTTGGTGGTTTGTCTTTTTATCAGATCAGATGACAAATACCACTCCAGAACACTGTATTTAAACTCCAAAAATCTCCAAGTCTAGGTTTGTTGCAGATTACTTACAAATTGAGCGTATTCATTTTCAGTGGAAATGTCTTTAATATGAATCCTTTTTTGTAAATTCTAATGGTTTTGTTCACATAGATCAAAACGTCAAAACAGCAAATGTCAAAATATTTGAAAAAGGGTTCAGTTTGTCTAGAAAATAAAGTTAATTGGCAGAGTCAATTATAGTTAATACAGGAATCTAGATTATCCTAGGTGGGAAGAGGTGCACTCACACTAGAACTCTCAAGTAATTTCATATTTCCTTTTTATCAGTGGATGAGCTAGCCCTAAATATTCATTATCTCAGCTGGTGACAAGCAAAAAATCCCACACTTCTGGAATCAGAATGAATTATTCTTAAACACTAGTATCAAGATTACAACCTCTGTTTGCATTTTACATATGAACTACAGATCACTGAAAGTTTCCTGTTGCACTGCAGCAAGAAAAGGAAATGTAACACAAAAGAGCTGAATTTGCTGCAAAGTACAGCAAGACACTTCGGTAATCTCATAAAAATTTCATACTGGAACTTGTTGCCATGAGTTCAATTTGATCTTTTAATGTAATACAGTACATTTTTATAAACTTAACATTAGGCATTGCAGAAGAGCATGCTAACTGTATGTTAGCAATTATCTTTCATACATAATTATACTCTACTGTAGCTACTGTATGCAGATCTCAAAATGTTAGTACATAAAATATTAATTTTCTTTATGTGAGATGAGAATGAACTCTATTAGAAGAGGTTTGAATATAAGAACGAAAGACTTGCTGTGCTATTTCTCAAGATATAATGAATTACACATTATAACCCAAGAAATCAACAATTGAGAAACTATAGTTTAAATTTACATTGAACATTACTGATCATAATGTGCATCAATATTTGATGAAGTTTAACCTAACTGTGGTTATGCACATAAAGCCTCAAGAGTCTGCAGCAGTTTCAGCATCAGTTTTTCGTCTTTTTGTATAAAATGGACTTCAAGGTACATCTTCCATAAATGTTTTCAGTGCAATTCTGTCAAAGAGGAAAATATAAAGCTAGCTTTCAATCATTTTATACCATAAAAAAACCCAACAACTGGCATGTGCACTGCTGAAGCATAGGTGAGCCAGTTCCTTTGTGCCTACTCTTTAAAAGTCAATTCAAATCAACCATAATTGCCTTTTTGGGCAGCATTTTCTCCATAACCATAGGTATAGCTGTTGAAAAGCTGAACACTGGAGGGGGGAGAGAGGAAATTAAACTGAGGCAGAATAATCTAGTTGTTTATATACCTTTTTCCACTGGTAACAACAACAACAACAACAGAAAAGCCTAATAAAAAACATTTTAAAGGCTTCTTTGCGAGTGATCTTATAATTTGGTACCCAGTAAATCTGTGGTTTTGGATTTATCCTTTCCTCTGATCTTTACAGGCCACCTTGCAACTGTAACTTAGTGATTGATGGATTATATGGAAATGCTCCATTAGACAATGAAATACAATTTCCCTAAATTAGAAATAGATTTTTTGGGTTGTCAACTGAAGGACACCAGAGGGAGAACAGCACCTGAAATAATATGTACTTGGCTAAGCATAGTATAGTAACCTATACATTTTGGTTCAAAGACACAGTTTGTAAACTGTAAAACTGCATACAGGATACTGCCTTAAGTATTTAGCTTTTTTTTCACTTTTTTTTTTTGCTTTTTTTTTTTCACTTTTTTTTTTTTTTTTAAATTAAACCTTAAAAAATTTCAAATAAACAAAAAAAAACCCCACCTCTCTATGGTAGCACAAAATAAAAATGGAGCTTCATTCAAATTTTGAATACCTCAACTGCAATAATCAACAGCTGGTTATTCAACAAAAAATTAGCTCTTCATACCAAAAAAAAAAAAAATTGGCTCAAAAAAACAAAACAAAAAGGTACAATAAACTCTCAATAAAAGGTTCTCTCATGAGGCAACCTACCATATTCTACTGCTAGATACGAGTTTCCAAAAAAACATTACATCCCATTTTCAGCACATTTTTCATAAACATGCAACTTCACTATAAAATACAAAACACTTGGCTCTCAAGAACAGCTTTATAAAGACACACTGCATCAATAAAATTTTTCTTTGTGATTAACTTTACATTGTAATAAGAACTGTATTTTCACTAATGTTTATATATCAGATTTCATATTATAATGTAGTAATAATTTGCTCTTTGTGAACATCATGTTCAGAAGGAAATATCTATACACATTAACATACTAGACTATTAAAAACTCAGTTACAGAATTTTATTGATACAGTAGATTAATAAAAACTGATAGGGGAAGATAAAATGGGTAGGGTATTCAGTACAATATTTAATAACACACTTTTAAAATTAAAATATTTTAAATCCTTTTTGAATTTTCAATGCCACCAGAGAAGTCCAGAGAAGTCTGGCATCAATACTGAGGTGTAAAATAAGTCAAACAACTTCTTTCAAAATTTGTATCTCTTGTATTATTCTATCCAACATTGTTCAACTGTAAAAGAAAGTAATTTAGCACCTCTGATGATAGGTAGGTGCCTAAAGGTAAACATTAGGTTAGATTCAGGAAGGAAATAAAGACCTTTTTTTTTCTTCTTCTTCTTTTCAACAAATAGTGGCAAAAGAAAGTGGCACTATTTGCTCAACTGATTATTTTTTTTCACAGTTAAATGTCAACAAGAGTACAAATACAAACACTGACAGATATTGCTTGAGATTAATTTTCAACAAACTCTGTTCCTTTTTTAAATCAATAGATCAAATAAACAGTGGGGTACTGTCAGTTTAAAGCCGCAGATAAAAGCTATACAAGCACTTTAGAAGTCAGAAACATTAAAAAAAGAACTATTTACAGTTTTCTTCTTTAGTTCATATGTCTACAAAGCCAGCGCACATTACACTTCACAAAAATCCACAGTTAATGATATCAACATGTGTGTGGCTAAAGCTTGTGACCTAGGGACTGCAAATGCTGGGGCAGTAAAAGTAAAATAGGTTTTGTCTTTTTTTTTCTTTTTCAGCAACCCCATTTGTGCACAAACAGCTTCAATTCAGTCTCAAGCTTTATATTAAAAGCATTCTTCAAAGATTTCACCTGGAAGGCTGATAACTACACGCTCACTCATCGCCTTTCCCTTTTGGAAGTTCTGCGACGGACCTGTTCAGAGAAGAGGTATTTAACAGAATAAGTTTTTTTTTTACAGAAAAGTTCTGAAAATATCAAGAATAAAAATATTTTATAATGAAAAAAAAATTACTGCTTTCACAATAATGTTTGAGAAATTGTATCCAGTTCTGTACACGGTGTCATTCCTTCCTGATTTTATCACAGGTACAAGTCTCAGCCCATGACCAGAACACAACTTTCTTCAGTGTTACTGAGCCTGCAAGTCTTTAACTTCCAAAAATAATCTAGTTTCCTTTTACAGAGTTTTCATACGATCAGTACAATCAGGTGCTCCAGTCATCGAATGTGCCCAGAAGCATGAAGTCATTCACAATTACATTTTTTTGGGGTTTTTTAATGTTTACTACTAACATTAGTAATGTATTTATTAAATAAATTTTAAAATAAGCTTATTTTCATGCATTTGCATATCCTGGTAAGAGGAAGAAACTGGTTTAGGATTCTGCTCCAAAATTACAAACTGATTTTCCAGTACTAGTCATTTTGTGTTCCTGTTTTGTATGAAGGAATATTATTCACTATTATAATCTAGCCAAGAAGAATAAGCATGAGTTACCTGGAAGATAATTCCCATGAGTTACCATGCAATTCAGGAAGACAAAAGGGGAGCCTGGGGGGGGACATTTTAAGAGGGCACATAGCAACAGGACAAGGGGTAATGGCCTTAAACTGGAAGAGTGTAGATTTAGATTAGAGGTTAGGAGGTAAGAGGTTCTGTACTGTGAGGGTAGTGAGATACTGGTACAGGTTGCCCAGAGACACAGCTAATGTCCCATCCCTGAAGATTCCAGGGCCAGGTTGGATGGGGCTTTGAGCAACCTGGCCTACTTGGAGGTGTCCCTGCCCATTCAGGGTGTTTTGCAAGTAGATGATTGTAAAGGTCCCTTCCATTCCAAATCATTCTTGGTTCTATGAAAACCACTATGCAGAAAAGAATATTTAAGATGCTTGACAAGAACTGGCGTTTTCTAAGAAATGCAGCTTCTCTGGGAAACTACAGTGCTGTGCCACTACACAACAGTGGCAGCTGACAACAGCTTTATACATTTTCAAGGAGGAAAGTTAAGTTCGAAGAACTAGAGAAGCCATTCCCTGAACATCAACACACAGAGGACACCAAAGACTCCAAGAAAATCTCAATAATTTCTCTTACATTGATTGTGGAAACTTCTTCTTCTTCCATTACTTCTTCCTGGGGAATGTCATCACTGACAGGTGAACTACTCTGAAAAACATCCATCTCTTCACTAGATTCATTCTCTTTACTGGCTGCTTGTTTGGAACGTCCTGCACGGCTACAATCAGAATTAAAATAAAGATGAGTTTTGTAGTATGCAGCTCTGCACATGTGCAAACCATATGAGAGCAAATATTCTACTTTACAAATGTAGACAGCAGCCTTAATTTCATGTTATATAATAGTTCTGCCTTATATTATATCTATTTGGGATCTGGAGCTATGAGGCTGGACAACATAATTTGAAAACCAAATTCTTCTAGAACAGGGTGGTGGGAGTTGAACAATTTTTGCATCTCCAGACAAGACGTTTTTCTTTTCAGTGCCAGAAATACAGGCCAATGGAGGCTGACACAGCAGTAACCAGGAAAAGCCAAACAGCCAGAGACTGAATACTTGAGTTAGGTTTTTTTCCTTCTTTTCAGTTCCATGAATAGATGTACTCTACTTCCACAGGAGTTCATACACAGCAGAATTAGAATAATTGCATCTATATTTTTAGAGACCTAGAAGAACTCATATTACTATTTATGAAATTAATACTGTAATGAACCTAAATGCTAATCTCCCAAGCTGGCTCTTGCCAAGAGCTAGGAATAATCAGGATAGCAATACCTTAACCAGGATAATTAAGAACAATAAGTAAACAATATCTTAACTTGTCTTTGTTAGCCATGGGAACTGAACCACAAGCAGTAAGCACCCATTTGCTTAAAATGAGACCTAGACCCTCCCCCCATCATTAAAGAAACAAACAAACAAAACACACAAAAAAACCCCCCACACAACCCCCCCCCCACACACACACACACAAAAGAAAACCAAAAAAACATAAACCCACAATCAAACAAACAACAAAAAAACCAACAACCAAAACCACAGCTGCACCCACATTCCCATTTTGGTTTGAGTCATTAGCACATTTCAGAATAAAATCAGAGAATCATCCCCCTTTGGATGCAGTCTTGGTGCACCCAAACCAGGTGACTGCATATAAAATTAAACCCAAATCTCTGCTCCAGGCACACAATAAATACTCTTTAATCCCTAGCAGGAGCACACAGATCCAAAATAACTGTCCTCTGATAGTATCACATGTGCTGGGAATTTTAGTCCTGAGAGGGGCACTAAAATCTGTATAAAATAAAATCTCTGAACTGCATACAGTAATTGTAGTGGGGGTTTCAGTACCAAACAATCAACATGACATCCTCTGAAAATCAATACCAATTAGCCCAACTCAAGCTTTCCAAAACTGATAGAAGCAACAGAACTGAAAACGGAATTATTCACAAGGTAGGTTCATCTTTTCACATATTACAAAAATAAGTCAGTTGACATATGCTAATTGGTAACCCAATTAGGTACCAGAAATAGGTTATACTCCATCACCTCATAGGCAAAATGCCAAATTCTTATGCCAAATCCAAATCTATCTCCAAGAAGCTCAGAAAGCTTTTAGCATTTTGATTAAATATATTCTAAAATACATTCTATTTTGTAGTGCTGCTCAGTCTATCAGCTCCCTTCAGTTAAAACTGCTGTAGATAATGTATGTAGAAGAGGGAGAAAGGCTTCATTACAACACACTTTAAAGACTATGGAATCACTGGCAGATTTGGAAAAGGCTAAATTTTGGTGATTGGAAAAAATAAAAAATACACAAAATATAATTTTATAATCAAATCTAGAATAGATGAAACAACTCCGAACCTCTGAAAGAACTTACTTGGACTTTTCATGCCAGGAATAATGTTATTCCTGCACAAAAGTTATGCCTTTTACTGATAACAAGTACTGATATGGTCTGCTTTCCATTTATAAATGGGGCAAAGAAAAGCAGAGTTCACTGAATATTTAATTGGAAGCTACATAAGTAATTACTAAAGGGCATCTTTGACAAATGCCACACAACACATCACCCAACAGTATTTTTTTGGCATGTCTTCATCACATGGCAGTAGCAGTTTCCAACTCTTCTTCCACTGCACATGTAGAAGAGACTTCTGTAGTAATCAAGACAGTGTTGGGATCTGCCTTTCTGGTTACACAGTAAATGAGCACAAGAGGTTTGACCTGAGGCAGGGAAAACAGAACACTGGGAAGGTCAGGATGTTACCAGAACATGTGATCTGGTGTGAAACTCCAGTTTGAATTGATGGTACAGGTTTGTTTGTTCAGGCAAAGATGTCCAGTGTGGAAGATGTCTGGGGACAGTCAAACTGGTACATTGATCTGCCAAAGGGAGATCCAACACAATGCTAACTAAGCCCAGAAGCTAAAAAAGAGGTAATACAAAATGCCAGACTGAAGTTGTATAACTAATGCTCTGGTTACAGAGCCACCAGATTCTGGAAAAGTCCTGTCTGCTTCTGCCTTATATATATTGCATGTACATAAGAGAGATACCTGTAGTTTCCTATAGCAGGCAAAAGAAAACGAAGCTAACCACAGAGCTTACCTTTATTTTGGAGCTTAATATCCTTCACAGTTTGTTGCACATTTTATTCATTTGGAAATTATTCAAGTGGATAACAAGAAGGCCAGAAATTAGAAAGTAAGTGAACACTAAATTAAGAGGAATCAGAATAAACAATTCTCCCCAATACTGTTTCACAGTAAACAATTTGATTCTTCCTCCCTATTCACAACAAATAGGAGCAATTTTTGCTCCTTGAAGTGCTAATAAAGCCCTATCTTCAAGGCCCTCATGTGCTTTATTGACTTTTCTCCTAGAAGAGCACAGCTACGTATATGCTTCCTAAGCAAATTAAACTTACTCATAGTCTACTGCTCTAGCAAACTGAGATGCTCTGGGAGAAGCAGCAAGGGAAAACATTTTAGAAATAACAATTTATTTTAACTGTCTGTTAAAGTACTCTGAAGAATTTTCAGTAAATGATTGTTTGGGAGCACAAAAGGCATGTTTATAATTTTCACTAAAGACAAATTCAGAAAATATTCACCACTTACACTTTTTTTGGCTGTGATGGGGGTGTGTTTGATGACCTTCCTCGTCTTTTCTGTGGCGTAGACTGTGCTGATTCAACTGTACTAGTTTCAGATGGCTCTGCTCTGTTTTGAGGAAGACCCAAATTGCAAAGTATCAAATTATAACTAGTGTCCAAGGGTAAAAAAGATGCATCTTACAAGAAGATGGACTTACCTTTGCGGTGCCCTTTTCTGTGTCCTATTTTGCCTGCCTTTTGGTTTTTGTTCAATATTTTCAGTTTGCCTTTCTTCCTCCTCCTCCTCCTCTTCTGCTGCAGCTGATGGCGTTTGTTTTTTTTTGCTCCGTTTTGATGACTTTGCTACTGGTTCTTCCTTTGGTGTTCCTCCATTATTTGCTTTGGGAGGGCGTCCTCTTCTCCCTTTCTTTGGTGGGCTGTTTTGTTCATCTTCGCTTTCTATTACATCTTCTTTTAGCCTTTTTTCCTCTTGCCATTGTGTTTCATCAGATTCTGAAACAACTGCAGGTCTCTTCCTTCCCCGTTGACTACCTCTAAGTTTCTGCTCTTGACCCAGTTTATTTAGGTCATCTATGCTAAGCTTCTCTTCTGAATCTGTGATAGCTGCTTTCTTCCGTCCTCTCGGCTTCTCCATCTCTGACTGAAAAGGTAAGATTGCACCTTTAAATTAAGAAATTAAACTGCCATATTAAACTGTCACATATGCAAAAGCTGCAGAAACTCCCTGTCAACAAGACAGTCTTCAAGTTGCACAAGTTCTCTACTGAGATTATCTACAATATCCATTTCAAAAACCTTTGCAAAAGTATAAACACATTCAGAAAATGCCAGACAAACTAGAAAGATTATTTTAAAAGTGAGCAGTTAGAACAATAAAGTGTGTAAGGTCTTCCTCATTTTTATCCTTAGCTGCAGCAAACATCCACAACTGCATTTTTATCAGTCAGAAAGTATAAGGACACAGAGGAAACTATCAACTGCTGGTTCTAGCTCTGGTATGAACTGCAGGGTGCTAATGCCTCTCTCCCATGCTGGCAGTGGCAAGGCACTAATACAGAAGCCAGCAGGTAACCCGAAGTTATAATGAAGAGTGGAAGCACAGGAATTAGTGGAAGCTGCCAAAACATGTCAGAGCCACACAAGACAAAATTTGCTCAGTACTACAAAAAAAAAAAATCCTCCATCCCTTAAAAGAATCATAGAATTGTTTGGGTTGGATGGCACCTTTGAAGATTATCTAATCCACCCCCTTACCATAGACAGGAACATCTTTTACTAAATCAGGTTGCTCAAGCCCTATCCAACATGGCCTAGGACACTTCCAGGGATGGAGCATCCACAGCTTCCCTCAGTAACCTATTCCAGCAGCCTACCACCCTCATCATAAAAAAAAAGAATTTTTTTATATCCAGTCTAAACCTACTCTCTTTCAGTTTAAGTCTGCAGGGGTTTATGAAAGGCAGATTCTGCTTGACAAACCTGAAATCCTTCTCTGACAAAGTGACCTTCTTAGGGGATGAGGGAAAGGCTGCAGATGTTGCCTACCTAGACTTCAGTAAAGCCTTTGACATAATTTCCCACAGCATTCTCCTGGAGAAACTGACTGCTCATGGCTTGGACATGTGCATTCTTCACTGGGTAAAACACTGTCTGGATGGCTGGGCCCAAAGAGTTTTGGTGACGGGAGTTACATCCATTTGGAGTCCGGTTACAAGTGGTGTTCCCCAGAGCTCAGTACTGAAGCCAGTTCTGTTCAATGTCTTTACAATTATCTGGATGAGGGTACCAAGTGCACCCTCAGTAAGTCTGCAGAAGGCACCAAGTTGGGCAACAGCGTTGATCTTCCTGAGGGTAGGAAAGCTCTCCAGAGGGATCTGGACAGGCTGGAACAATGAGCCAAGGCCAGTTGGGTGAGATTCAACAAGATCGTGTGCCAGGTCCTGGACTTGGGTCACAACAACCCCATGCAATGTCACAGGCTCGGGGAAAAATGGCTGGAAATCTGTCCAGCAGAAAAGGAACTGGGGGTGTTGGTCTGCAGCTAGCTGAATATGAGCCAGAAGTGTGCCCAGGTGGCCAAGGCCAAGGGCACCCTGGCTTGTATTAGATACAGTGTGGCCAGCAGAACTAGGGAAGGGATCATGTCCCCGTACTGCACACTGGTCAGGCTGCACCCTAATAATGTATTTAGTTTTGGGCCCCTCACTACCAGGAGGATACCAAAGTACTGAACTGTGTCCAGAAAAGGATAAATGAAGGTGGTGAAAGGTCTAGAGCACAAGTCTTATGAGAAGTGGCAGAGGGAACTAGGGTTGTTAGGTGTAGAAAAAGGGGGCTCAGTGGAGATCTCTACAACTAGAGATCTCTACAACTACCTCAAAGGTGGGTATTAGTCTCTTAAGTAACAAGCAGATAGGACTGTAGTGAAACGAGGCAATCAGGTGTTGCTAATTACAAGGTGGGAGGCGTGAGCTTGTGTTAAGCCCACCTGTGCCCAATTAGGGCTTACCCCAGCTGCACATGTGCAGGACTGGGCAACCAATAAAAGGTGGCCACTGGAGCTCACCCCTTGTAATTAGCAACACCTGATTGCCTCATTTCACTACATAGGACAAGAGGAAATTGCCTCAAGTTGTGCCAGGGGAGATTTAGATAAGGAAAAATTTCTTTACTGAGAGGGTTGTCAAGCACTGGAAGAGGCTGTCCAGGAACGTGGCTGAGTGACCATCTCTGGAAGTGTTTAAAAGCCATGAAGGTGCTCAGGGACATGGCTTGGTGCTGGACCTGGCAGTGTTAGGTTATTAGTTGGACTTGGTCTTACAGGTCTCTCCCAGCCTAGTTTCTAGTCTTCTAAAGTGCACAATAAAGAACCCTAAACAGTTCAAAGATCTCAATAAGCAGCCATTAGGGCCAGAAAGATTGTTCAGACCAACCCTTATCCCTGGGAAAACAAAAATACATTTACCATTTCATGAGAACAATGATTATTTCATTTTAGACCATGAAATGGTTCAAATGAAATGGTTCAAATATTTACAGTATTTTGTGAAGTAAGACAGAAGTCAGTTTAAAAACATATGTAAACTGCAGCCAAAAGCCCTGGTCAAGAAACGCAGAAAAAAAAGCTAGAAAGGTTATGGGGGAAGAAAAGGAAAAGAAACTAAAGGACAGAGAATTATACTAGAAGAAAATAAAATGTTTGAACAATGATGACATCTCCTGCCACTTCATTACTTCAGTGACAAACCAGTTGATCTACACCAGTAACATCCTCTTTATTCCCTGTTCTGTTTGCTTTTGCAGAGATTGTGCACATCCATCATTGCTACTGCTTTAACCAGGTAAGTAGTTGTAGCCAAGTTTCAAAGTGAAGTTTCTCCCTCAGGCTGAATAATTTCCCACAGCCTTAGAACCAATATGTTAGGCTATGATGTAATCTGGAAAAAATATCTTGAACAGTGACATCTTTAAAACATGGACTGTCTGGTCCCCAATTAAAATTATGCTTCTCAGTTAACGCTTCCAATTATCTGCTCCTTAGCTCCAAACAAAGCAAAACAAAGTTCTGAATCAATGACCTTAAACAGTTTGCTTACACAGTCGAAGTGAAATACAAATGTCCTCAAAAGTACTTCAAATACTGAACTGTATTTGCTTTATCACTTAGCTCTGTCAGTTACTAATTCAACCTAATGCTTCTAATCATGAATTGCATGACAGCAGCTTTTTGGACTCAGACTTTTCAAGGTCTACAGCTGAAGTGACACAACAATACAAGATGCATCAGAAGTGGTTTTTGTTTGGGTTGGTTTGGGTTTTTATACAAGAGATTCCCGATTTTTCTGGTATTGTTATAAACAGGCTTGCTTTTCCTACAAGATACCATAGTGCAAGATGGATATTTGCATTTCAAGACAAGCAAAACTTGAGGCAGTAGTCTCAGTCTCAAGCAACCTAGAAAAAAAATCAAGTTTGATATTTCTCTGTTCTTCCATTATGCCAAGGATAGACAAAAAACATAACATCAGATATAGGACATCCTTAAGGTATCCAACTGTAACAAATCTGGTGTCATTTGTATAATTACTTTTTCAATAATATCCCAAATATTACACAATTTGCTGACTGCAGCTGTTATTAAGGCACAAAGAATCAAAATCTACTAGTAGTATGTGATATTCGTATTATTTGAACTGCTCTTATAATACAGCTATAATTTTCTCTGGTGGTTTATTTCTCTGTATTTTGTTATAGGTGTATACACTGCTTAAGAGAATATTTAGCCTGTTTCTAATTTCATAGACTAAAGCAATACATATGAGTGAGAGTCCAATTCAGTTTTTATACCCTCATTAGGAACCTTTAGCATTACTGATCTCTAGAAATACAAAAATCCATCAATAAGGATTAGTAAGGACAGGGCTCCTACTCTCAAAGGCCAAGCCTCTGAGTTAAGCACACACACTATTTTTCCTGAATGATCCTAACACCATTCTGCTACCCCCTGGGTTCACTGTTCTCACAGAACAGGGCATTTATCTAACAGCAAAGGCAACACGTTTGTTAACCAATAAGGCTATTTTAACTGATGATACAACTTCTGCATGTGACATAAAGCCTTTTCCTGCCTTCACTGTAGTACAAGTGGCATGCAAGAAAACAGAATGCATATGGCTATTCAGATAACTCTTCCTTGAACTTCTAAATCCCCTGTCAAATCATGACACCCTCTTGGTATTCTAGATAACCAGAAAACAGCTGCTATTCTTTACAGCTACTGAACAGAAGAGACTTCTGGCTGGAAAAGGAGAACATGCCTTAGGATGAGACAGGATAAAAAAGGCAAGAATTATAATGCAGCAGCACTGCAATGAGGTACTATCACTCTGCCAGCTACAAGCAAGAAGCCATGTATGATACTGTTACAACCTCAGAAGGCAATCTGAAAGTTATGACAGGTTAAACCTCCCCCCAGACTTCAGTATAGGTGATCATTCTCAAACTAATCCAATCAATTCTCCCAAAGCTGTTTTCAAGTAAATATCAAGAACACATACAAATATCTATTTTATACAGAAACCCAAGGAAGATACCAACTTGAACAATGTCCATGTGCTTTATCAACAAATCCTGAGAATGAGACAAACTGTAGACTAATTTTCTTTAACCCATATCTATCAAAATCTACTCCTGTCAATATTACCAACATCCAGCAAATTATAACTATTAAGGTCCTTTCCAACCTAACCTATTCTGTTCTATGATTCTATCCAATATATTTTGCAGGAGTTTAAAAACCTGACAGTTTTATGTGTCAGCGTATTTTCTTGAACTGTAGTAAGTACCACCACATTAATCTTTAAAGTCCTAGTGACTTAAAATGAAACATGTGCAATGCAACCAAAGAGCTCACCCTTACAAGATCAGAGTCGTCCCTTTTGTCAGTCTTCTTCCCTGGTAAGGGTGAAGCCAGTGTGAATTCTTCATTTTCACTGTGGTCCATTTCAGAACTGTCAAGCCTAGAATGAACATTTAATCTCTTAATTATTATAATACAGTAGGTAACTTAAAAAATAAAATTAAGAACAACAATCTTCAGAATAATTCTACTCCTAAACCATGAACAATCTTGCAGAAACAACCTTTCACCTTGGCTACTATGGCCACCACATACCACAAGGCAGAACATCTAAGACTCAGAACTAAGGTATCAGTTACAACCCAAGTTAACTTTTCTTTTTCCAGTGGGAATGGGAAGCAGTTTTTTGACACAGAAGATCCCTACCAAGTTTCTAGAGATCTGTATGCTTATGCATACTTGCATATATTTTCATATACCAATAAAAATCCCCACACACAGATCAGCCAAAACTTGCACACTTTCCTATGATGAGGCTTAGGCAATAAAACAGCAGATGTAAATGTCAAAGATCAGTTCATCCTTCAGCTTTTTGTTGCTGTGTAGGGCAGCAATGTCATTTCTATTTCAGTTCTACACAAATGTGTACAATGATACCTCCTGGATGTGTAAAACACTGAGACCCACAGATAAAAGATAATATACCAAAGCCAATACACAAGTCATTTCAGTTCATCTGCCCTGGGTAACATTTTCACATAACTGCCCATTTTTTAATGCAAAGAAATAACACTGTGTGCTGAAACAAAGAGTGGTATTTAAATACACAGTCTTAACTCCCTGGCTTGGGCATTGCATAGACTGAGAAAGACATTCTCACTCCTGTAAGTAAAAGATCTGTAAAAACTATGCCATAATCAGAAGTTCAGTTTTTATGCATAATCTTAAGAGATGCAAGCTTTCCTGTACGGATTCAGTCAGACTGAATTGGAAACACCATGCATGCTGATTCATAACCATCATTTCTAGTGGACTTTTATTTTTTGGTATCTCTACCATAAACACTAATGAGTTTAACTTAGGTGAACTGGGGAGATCATACAGATGACAGAGCGTGTTTAGACTGATAGTGCCGTGTTTTTAAACTAGGCTTGATGTAAGCAATACTGGTGTCAGATTAACTTCATATAGATGGATATAAAGAATAATCTTCATTCCAACCTGTCTTTAGCCAGTAATATATTTCAGCATGTGAACGTGCGTGACTTGTGAGAAGCAGCCCTGTCTGTGGACTTTCCATAGTGTTGAGAAGTACTTCTTGTAAAACACTGCACTACTTTTAATATTATATGTTAAATAGTCACAGAAGTACCAAACATATTTCCTCACAGTCGTAAAGTAATGGGAGAAAATATGGGGGGCTATACAACCTCTAAATGTCTGGGAAAAAAATAATTATAATGTTGAATTTCAGTTAAAAAGTTATGATACAATAACTAATGAGTAACCTAAAAAAAATAATTGCCACAAAAAAAATCCATAACTTTTAAAGTCATATAAGTAGAAAAAAAACTTGGATAGCATTACAGTATATTCCCCTCTCCATCACAGAAGGAATCTAAAATCCAAAAATATTTATCTGCAAATTTAGAGAAGGGAATGGCTAGGGATAACCACAATGGCCTACCAGTCCTCATTGTTTATGACATGTTGTTAACATTAGAGCAGCTTAAAAAGTTTCTAGGAACTGGAAATGTATGTGTACTCATACACACAGAGGTGTGTGTATATACATATATACACAAGGGAGTTTAATAGAAACACATAAAAAGTACAGCATATGAGGCTATACACTCCTACAGCCAACTCAAGATGTGATTTGATTCTAGTTTGTTTGGTTTTTTTAAAGTAAATTTACTTCTGGGGTTAGAGAGACAAATCTATGGTTTCAGTTGTGTGATATTACAACTTTACTTCAAAATAAGATAATAGAATTCTGTTTCTCACTTAGAGAACATTATAGCAATATTCAAAGTTTTCATTACAAATACTTGAAATATCAAAGCTTCTTTGTTGTCTACTGACCTCCCTTTGATCCTTCCTGGAGAGCTTGGATTTGAACTGCTGCTGGCATTGCTTACAGTTTCCATTCGGGAAGATTTGGACTGAGACTGTTTGCCTGCTGACGACAGAGGCTTATTAACTGCTCCAAGAACGTTGGCTGCTTTAGGCTGAAATAAAAAAATATATTTCCTTTATTTTAAGCTACATGTCTAGATATTTTTAGCATGCATTATGCTTAAAATATGCACAGATTTCACTTTCTGCAATCAACATCTTAATTTTAACACAAGGCTATAAACATTTTCATATTAAATTTACAACACCAGAAGGAAGCTGGCAAAGTTGTAAGCCAGCTGCCACCAAAACCAGTATTCTTCTCTCTACCCTTATATTCTTCTGTCCTCTTGTCACTGGTAGTACTGGGTGCTCACCTGACCTTGCATTAAGCCACTTCAGCACTTTTTGTGCAGTTTGCTTTCTGCTGATCTAGCTGCCTGAACCAGCTCACCATTTGGATCAGATAAGCATCTGCACTGGCAAAACAGAAATAGCAGCAGGACAGCCCTTTCAGCAAAGAAGCCATTAAATTGGCTTAGCTGTAACAACAAACCACACTAGTTTCTACAGGGAATCAATGAGAATCTCAAAAAACAAATACCGTGGAGAAGATTCTGATAATTCAAGTACAGATTTTAAAATGCCAGGCTTTTAATAGGTGCCAAAATTTTCAGACACTGGTGAGCTTCAGGTTATTAATTTAAGTGGATTATTTTGCAGACATGCCAAGTAACTCTAGCTTATACCAACTTTCAAGAGAGTTGAATGAGTTCACTTACTCCTAAAAAGAATTTCTTTTTATGTCACACACCCACGTACAAAAATAAGTTCAGCATGCACACCACAGGTGCTTTGAGTGTTCCTTTTTCAGAGATATGCACCATGGCTGGTTATACTGTAGGAAGCTGCAGGAAGTTTTACACTTACACCAAAGATTCACTCTGCACCAAGTACAATAAAAACAGTACATCCTTTCAAAATATAAATCTTTGATAACATAATTGAGTTTAAGAACTTACATCAATTTAGAACTTCATGTTAATCAACAAAAAAATACAGGAAGAGCTCAAAAGCAGAGAGATGGACACACTAGAAAGGGCTTTCTACTAAGAAGGGACTAACAGGGCCTGCACTAACAGCTCCTTTACCACAGAACCTTCTACTCAAACCCCTCCTGCCCCCAGATACTGCTCCCTGCTTACGTCCACCTCACCAACACCTACTGAAGCCAGATTTCCATTCCCCAAAATAAGACTGCCAGGACCAGCTTCCATTTTGCACTGCTCTCATGATAGCGAAGCATGTGAAATTTTTTGGTGATTAAATCATAGAATCCTTGGGGTTAGAAGGGACCTCGAAAGATCATCTAGTCCAACCCCCCCCTGCCAGAGCAGGGCCACCTAGAGTACATCGCGCAGGAACGTGTCCAGGAGGGTTTTGAATGTCTCCACGACCCCCCTGGGCAGCCTGTTCCAGGGCTCTGTCACCCTTACAGTAAAAACATTTTTCCGGATATTCAACTTGAACCTCCTATGCTCCAATTTACACCCATTACCCCTTGTCCTATCACTGGTCACCACTGAGAAGAGCCTAACTTCTTCTCCTTGACACTCACCCCTTACATATTTGAAAACATTGATGAGGTCACCCCTCAGTCTCCTTTTCTCCAGACTAAAGAGACCCAGCTCCCTCAGCCTTTCCTCATAAGGGAGATGTTCCACCCCCTTAATCATCTTAGTACATCTCTCCTGTTTGTTGTAATATTTCAGAACAACAAAAATGGAACTAGAGTACCTAGCACTAGAAATTTAAATTAATTAAAAAAAAAATTTAAAATAATCTTAAAGCTACCTTAGGATTCAAAAGAATTTAAGTTAGGATATATGAGAAATAAGGAACTACTGGACAGAATGCAGCGAAGGGTCACTAAGATGAAGAAGGGACTGGAGCATTTCTCATGAGAAAAGTCAGAGAGCAACCTCACACACTTTCAGATTCTGGGATTTTTTATGACAACCTAAACCACGCTTCTTAATATTGTCACTGTACACTTAATGTATTAAGTTTGGGACAAACTAGCAATGGTGTTTTATGATGACAACTGGAAGAGAGAATTAACACACAACTTCCTTTTAAAAATTTGAGTATTCTCAGAAAGCGAATCTCTACAGTCCATGGAGTTCCAGTACTCAAATGCACGATACTGTTATGATAGATACCAACCAATAAATGTTGGCTTCCAACTTCTGATCAAGAAGATGCTCCAGTACATCTACATTTCTTCCTAATTTGCATTATTCCTCTATTAGGAAGTTACTAGCTTGTAGCTAATGCTTCATTAGCAAAGTTAAGGGTAATGAAGATTCTGCACTTTTAGTTCTTTTGCAAAGTAACAAATTAATGTTCTTCCTCTAATCTAGAACATGAAACATTAATCCAAATGAAAACCACAAACTGGTTCTGGTAAAGAAAATTACTTGCTGTTACTAGATATTAGTGGGTTTAGTTTTAGTGAAAGAACACTGCCACTCAATACAAATAACAAATTAATAACCATAGAACAGTTATCTTCTAAGATATGTGAAACAGCATTCTGCTTTGCCAAAGATTAATTTATATGATTTAAAAAATAATTTCACAGAACGCTAGGGGTTGGAAAGGACCTTTAAAGATCATCAAATCCAATCCCCCTGCTAGAGCAGGACCAATTTATATTGGCATTTTTCTTGCTATCACTTCACATGGAATATTGTAGTCTTCTGCAAAAAAAAGGTTAAACATCTTCTAAACTTCTCAAATAGTGTAGATTTTTTTCACTCTTTGTAAATTTAAAGACAATGTAGACTTCATCTACTACTACCACAAGCCAGTGTATGTCTCTTTTTCTCTACCTGTTTACTAATCCTTGGTATATAAACCCTTTAGGCAAACCCAACCTATTTTCTTAAACTTGAAGTGTTACATTAACTACATTAGTTTTCTTAAAAACAAACCAAACCAAACCAAGCCACCATAAATCAAAACTACAAACACAGCACCAAAACCAAAATTCCCAATGCTCTCACACCATACATGCCTTTCCAGGAGTGAAAAAAGACTTCATTTCCGGAGGAAGATAATTTTTGGTGTTACTGAAATTCTGTAAAGAAAGAAGAGGAAGGAGAGCAACAACCAGTGAGCAAGACACATACATTTTGTAAATAGTACTGAAAAATTCTTTACATCATTTATGCTTCTGAAATTTAAAACCAGAACAGTATTTCATGGAGGAGGGTAGAAGAAGGAGCAGGGGAAAAAAAAAAAAATCAGTGTGTGAACACATGCATAAATATTTATGAAAACATAAGCATACATAAATTTTCAACTATATTATAATAGGTAGAAGTCTGAAGTTAAAAAAACTATTGAAAAACAAAGGCCTGAAAAAAAAAATGCCTGAGTTGCAAATAACACAGATTTAAACAGATTTAAATCGAATTAAATGCAAGGTGTACCTTGTCGGGTTGAGTAAAATATCTGGCTGGAAGTACAGGGTCTTTAGGGGATTCCAAGCTGTATGTTGTACTCTTTGACATAATAATATTCATTGCTACATCACAGACTGTGTACAGTTTCTGTAAATAAGAACATTTAAAAAAAATTGAACAACAGTTTAGAAGTTCATTGCAAATCTTGACAAAAGACAGTATCCTTTGAGCACAAACTTACAGTGATTATCTTAAGCCTTTTAACACCACCCTGCATCTAAAAGTGTATTACAGAGTCCTCAAATATGGGAGCAAAAGATAAAAGAACTTTATAGGCCCAGCAGTTGAGAAGATCTAGGCTTCATGATCTTTCTAGACTTAAGAATAGTGTATGTGATGGCTTCAAAGACAAAGCCAAAACCAAAATTTACAAAAACCTCATCTCTGTGGGAAAAACAGAAAAGTGACAAATCTGTATATTAAGTGATGCAAAACCTCAAAAGCAAGATCAGAATTTGAAGCACTCCCTACACAATACACAATGAAGACGTCTAATACATGTATTTTTTTTCCTGTATTAAGTTTACTCTTGCATATCTAAAATGAAGTATTCTGAAGCATGTTAGTGGATGATTTGAATAGTAAAAATAATGGTTATCATATATTTAAAGTTTGGATTTAATAATCATACAAAAGATGGAAACAAAAGGCCTGCAAACTACTAACACTCCTGTGCAAATATGCAAGATCTACTGAAGACTATGAAAAGAACTGTTACCTAAACTAAAATAAATACAATCTTCACCATACATAAAGTACCATCTCTCACAAACAGTTCAATTCAAAGGTATTTTAAAGATGTGTAAACAAAAAGCAACTCAATTCCAGGAATAGAAATAAATGCAATTTTCCATCAAAAAGTATCACCTACTTCATTCATTTTTGGATCATCTGGACCTTGAGCATCCTTAGTCTGTTTGATATTTTCTACCATTTTTCTGATAAATGCATGACTGTTGTTTTCATTTTTCGCCATCAGTATTTCCAGTATGAACCACAGGCACCTAAGGGAAAAATGCAGTACTCCTCGTGAATAAAAGTGCAAAAGAAGTTATTTTTAAAAGCACACTGAGAGAACAGTCTACTTTAGGATTTACTGGTATTATGCATCTGAACCAGTCTAACTCTGGGAAACCAACTGTTTAGAAAAAAGAAATGAAGGAAGGATGAGCAGGAGGTAAAGATTCCTCTGTTGGATACCACAAAGCACTAAACTCTCACAATATTTTATGTTGTTATGTCCAGTGGACAGCATATCAGGGTACCATAATGAATGAAAATTTAACCAGAATGAAGTTAGGATTTTTTAACATTAGAAATAACACAATTAAAAGTAGTCTTACTCTTTAATGTCCTTGAGCTGTTCAATGTCCTGGACTTTGACATAATCTGGGTCATGAGCTAGCAGATGGATAGTATAAGGAACAACATACTCAGGCAGAAGTGACAACAGTTTCTCTGAAAAAGCAGAGGAAAGGTGCATCAAAATACAACATACCAAGAAATATTATTTTCTACTACAGAGAAAAGAGCAAAGGTCAGCATACATTAAGAATAAGTATAGGCACATGTGGGCTTATGATTTCTTGACAATGTTGCATTTCATGGTTGATATGCAGATGTTTCACACATGCAAAAATTAAGATTTTAATTATCTCTCAATCAGGGCTGTATCCTTTCCAGCTACATTGAGAATCCAGCTTTAGTCAGGACCCGCTCCCAGTCCTTTGCTCATTTAAAAGCCTGTATTCTGAAAGACTTTGAAAAACAGTAGTGAGGACAGATAATAAATTCCATGTAGGATAAGCTACTATTATGTCTTTGGACATTGCAATGTACAACTTGGCTGTCAATAGAACAGAAAGAAATGTCCTTTGCAGAGGCTTTGCAGCCAAATTGCAAATTTCTTCAAACCCACAGCCAAAACCACATCACAAATACCTGTTTAATGGTGTAAGTGGTAGCATGAAAGCTGTAACAAAGTATAAGTGAACTGAGTTTAAAAGCATATGGATCTTGAGTGCTTGTGGCAAATGCAAAATCCTAATGGTAACATGCCTATGTATAAACACTTGAATATAGATGTGAAGGAATGAGGTAAACTCCTGGCTCTGGCTTTCAAAAATCACATTTTTGAGCTAATCAGTGTTTATGAAAGACATGACCAAGCCCTGAATTATTTTTTTTTTTTAAGCTTTTACCTATCCCATATTAGGTTATGAATATGAATTCCAAACTTCATATCAATTTATATAAAACATTATTTGAGAACTATTTTTAAATTAATAATTATACTGATATTTGTATCTCTAATGCATGTATTCACACGAGATGTGCTTGACAAATAGAATATTGTGCATCTCAAAATAGCACATACCATTACTGCAGATTTCAGAAAACTAAATAACTGCCATGAGTAAGTACAGTCTTATTCAATCTAACACAATCTTAAGCTTTCCATAAATAGGGATAATGCATGGCCTTCAAAAATATTTGAATTATTTCATAATAGCAAGGCAAGTGTTCAAAATTAATGAAGGCCCAGAGAAGATTGTACTGTCAAGCTCCAAGGATACACTTTCATACAGTCATGGTAGTTTATGCAGTTAATTATCAAGAGTAATATCTCTACCACATAGACTGTAAGACACCATATGGTTTGAAAGAAACAATATCACCCATTTTTTAATTCAGGCTCTATTTATGTAATTGAAATCCAGTGTACTTTGCAAAGCAGTTTTAAATGTGTTTTCAGTTAACATTCCACTATTAACTTTAAAAACATCCTTCTCTTATTCAAACACTTTCTTGCATTTTAGTCAGCAGTTGTGGCAGGGAAGAAAAAGAACATAATTATGATTCCAGAACACTAGAAAATTAGCTTGCCTCAGACATGTCCCAGGCAAACCAATCCCCTATAATCTGGATTAATTAGCAACTTCAGCAGAATGCTCATCAGGTGCTCATGAACTCAGTGTTTCATTATTTACTGCCTTGTAGTGTTTCTCATGTAACTATAGTAATAATACCAATGATTCTGGAAAAAAAGTGATTCAGGTCCAGCCAAACCAGGAAAACAATAAATATTGAGACATCTTATATTTAACCCTTCGTGACAAAAAATAGTATTTATGTATTCTTTCTTCAGCTCTAAGAAAGAAACAACCTTACAGGTAGAGTGTCTTTACAGACATGTACTACCAGGAACTGAAACTACCACGTGGCAAAAACTCTCATGACAGGCCTTTATGAACATCTAGAAAAGAAATGTGTTAAAAAAAAAAAATAAAATAAATCCTTACTCTTGTAAATTTTCTACATACTGACTTGCAAGTAAAAGCCCAGCTTCAGAAAAGAGATTCCTATGCAAGACACAACTCTTTACCCAGATGGAACCAGTAACAGACACACAATCAAAGTCTCTTTTTGAGCAGCTTCCACTCTCAATAGCATTTAGAGAATTTAAGAGCCTGAAAGCAATTCCTGCCAGCCTGTAAAAGGTCAGTGTGGAGGAAAGAGGCTGTCTGGAGCCAGTTCCTAGAAAGCTTATAGAAGTTTACTGTCTTTTCAATAAATACTGAAATACACCAAATTATCTGAACCATACCCTCCTCACCTATACCAAGTTTCTGAGAAAAAAAAAAACATCATTAAATCACACACTTACAGATTCAGAAAAATAGCTGCATTACTCAAAGATACAGATTTTCAGTTCTAGAGTTACATGAAGATTTTCAGAGGAGATGCTATCATCTCTACCACCCTGAGTTACTGCAGGACCAGTAAGAATGACAGGAGATGACAGACACCTTTAAATAGTATGATCTTCCCAGAACTAAGCTTCAGCTGCACTACTGCAATAAGACACAAACAGCTCCAGACATTTTATTTGTTAAAAGCTCAGACTGGTAAATATGAATGTCATGAAGTTAACACTGTAGTCATCAAAAAATACCACAAAGTACATTTAGTACAGACTCCTCATGGATTATAGTACAGATGAAATCAATGGCATCACTCAAGGTAAGTCTTTCAGCAAGAAAAAAAATTGGGCACATTTTGAGGCCCTATGGATTAAAAAAAAATTTAAAAATCACTCACTTCTACAGATTTTTGATGTTAACTTTGCAGCATCTATCTTAATAGAGCTAGGGAATCAGCAATTACTTTTAATCACATGAGAATTTTTATACTTTCTGTCTACATAACTAAAGAGTTTTCAACTTTCAATAATAATAGTCTTAGGATGACTGAAGCTGTTTGGTCAATGGATTTTTCTTTGTTACATGTTAGTGAGGAGGGAGAAAAGCATTGCTCTTTCGTTGAATTCTAAGTAACATAAAGAAGGATTTCTCTAATGGGACTATGGCACACAGACTGACGTGGATAATATCAAGTCTGTGATTCATAAATGCAGAAGGATATCAGTCATCTGACAGCATCTGTGAGATCAGATTCACAAACAGGTCTCGTCTACTCTAAGACAAGATCAAGATGAAAAACTCCCCTTCATTTCACAAAGGCCAAACTATAGGTAAGCTTTCAAAGAAATAAAACTTTCAAAAACTCTTATTCAAAATATCCATATCTCTTCATAAAGATCTACTCTTCATATAGAGTATTATATATACAGATGATATACCACTGCTGTCATGCTGTATGCATGTAAGCTTTGAGTAAATCAAAATGGAAATGAGTTGATTTTTAAAAAGAAAACCAGCTATCACTAGTCCATAGCAAATTACAAAGCATTCCCACGACCAGACTGCTGGTACTAGAAAGAATTACATAAATTCATCCTAAAGTGACTACAAATACAGCCCACATAAGACAAGGCAAGAAACTACCCAATACAGCAGTGAAAAGATAAGCAACTTAGTCCAGCCTTTGTCATAAAGGTTGTATAATATTAATTATTGATTTACATTTTGTCATTTTCACTTTACTTACAATATAATGAACCATGAAGTTTAAACATTACATGGAAACTACCTGGAAAAATTACTTTGCTTACAATACATTTAGGCATAAGCATTAGCACAGCTCTTAAGATCTCAGAAAGTGCCTGTAAAAAAAGTCAAAAGAAAATATGGACTCAATTTGCATTTTCATTGGATACCTCTAAGTAAAATTTACAGCCATTCCATGTATAAAACAGAAAACCATCAATATTTTCACACTCTACTCACATTTGAACTATAGTACCTGTACCAAAAAGTGACTTCTATTCTCTTACCACTGACTGCTGCGTGTTGCTTCAGATACTCCCTCCTGACATTTATGTTCTTCACAAGGCACTGCCTAGCATGAGCTCTTCTCTCTTTCACTGGATCTTTTGCACACAGTGCACATATAGCCATATATTCTAGAGGCAGCCGTAGTCTAGAAAGGCCTTTGTGAAGTTTCTGAGCAAATATCTGTCTCACTTGGTAACATTCATCCTATTAAAAAAACAAAAAACAAAAACAAAAACAAAAAAGGTAACAGTAAGCTTTTCTATCAGTAATACAGACTGTGAAATAAAACATGGAAGCCTGGGTGAATATGCCAAAATCAATTTCAGACCTTGCAGACAGAGAAGCATAGGAATTGTAAGAATATTTTAAATGACAATTCAGAGCAATTAAATTGAATTAATCAGCTGAAGCTTCCCTGAAGATCAGGAGAAGAGTGAAGGTTTTGGAATTTGTACAGGAATTTAACATAGCATTGAGGCATGGAGTCAATGGAATTGTTTACAACAGGACCTTCGTGAAGCCAAAGGTCTGCACCAAAACCGTGTTTAGGCACCAGTGACCAATGTGTTTATTTTACTACACAATTTCACAATTTTTCATCAAGCCATTAATATTAGAAACATAATAGAACTCAACAGAACTGCCAGATAGGGGAAGGTTAAATGCTGAAGAGAGTTCTGGGGATTTCCATTATATTGTGGAAACCTCACCCTGACTGACCACAGAAGAGAGACACATGTGGAACAGTTGCTAAAACCTCCAGGTAATACAAAGGTGGCAAATGTACTCCTACAATTTATTAAGCTATGTACTCCCAGAAAAGATACGAACTTTAAAAGCCTCTGTATGAAAATAATCTACATATTTTAAGACACCATTTAATATACCACAAACCATTTAGTCACACAGGCCAAAGAAGGTTGCCAGAAGCAAGTGTGGAGAACAGTTCCAAGGATATGTACAGAAAAACCTAAGGTAAACAAGGCCACTGAAATAGTTTGGTCTATTTATACTGCCAAAAAAAGGTCATAAGGAAAGATTTGTTATCTCTCAATAGGAAGGAAAAACATGAATAAACAGATATTTTACTCAAATGACAGTTTTAAAACCAGAAAGAACTGAAAAGAGGTTCCAGCCAACACAAACAGCAGACACACGATGTAGCCACTGGTAACCCTGACTCTGCTGAATTCGGCAACAGCATCAGAAGAGATCATATATCAGATAAAAAATTAAATCCAGAAGAAATCAATGAAGTCTCACTTTCCCTTCTGAGCTGTAAGCCACGAATCCTTTACGGTCTGAAACCCTGAAAAGCCTGCTGTAGCCACAGCTGAAACAAGCCAAGGCCAGAAATGCAGACTATGAGACTTAACTCAGTATCTGTTGCCTCTTTTTTCCAAATCCACCCCCCCCCCAGCAGATAGCTAAGACACAGCCCACTTTTCCTGCTCAGCAACATCACCCAACTCCTTGTGGAAACCTTAGAAGAGACCTATGCTTAGCTGGTATATTGACTGAGAGGACAAAGGAAGGTATGTAGCTCACTGCTACTCATTGTGTTGGGTGGCATAAATTGGAGTGATTGTTGTTTCTTCAACTTTTAATATAGAGAATAACCTTAAGTCCAGCTCAGTTATACTGTTCACTGAGGGACCAAACTCAACCAGTTCTACACTTCTTATAGTGCACAACTAAAGCTCACACGTTAGCCTAATTTTACGTATGTGATTCTCTGAATGTATTGTCTATTCATCAGAAATTCACCATTTAAAAGTACCTTAAAAATAAATCTTTGATATTGCTTGTTTCTTTTTTATTACTTAAGTTGATACTTACTAAAAAATTAAAACAATACCAAAGCTTTTTCAGTTTTCTAACTCAGAGTGTTTTTATTTTTTCAGCAGTTTTTGTCAATTTTAAAGAATAAGAGCTGTGGTTTTGCTGCTTTGTGAATATTTTTAAAAATACAATTAAAACTGCATTTTCAACAGCAAAGCTTATTAGATCTTTGATCTGGTCCTAAAGCACTGAAGTGTTTAACAGCATGCTCAGTTACTTTCTGTTCTATTTCAATGTGAAGCTCTGCTGACATCAAAATTAGTTTTACGGATCAAAGAACTTAAATACAGGTAGGCTTACAGGTTTGGTCAAACACACAGATAATAATTTTAAATTACCTAAACTACATGCATTTAACCCTCATAGGTCTCTGTTTATCACTGCAACCTTAGCATAGCAATCAGTAATAACACTTAATCATGTATTCTGTGCTCTAATCATTCCACATTAGAAAATGGCAACCTCAGGAAAAAAAAAAGTAGCCATAGAACCATAGCAGAACCTGTGAAACCATCACAAATCTTTAAAATTAAGCTTTTTCTTTTGTTTTCTGTTTCCTGATCTGTCCACTTAAAGAAAATTTGCCATAAATTATGTAATATTAGAGTTGGCCTTTATGTCACTTGTGTTTTCTAATTTGTGGGTAGACCTGATAGTCTTAAGAATGAATAAACTTTTAGAATAATCAGCTTCTACCATCAAGAAATGGATTCCAGTACTAGATATTCTAAGCATAACCATGTGTGTATGCAAATACCTCAAAAACAAATACACATACACAGGTAGTTTCCAGAGGAGATTACTACAGAACCACTTGCAAGTGCAAGTCACTGAAACCATTACAGTTTCTCTGCATCTGAGGATCTCGATCTGAGTCTGGCAGAGAGAAAGGAAACTGCACAAGACCTCAGGAAGATCCAGAAAACTAATTCGTAATTATTCAAAATCCCTTAGAAGCTACAGAGAAAAGAAATCCTGTCCTGACAGAATTTACAGTAACTTGCAGTAAACAATGAAGTCACAAAAGGCAAAGAAACATCAATAAGAGAAGTGTGACAAAAGTGATACTATAGTGGAAGAGATTCTCCTGGCAGCTGTGCCAAGGCATAAGGATATACACTGGCAAGAGATGCCAAACAGCCAGCATGGCCTCATGAATGACAACTGATGCCTGACCAATCCAGGAGCCTTTTACAGAAGAGTGACTAGAGAGATATGGGAAGAGCAACTGGCTTCATCTACCTGGAGTTCTGTGAGGCCTTTGATACAGTTTCACACAAAATTCTTCAATATTTAAGGAGATATATGGAAGATAAAGACTTTTTATCAGGGCCTGTAGTGACAGGACAAGAGGCAATGATTTTAAACTGAGACACAGAGGTTTAGATTGAGCATAAGGAAGAAAATTTTTTTACAAAGAGACTGATAGTCTGCTGGAAGAGGTTGCCCAGAGAAGCTGTGGATGCTCCATCACTGGAAGTGTTCCAGGCCAGGCTGGATGGGGCTTTAAGCAACCTGATTTAGTGGAAGGTGTCCCTGCCCACAGCAGGGGGATTGGAATGAGATGATCTTTAGAGAGAGATATCTTCCAACTCAAACTATTCTATGATTCTATAGCAAGATGTGATGTTGTTTATAAATGTTGATGACTCTATTATGTTCTTGTCATTTAAATATCATGTCAAAATTTCTTTTTAAAAAACTGGGGAGAGGTAAGCATTAGACCCAAAGATAGCAAAAGAAGTTACAAGATCTATTATCTATATCCACAAACTATTAAAACTGAGATGGAAAATCAGAAAAAAAACCCTGACAGACAGTGATGAAATGGATGGGAAAGGAGCCTTCATCTAATGTATTATGAACAAAGTCAAGACAATGGAGGCATATTCTGATAGAGGAGAACTAAAAAGTTAATATTTGCAATAATTTTTTTAAAAATTTGCCACAGGAGGGAAATGACAAAAAAGATGATCACATTTTGATCACAGGTCTCAAAATAAAGCAAAACATGGATACTATATTGGCAAGGCCAGTCAGGCATGACATGCAGCTAGAGCATCCTTTCCAGAACAGAAACAGATCTTATTTATCAGTTCAGTAAGTAGCTGTTTTCGTCTATATTAATTTTGTCCTAAATTGGAAATATCTTCAAAACTCATTTTGACACAAAGATAGCATTTTTATTAGGTTTTGGAACGAGAAGAGGAAGACTTAGAAGTATCAGTCCTTACTTTGGGTGTAAAAATCTTCAGTTTTTACTACTGAATTTCTGCTGCGTTTTTGAGTTCATCTTAAGTAATTTTAAGTTTTGTTCCGTTTCTCTTTTTCTATAGAATTTGGGAACTGAGTAGCAGCTCCTTTCCATGGAACAGAGAAGCTTAAAATCTACATAAACATTGTTAAAACAGCATACAAGCCTGATATAGCCTTTCAACTCAACTCCAAACAATTCAAGAACTTTAAAAGATACTCTATGAAAATAAGCAATACCCACACAGTAGCTATACTTTCTGTTTTGTAACACTGAATGCCAATTTCAAATCATCTGCAGCTTTAATGCTTTAGCCAGTAACAGGAATTAAGGTCTAGAATGGAATACTGTTATTAACAAAGATATCCTCTGGAAGGCATTCATTCCTCTCAGAGTATTTCTTGACTTCTCTGAAGTCAGGAGATGATGAGCAGTTATGCAACTAACACCAACGTGAGACCCTACATGACTGCCTTACTCTTGAGGTATGAATAAATTTCTGTAGAATTTCCTTAGTCTACAAGACAGGAACACAGGGGATCTTAATATAGCTACTTAAAATTTCAAAGTTATGTCCCTTCTGCTTCTTTGAGGTCACAGGCAGAAATTAAAGATGAAAATTCTAACATCTATATGAAATCTCTACCTCTCACTTCTAATGTTTAAAGGATGCCAACTATCTTGGCAGACCTCTGTGCTCCAAATATATACTACTTAAGTATCAAGAAACCAAGGTCACTGTTGTCACCACAGTCCAACATACTTGATGTACTCTCATTTCAATTTCCAATATTATTATAATGCAGCTGGGGCATAACTTTAATTCATTCTGAATTCCTTTGTTTATCAATATCATAACATTTCACCACTTTTAGTTAACATTCCTCCACTGGGCAGCCCAGTAGTACAGATGTGATTCTTATCCAAAATTAGTAGTCAGGACTATGCAGTGGGTAAATAAATTCATGCCAAGGCTGAAAACATTTTGCATAAAGTCAGATTAGCAGAAGTATACACAACACACAGAAGAAGCAAAATACATACTCATACATTTGTTGACAACCCACAAGTCCCACCTAATTTCCTTACATTTATGGCTAGTGCACACAGCTGGTACTGTTCTAAGGTGATGATTTCATGGTAACAAGGTTCTTGTGCCAACTTCACAATAGCATTCCCTGCAGCCAGCCTCAACCGAGACATATCAGGTTTACTGAAAAACAAACACATGGATTATGAAGGTTAATTAGTAAAAAAAAATTCAAGTAATTATTTGTCTTAATTAAATCCCAATAAGCTTGCACTGCTGAAAAATGGTCTTAAAAAAAAAAAAAAAAAAATTCCCATGGACTTCATTGCTTCCACCCCCAAATCAACTGCAGAGGTGGCTTCAAATGAAAAGCAGTTTCCATGGCACCACATTTTACAGCTATTACCACATACCTATCACCTGGCCCCAGCTTAGCAATTAAAATATTCCTTGAAACCTCACAAAAAGACACATAGGGGCAAAACACTTTCAGCTGTGCACTGGACCAGCACATTCCAAATTGCCCCTCAGACACCTCATTTAGCCTGGAAGATAATTTTGTTCTGACAAAGAAATAGCCATTTTCTAGTCCCCAAAGTTGCCAAACTTTTTTCTAGCAATGATAGCTGAAAATCCATGCTGCAAGTGAACATAAATTAAAATTTATTAGATATTATGATAGTTAACTAAGTGCGTTGTCTTTTTAAGACAAGAACAAAAAGGACTTAGCAAGTGAACTTGCACATTCAAAATGCATTTTTACCTAGCAAAACACTATTTGCTAATTTTTGTAAGAAAAGCTGAATGTTCTTTTTTGTAACATACAACTGTATTTACAGAGGTTATCATAATATCAAAAGGGTTTTTATGTCATGCAAGCTGATAAATACTTAATGTGTGAATTCATAAATTTAGCTGAGCTTTCACTGTTCTTAGAAAATTTATTTCAGTAAATTTTCTATAAATTATTTCAGTAAAGTATATTGCTTCTGCCTTCAGATCAAATCCAAAAGAACACATTTATATGCATCTCACTTAAAACACTAATGAATTATATTCAGGAATAGGAAGTACAGCTTATTCAGAGGATGAATCAAGTCATTCTTATTTAGAAATAATTATTCATTTAAGCAGGACAAATAATGCTTAACCTCTTAATCACTTGCCCTTTATCCTTAGGAAGGGCAAACACTGTAGGCTTAAATACATTATCATGAAAACTGTATAAAGCATTTGAAGAATGAGTTTAAAAGCCAATATTAAACAGAGTGCATGAGAAAAAGTTCCTGCTGAAGATCTGAAACCTTAAAATGTATCTAATCAAGCTTTATATACACCTCAGTATCTTATGGAAACAAAAATTAAAAACCCCAACAAATAGATCACAAGCAACCAAGTGACAGGACAAAAGTTGCACGAACTCTCAAACAAGGCATGAAGATTAAAGGAATAACACCTAGTTCTTAAAAGCTGAATTCCACTTTATATTGCATCTCCTGTGACAAGTGAAC